>NC_024797.2:14712309-15038522 GCF_000309985.2 Brassica rapa
TCACGAGACGAGTGCGTGGAAGAGAGCTCCGACGAACCGATGCCGGAGTCTTCGCCGGGAAATTTAAGGCTCGGGATGTAATCGTGGAGCATATCGGCGACGTCTTTGAATCGACGGAGGTAGAGAAGCGATCTGGCTTTGAGCTCGAGAGCGAGTTCGTAACGAGGAGAGACGGAGAGAGCAGACTCGAGAAGGCTTAGAGCTGATTCGACGTCGTTTGGATCTTTGCTCGCTATTAAATTCTTTGCTTCCTTCATGTATTTGTCAACGATCTGGTTAAAAAAGACAAGAAACATTGCACGAAGACAGTATCCATGAGATTGGTTTGAGATTTGTCTGAAAATTGGAGAAGAAGAAGAACACAAACCTTCTTGTTGCGGAGCCACCAGTGCTTCTTCTCGCCGTAGACCGCCATTGCCGTAACTTGGAGTCTTCGTGAAACAATCAACTTTATCTCTCGATCCGGGAAATTAAATAAATATTGAATATATATATATACACAGCGAAATTATAAAAAAAATGTTAGAGAGAGAAGAGAGAGGAAAGAAATAGTGGACAACACGAGAGGAGAGAGAGAGAGAGACGGATTTTGAAAATCATGTGAAGAGTTGAAGTGTCTTAAATACGGAAAAGAGTTGTGTAATAGAAGATGAACACTGAAACGACGGATTTGCCCCTGAACAAAGCTCTTTGGATCCCCTCGAGGCCTCGAGAGTTCCAAGCTGGCACAATACAGAAGCACACTATTGCTTAGCCATTAGCCTACATGATTCCACCCTCATTCATTATTTCCTAAAATACATAATAGTATTAACTATACATTTTCCTTTTTTCACGATAGAAACAAAATATCATTTTATATTTTTACAATCTTAACAAATTTTTTTTTGTATATAGTGACAACTTCTAAATGGTTGCATGAATTAAACAATGTTACATTTCGGGGTTTTTAATCTAATAATCACCACAAATCTCATTCAAAGCCAAAAACACTCGCTTATGATAATTTCTATTTGTGGTAAAATAAGTGACCAACTGATTGCTAGCTAGATGAACGAGTTAAACACCACAAAATCATTTCTCGTAAGCCACAAGACTCATGCTAGTTTTATACTAATTGGTTGTTACTTGTTCTATTTCAGCAGTTTATGGTTTTTATTTGTTGATATTTTCTCAACTGGAGGAAAGCTTTCGGCTTAATTTAATCGTAATTTAACTTTTCAATGAATGCACATGTATTATTTATATGGGTACAAGATAGATCAAAAGATGACCTGCTTTGGTTGGCTTTAAAGTCTCTCTCTAAAACAAAAGTAAAATTTTAAATTTGTAGAACGTGACCCTCAATTTTTATTCGTGTGTAGTGAAAGCTGACTCGTTAAGATGTAGGAGTAATTAGTACTATTAGATGACTGGTAGAAAATAAACACATGATTATCTGTAGATGAAATATGAATTAAGATACCAAAATTGTACTTACTAGTTATTCATCAAAAAAACCTATATATAGTGAGCTTTTCTATATTTGTAGATGTATATAAGAAGTAAATATATACAATAAATTTTCAAAGGTACAAAAGTAAATGTTCTCCAACTAACAAGTTTGCTTTTTGCAGTTGCTGCTGATATCTCATGCACGCAACAATTATACCGCTCGAGGTTGGACGCAATAAATTTTTCAAACCTTTTTTCTTAAGAAGGTGAAAATAAAATAAAGTTATAAATTTGTGTGTTGATATTATTTTTACATAAATCGAGAGTCTTACACCATATATGTATTAGTTTTAAAACTATAGCCGTTAATATTTTTCTAATAACTGCACATAAAATAGAAAAGTGTTAAATCCTGTAATATTATTGATAATCAATCGGCTAAGGGCAATTTGTGCACTTTGTTAGCTTTCTCCACCCATGACAGTGCCACTTTTTAGTCAAATAGCAATACCATTAACCCCATGACAAAAGAAAAAACATATTTTCAACAAGGTATATTAATCCTTTTGCATTTGAAATTTGTGTAATGAAATGTCAATAAGAAATATAGGTAATGAACATTTGTGATAAAAAGGTATATAATAAATATAGCTTCAGTTGATTAAATTGTTTTGACGAAATGAAAATAAATTAACTACATTATACTTTTGCTGACAGAAAATAAAAAGTAATTCAATAATAAGAAGGAATTGCGTTAAAGCCAAGAATATCTTCAACGTGGCATTCTCATACACGACGAGATCACTAAATAATTTACAAGGATAAATAATACTATAAACTAAAATATTCCATCACAAAGAAATCGATAATGTTTTTATTTAAAAGATGAAGGGAATAAAGTGAACAAAAGAAAATAGAAAGGGGGTGGGGGATATTTTTACCATCATTTGATGAGAAGACAGATCTCATGGAATGCGTCATTGCTTATTAGTTAACTTATATATTATTTAGAGCCTAATGATTCTATTAAAATTGACTTTTGTTTTTTTTTTGGGTATAAATCAATATTGACTTGGTCTTGTATGTTTGTTTTTTTTTTGTTCAAAATTCTTGTATGTTTATACACCTCCCTTTCTTAAGACTTTATATAGTTTTGACGGGGTTAATTACAATAAAAAAGAGTTTAAATATTGAGTCGCTTCAATGAGTAGTTTTACGGCCTAGTGAAGCAGTGATGATCTGAAATTCTGAACCTACTTTAGTTAAATTTATTTCTGCACATTATAACTGTTGGATTAAGCTTGAAAGAAAAGAAAACTTGAGAAATAAGTTAAAGACCTAATCCTACCGAGTTATGGAAATTAGGAATATGTTTAGGAGTTATCTAGATGTATTCTCTATTAGGATTAGGAAATATAAATCTCTATATAAGGAGATGCAAGCTTGTTGCATAACTTATGAGTTAAGAGATTGTGTGAGAGATTATGAATTGTGAGATTAAAAGAACTTGAGGTTTTGAGTTAGTTTCCTCAAGAGATTAATAAGAGAGTTATTCTTATTAAGTTTGATTGTGATTCATAAATCGTGGTTCTATATGTGGTATCAGAGCAACAGGTTCAATACTGGACCTCTAATAAGGTTTTCTTATTCAAAACCTAAATTCGAACTTGAGAAAACGTCGCTAGGAATTGTAATGGTTATGACGGTGAATGTATTCAAGTTAGACTTGTCGGAGTCTGACGGGGATAAAGAGATGACGACGACGAATAAGGTTGCGGTTCAATCTCAAGGAATCCTCGCACAAATTAAGTCTATAAAGAAGAAGAAGAAGAAGAGAGCATATGTTAAAAGGAATGATTCTAAAGATGATGATGTTGATTGTCGAAAGAGAAGGCATGCTGATTGTGATGAGGGAAATACAACACACAAACCTAGGAAGAAAAGGAACATGTTTGCAAAGATTACGATTAAACACGGTGTACAGTTAACCGTGCGGTCTGCACGTGAGAGATTGGATGAAGACTTCAAGAAACTGACAGGATGGATACTGCTCTCTAGGAATAAAGATTACTTTCTTCTCTACCGAGGAAAGAATTTTTTGTCTCAAGAAGTATCTGATGCATTGGTGGCACAAGAAAAATTTGTAAGGAGTTTTCAAGAGAAAGAAGAAGATGCACTTGATGAGGAGAATAGACATCGAGAGGATTTCAAAACAGATGTCTCAAAATCAGAAAAGACGATTGAGACAACTCTAGAAGAGCTTGAGAAGATTAAGATTGAGCGCCAGAGTTTAGCTACAGCAACGAACAATTTGGAGAAACAATCCAAGTCAATGTGTGAAAAGGCTATCCTGGAAAAGGAGCTTCTACAGTTCACAAAAACTATCAATGCTCTGCAAAAGGAAGCAGAATCCACTGGAATGGAAGCGGAAAGCAGCTTAGTGATGCTAAAGAATGCCGCATCCGATGTGTTACAATCAGATAGCAAGCAAGAAAGTCGAACAGAATCCAATGCTTTGGAGCTAGAGACAATAGAGAAAGCGTTAAAAAAGGAGAACATAATCGAGGAGATGAAGAAAGAAGCCGAGTCAACGAAGCTGTTAACAGAAGAGCACCACAAGAAGAAGGAAAAAAATGATAAGAAGCTCGGCCATAACCGTAAACCAAGAGTAGAGAAAGATCCAGGTATCTCCAGTTACTGTCCTCTCAAAGAAAAGGAGCTTGTCATGGCATTGGATCCAAAGAGCAGAGCTGCTGCTGGTTCTGAGACACCATGGACGCAGACTCCGGTGACGGATGTTACTGTTGTCGGTGCGCAAAGAGATTACTTGACTGATGTAAAGAGTATGAAGAGAACTACTAATGAAAAAATTTATGAGTGCAACAGAGTTAGATTGCTGCTGTACAAGATTTTAACACATTCGAATCCAAAGATTCCCAATGGCTGGATCTCTGCAGCTAGAGTTGAGGAGATGAATGGGAAAACTGCCGCAAGAATTATGCTTCACGGGGCTGTAGAGTGCTGCCCTTTTCGTCAGGAGCTATGGGCGGCACTTGCAAGGCTTGATACATACGAGAATCCAAGAAAGACTCATCGTGGTCTCTGCAAGGTGGCTTGTATTGGAGCTTGGCATCCTGCTAGAGTCTCTTACACAGTGGCTAGAGCTGGGCATAAAGGGTACCACCACCGTTCTGAGTTCAACAAGAAAATTTACAGGCTTCGTAAAGTTGGCCAAGAGACTCACACAGCCATGATCGTGTTCGACAGAACGAAGAAGGAGATCACACTGATGGGAGGGTTCACGCACTATGGGATAGTGAAAGATGATTATTTATTGATCAAGGGATGTTGCGTGGGGCCGAAGAAACATGTGTTGACTTTGAGACAGACGTTGTTGAAGCAGGCTTCTAGGGTTGTGTTGGAGGAGATAAAGCTTAAGTTCATTGACACGTGTTCTACTGGTGGACACAGTCGTTTTCAGACTACGGAAGAGAATTTAAGAAAGTTGTTGAATCAAACGCTAGAGAAGCTCATTAAGGAGCCGACTATTTGGATCACCTATGCTGAGCTTGAGGAAGCTAATGGGAACACCCATATGGTGGGGAAGATTAATGATATAGGTATAAAGACACTGCAGAGAAATGGGATTGTTATGGACCAAGAGAATTGGATAAATAAGATTGAGACCTTTGAGAAAGAGGGGTCTGTCGTAACATGCAAGGCAATAGGATATCCTGACCATGTATATAGGTCCGTCGCCGCGGCTGCAGCGCCTGCTCCAATAGAAAAGGCAGAGGATGATGAAGATGATGATAAGAAGAGGAGAAAGAGGAAGAGAGAAATCGAAGTACCTGTGGGTGTTAAGAATGAGATGGAAATTGTAGAGAGTGATCAGAGAGGGGAAATCAAGGAGTTAGAGGCCAAGGATAGAGAGATGAATGATATTGTGGAGAGTTTGAAAAACGAAGAGAAGGTGTTGTTCCATATTATTAATAGGTTGGAGAAGAATCTTGATAAGTCTATTGAGAAAGAGAGAGCAATGGTGGTACAGATTGATGCAATAGGGAAAGAGAAGATGGTCAAGGAATCTGAGCTCGGAAGAAAAAAATCTGATAAGGTAGATCGGATGATAGACATGGGTTTCGAGCCCCATGTTGCAGGTGTGTTCGATGTGATACCTTCGAGTAGCTTGAAACCCAAGCACGATGAAGAAGAGCTTGATGAAAAGAAGAGTTACGCGTATATGTTTAGTGCTACAATGCCTTATGGTGTAGAGTGGCTAGCTTGGATGTACTTGAGGAACCCTGTTGTTGTCCCGATTGGTACTGCAGTAAATGCCACAAATTTGATTACTCAGCACATGTTTATGATGAAAGAATCCGACAAGTTCTTCAAGTTGCAGAAACTGCTTTATGAGCTCGACGACAAAACCGCCATTGTGTTACGTCCAGATTCTAGGATACCAATTGTTGGAGATAGTGATAGTAATCATAGAGTTGATCCGGACCATGACAAGAGCGCGGCAGGACAAATTTATTTTGTTGATGAAAGTCCAATTACGTGGTGTACGAGCAAACAAGAGACTGTTGAAATATTTTCATGTGAAGCTAACAACAAGACATGGACTGGAGCCGTGAGACAGGTCTTATATCATCTCATACAAAAGTGTGTTGAGTATGTTTTGATCGAGGTAGGGCGTATACCCGAGAATGAAAAAGGAGTTGACACCTTAACGAAAGCATTTAGGAGACTGAAGTTTAAAAAGATGAGAGTTCTTTTTTATATTGAAGATTTGTTGAAAATGGATTTCAAGCTTAAGGGGGAGAATGTTGGATTAAGCTTGAAAGAAAAGAAAACTTGAGAAATAAGTTAAAGACCTAATCCTACCGAGTTATGGAAATTAGGAATATGTTTAGGAGTTATCTAGATGTATTCTCTATTAGGATTAGGAAATATAAATCTCTATATAAGGAGATGCAAGCTTGTTGCATAACTTATGAGTTAAGAGATTGTGTGAGAGATTATGAATTGTGAGATTAAAAGAACTTGAGGTTTTGAGTTAGTTTCCTCAAGAGATTAATAAGAGAGTTATTCTTATTAAGTTTGATTCGAAATCCCGTATCCAACTCTATCTTATCTTATTAGTACGATATTGTCCACTTTGGGCCTAGGAGGCAGGCCCGCATGGATTTACTTTTGGTTTCCTTCCCAAAAGGCCTCGTACTATTAGAGTTGGATATCTCTTTATATATTAGACTTTCCTTTGTCTAATATCCGATGTGGGACTTAACTTGTTATCTCACATTCTCCCCCTCAAGCTAAGGATCACATCCTTCAGCGAATCATCTTTGGCACCACCTTGTACCGGTAATCGCATGGCTTCCTTTGAGAATGTTTCTCCCACTACATCTCGGTCCTTTGAGATCGTCATCACAGGTTCCATGATCATCTTGACTGTTTCTGCTGAACCTCCCTTATTCTTACTTGAAGGGTATTTTGGTCTTCTTGCAGATCTTCGTCAACCTGGCTCTGATACCAATTGTTGGGATTGCGAAATCCCGTATCCAACTCTATCTTATCTTATTAGTACGATATTGTCCACTTTGGGCCTAGGAGGCAGGCCCGCATGGATTTACTTTTGGTTTCCTTCCCAAAAGGCCTCGTACTATTAGAGTTGGATATCTCTTTATATATTAGACTTTCCTTTGTCTAATATCCGATGTGGGACTTAACTTGTTATCTCACAATAACGATTTTAAACCAAAACCTATTTCGGCAGAGAGTTCCATGAAAAACGAGCATGTTATGTAACGAGACATTTGTAGTTTCCTTTTATTAAGTAATGAAGTAGCCGTTCAAAAAAAAAAAAATCACCACGAGACAAATAATTATATGAAGCATGCTCTTATTTCGTAAACTCAAAATAAAACAATTAAGAGATTATTAGTTATATATTGTTATTCTGTTGGTACCCTAGTTGTGCCTTAATGTTGGAAGAAGTACAATCTTATGAGCTAACTATATAATTATTGGTCAATCAAATACAAGAGCTATAGGTATATGATTCGATTCCCTTGCATCGCATGCACCAACAATTCTCTTCGGAACATGTTTTTTATTCTGAGAAAATTAACAATGACCGATAATTTAAAAAAAAACAATGACCGATAATTGTGGTATTCACAAAACTATTATTATATACAGTATGTATATCTCATATCCTAGGAATAATAAATAATTATGTATGAGTTTCTATTATGAAGTCTTGAATTGGACTCCAGTACATGAAAATGTCCAGCAAAGATTACATAATTGCAAAATAACATGACAAGTGCAAAATAACATGACAAGTTCTCTATGTATTAAAGAGTCTGCTTTGGTTTCATTCTATGCAGACATGTATTCACAGCTCAGGTCTCCAGCTCTTAACCTCATTTCCATTTCTTTTTACTTTACTATTATATATGTATTTATTTGCTTTTTTTTTATGTATCTTGGTATGTTGTGATCCGAAGATTTCCAGAGTAGTTCGTGGTGTAATTGACTAGCAATTTTGATTTAGTTTAGTTTTGTGGATCTTGTGTTTACAGTACTCCATATATATATATATATATATATATATATATATATATATATACACAACTACAGTACTCCATATATATTTATCATTTTCTCCTAGTAGTTATTTAATTAATACTTATTAATTAATAAATTAAATATGCATCTCTACCATAATTATTTTGTCTTCTTGATGTACAGCTAAGGCTGCTATAGTTCGTGTTGCTGTGCACATAATAGAAGACCCATAACGAAATATATTACTAAGAAAAATTGTGACATGAAACATAATGGTGGTTTTTTTTTGTAAACATAATGGTGGTGGGTTTCTAAATTTATTATATAAATTTACATCAAATTAAAAATGTTGGACACAAAGTGCCGAGTTAGAGAGCGAGTCATTAATGTTTCAAGTGGGCAAACACATGTTGTGTGTTTATAATACAAACATTTGTTTTCTTATTCCATAAACGAATATCTAAGTAAATACAAATTCGTTTTGAAGGGAAAATTATAGAGTAAACTAATTTGAACGTTTGATCTTTGAGAAATTTCAGAAATTTATATGTTTGATTGGTAATGAGAAAATAATAAAAGTCTCCAAATTAATTAGTTACATGTTCTGTCGTTAGTATATGCTATTAATATTAATTATCATCAGCTGTTGGATTTGTATTTTTGTTCGTAGTTGGTAATAGACAAAATCAAATATCATGCATCTGTCAATTTAAAGTAGTATAAAACGATGGCAGATGAAATTGAAAATAAAAACTGATTGGAATGAACGAATTTTTTCCATCTCATTGGATCCCGTCTTATATTTCTGCAGGAAACGGCGAACAGCGGAGTAATCGTTGTTTGGTGGGAGCTTATTAGTAGCTTACTGATTATACAATAAATAACGTTTTATAAAAATAAACGAAAAAATCAGCTACATTAATTATCAGAACTGTAGGTTCTCTTTATTGTTCACTATTCTGAAAAAGGTTTAAATTGTGATAGCTGTGTGCATTTAAATTGAATACTGTATAATGATCTTATGTTTTTACTTTCTTTGTTATCTTATTTTGCAAACTCAAAGTGGTGTCTACTGAATATTCAACATTTAATTTCCAAATGTTTTGTTTGTAAACTCTAGAGATACATATTCATAATGTAGATTTTAATGTTTTTTGGTATTTACTACTAATCAAATTAATAGCATATTTGAAATCTTGATAAACTACTTACAACATGTATGATATTAATAAACAACTTTACAGACATTGATTGGTTGGGATGTATGAAGTGACTTTAGCTTTACTTTTCATCTACAACCTTAAATACTACCAATCATGCTTTATCTTGGTTTTTAAAGCTACAACCAAAAAATTAAAGCTACAACAAAAACACACAAAAAATGGTTGTAAACATCTTATTTTCTAAAGCCCCATTTTTTAACTGTAGGAAATTTTAAAGCTACATCACTTAGCTAAATCAAAAATTCTACAGACAAAATGCTAAAGTAAATTTTCTACAGTTACAACCCAACCAATCACCCCATTGTTTTACGAAATATATTTTTCCGTAATATTTGATTGACGGACGATTTTGTATTTATGACATTCTTGATGAATATATAATATTCACAACATATACAATCATAATGAACGGTTGTGCTTGTTGCACTAAAAAACTTGAAAACTTTACATCATATTATCTATAACAAAAAAATATATTGACTTGACCATCATCGTTCTGTTGTGATATTAATTAAAATCTAAAGTAGTGAGATATTAACCCTTCTGATGAGATCGCATCAAATGGTAACTTGCTGTTTAAGCTATTTAGTTAACTAAAATAGATATATAAAATGTAATCTTTTTAATTCTCAATAAGTGTTAAGAGTGTCAAATGACTAAAACTTGTTGTGAATCCCTAAAGATTCCCTTTATCCAAATTTCACCCACATTCACATGATAATGTATTTTTATTATCATGCTAGATCGCTGCATTTATTTGTGGGAGTTTAGGCTTTAATATTTTTGGTCTTCTAGACACTAACTTAACCATAATTAGATGTAAGGAGGGACTTTTTTTCTGGAAAAACATGGAAGCTAGGGTACACATATAATCTGTAGTAGAGTAAAAACGATTATGAAAAAGACAAAATACTGAATTTAACAATTTGTTAACAAGTAAAATTTATTAAGAAGAAATTTAATATTATGTTACTTCACTTTTTATATTATCACCATGACTCATGAGTATATGACACATATTTTTTGCTTTAAGTATTTTTTTTTTGTTTTGAGAAAAGACTTAAATGTAAAAAATTCTTTTCAAAAAATTCGTATTGATAATTTTGTGTTTTGAAATCCGTTAATAAAACTAATAAGAAAATAAAATATGTTAAGGGCACTCGCTTATATATATACACATTTGGCTACAAATACTAATATTTCATATTTTGGCGGCAAATGAACTGATTTATCACCAACTATGGGAATTTATTAATGTTATATTTAGCAGTTGCTCAAAAAAGATAATGTTATGTTTAGCATAAGATTTGCAACATGACCAATCATATTTTGGTCAAAAAGACCAATCATATCTCGAGATCATCAGCTGATATGACATCATGTTGTAGCAAAACAAGATAAGAAAAAATTGCTCAAGAGGGAGGACACGTGCATGAAGAAGAGCTTTCACATGTCACATGCAAACAATTTTGTTTCCAAGGATCTTCTTGAATTTTTTTATGAACTTAAATTAACTAGTTAACTTTATATTATAATAACCGATGAAATATTTTTTCATACGATTGTCATATTGACACATATAATATTTTGTTTGCAGTAGCAACTTTGAATCAGAAAATGGAGGTGCTGCGGTTAATGTCAATTTTGTTTCTGTTTTTGGATTTAGCATAAGTATCCATTTGGTTGACAGATTAATTGGACAAATTCCATTAAAGTCATTAAATTTTGGTTGACAGAAACATCATTTAAAAATTCACTAGGTGATTTTTCCAGATATAAATATTTACAAAATAAATATACTATAATAATTAATTGTTATTTGTTTTTAATTTTAAATTAATCTATAATTTTATGCATAATTTATATTATTAATATTATATTACTTTAATTAGACATATAATTTTAAATATATTATATCTAGTCGGTTTTGTTGGTTTTTTCATAATCGATTTAGTTATCATTTGAATAGTTCACATGGAAAAGGGAAACGAAGCCGTAAAGGTCGAAGTTCCTAAATCAAGCGTACAAGTATCATTTTTATCTTGGTCAAACTAAAGAGTTGTACTAATCCTTTAGGTTTATTAGCTCTTTTATCTCTTACTTTATGTATCCAACTTTTCCAAACTATGTGAATATGTGATCTAACAATCACGTCTTGTACTTTATCTTTTTAAATAGAATATCTTTTTTCAAAAAAAATAAAATTATAGAGATTTTATAGATTACATATATATGTTTTACTCAAAAAAAATGTTTTAATCATACCAAAATATCTGCGACACTTATTTTTCATACATATAGGTGTCTTCTACGATCTTACGTAAGTATAAGAAAAATAAATCTCTTACATACTTGTATTTACCGATGTTTGAACATGCCAGACAGACTTAACCTTTTACTGACACTTAGAAATTTCTTTTATTGATACTTTCTCTAGTCATGATCTCAGCAACAGTCCTTTCTTTTTGTACTCTTCCCTCGGAATACAGTTGTTTAGTGGAAGTCATCACTGACGATTCCAACTTCAAAGAACCGATTGCGTTACCCATTCTCAGATCAGAATGATCCTATAAGTATATACACACATGGTGGTTTGGTTTGTATTGAGTTCGTTAAACGGTTCCATCCTTTACTTTAATGAATGTTCATTCATATATACAAACTAAATATTGTATAACCGTGAAAATCAAAACATTTTAACTTATTTAAATAGTATAAATTACGAAACATGTGAATGTCATTAAAAATCACTACAAGAAACAAACCAGACAAACGAGAAGCTACGTTTCACGACATTTCTTACAAAAGATGAAAAAAGCAAGACGAGACAAAATAGAAACTTACGATTTAGCAATAACAACACCATGTGGTTGTTGGAGTCTTGGCTTTAGTTTTTACTTGATGTACTGAGAGAGCCATTTGAAGCCTTCGCCATAACCCATCTTCCTGACGATGCTGCACATGAAAACCTCCAATGGTCTTACGTTCGAGTCCACTAGATTCACTTTACCCTTTCCCGTGGTGAAGTTGGAGAGGCCGAGGTGGTAACGGAGCTCGTCCTCTGATGCAGCGTATGGTATGTCAATCTTGTTTCCTAGGATGAGGAAGGGAACGGTGGCTAGAGATTCGTCTGAGAGAAGCGCGTCCAGTTCCTTTTTCGATTCTGCAAATCTCTCCTTGTCGTAAGCATCCACTAGGTAGACCACAGCATCCACCTGCACAATAAAACAGAGTATAAATCATTCGAAACTATTTGTTCACAAAACTCTACCACTGAAGTAGCTTCAATGAGCTGAAACATGTGAAGTTACAGATCCTGATTCTACTATGCTTATAGGATAAATGGAGCTTTACACTAGAGTGAAAATGACCTAACACAATATGATAAATTGCATATGAGCAAAATAACAAACCAAGCTTTAGAATGACTGGGAAACTACAAACATGGCATACACTAGAGTGAAAATGATCTAGCGTGATGAATCACCTATGAGTAAAACCTCAATATAGGGGCTATAAGGGACACCAGAATAAAACAGGGAATAAAAAATCACAAGGCAAATGGCAGTAAAAAAAACATAGAAAACTGCAAACATAGAATTCACCAGAGTGAGGATGATCTAGCAAGGCTTTCACTAGGAAGAAGAAGTGTGTAAGATCGATTGAATATAAGATACAGTAACTAGGTGAAGTATGAGCAGAAGAAAACAGGAAAAGAAATCTCAATATGATCTCCTCAAATATGGTAAATGGGCAGGAAAAAAGGGAAAAGGTTGATAATGCTCACCTTAGCGTAGTAATCCTTCCAGACCCTGCGAGCAATCTGATGACCGCCCAAATCAAAAGCCTTGAACTTGATTTTGCCAATGCTTAGTTCTTCAGATGTTGGATGCTGCGTCGGCTGGTGCTGCACCAATCTCTGTTTCACCAAAGCACATAGTATCATTAGTAACTAACAACACACACATACATAATTGGTGGAGAATGAAAAACACTATAATTGAATCTGGACTGAGCTAACAAACGACTCAAAGCAGTATATAAACGAAGGTTCCTAAATCAAAGTCAGCATCTACTCCCAAACTTAGAAACAACAACACATCTTCAATCGAAGAAGATACACACTATATTTGAATCTGGACTAAGCTAACAAACGACTCAAAGCAGTAAAAAACGAAGGTTCTTAAATCAAATTCAGTATCTACTCACAAACTTAGAAACTTCTCACGGAACAACACAATCAAAATTGAAGATCTATTAGGTCATGGAAGTTCGAATCTAAGACCCGAATCGAATCTAAGATCGAGCAATCACGATACGGATCGACTCGAATGAGAAAACTGAAAGAGGATCAGATTGATTAGAAGAGATCGATCAAGAGCGAACCTCGTCCTTGAGCATGTGAAGCAAGGTGGTTTTGCCGGCGTTATCGAGTCCGAGGAACAAGATCTTAGCCTCCTTCTGCCATAGCCCTAGCGATGCGAGAACGCCATAGAACCAATCTATCACGAACATGATCACTCCAACCACACAACTCTATCGCCAGCGAGAGAGAGAGAGAGATCTTGAGAGATTCTAATTTAGCTTCGAGGTCGAGTAAAGACGAAAGAAGCCAAGGTGAAACATGAAAACGGCAAGCAGTGCGGATTCAGAAATCACAAACGTACCCACGTACTAGAGTGGCTTTAATAAACCTAGCTACAGTTTATATATGTAAGGAGGTCCCATAAACGTTTGGGCCTTTTAGTCGAAATGTAAAATGATCTTTTGGGATCCATGTAATATATTTGACAATTTGATAGCAAATATGTCAAAAGATTGTTTAATTAGGCAAATATAGTTTGATTATTCTGTTAAGTTAGATTACTGGTTGGCGACTCAGTTGTTTAAAGGAGATCAGCTTCGTGAAGCAGCAATGATTCCTTTGATCAAACAGTTGAAACAACATGTATGGAGGAGGGTTTAAGCGCCAAATAAAATAAGTTTTTTTTTTTCTGTGGAAATTGTTAAGTGGTGTAATCCCAGTAGCAGATGTGATAAAAAAAAAAGTTGGTAGTAAATGCCAAGTTTGTGGCTGTGAAGATGAAGCAGTAATCATGTGTTGTTTCTTTGTCCAGTTGCAATGCATGTATGTAACCAAATAAACCGAAGGAGTTCAGACAATCTGCGAGAACCATCTTCATTATATACACAAAATTGACCGATCCTACCTACTACAAAGAGTCTGAAAACGCCATAAACTTCACGAACGGAGCTAAAACCCCAAAGTGTCTATACTCGAAAGCTTTTAGTTTTTGACATGAGAAATCTCATAGATCGAGCTTTGGTTAATGCTTACAAACTGAACAGCAAAATCCTAAAGGCGTAGAGCATCTAAATCAATTGGTTAGCCGGAGATAAGTGTTAGCCTTGTAGTGTAGCTCAGACAGCAAGTGCTTTGAAGTTGCAGTATCAGAATCTGATGCAACACCACTGATGATCTGCTTTATCATTTCTGCCATTTTACGATCAGCCTTTTTATGGTTTTTACCATATAAGCCTTCGAACTCTTGGGATTTAATCACGGCTCTCTGAAGTACATCATCTGGAAGACCTGTGGAGAGAAAAGAACAATGATCACTGAATGCTTTTGTTTCAAATGAAAAGTTTTGAGGCGAAGTTATTTACCAGCTAAGCGAGCAACGTTAACTCCATAGCTTTTAGGACATGCACCAGGCGTCAATCTGTAGAGAAATGTAACTTCTTCCACTCCACCACTTCCTTCTCCCACTTGACATCCCATATGGCAAAGCGATACCTATTATCCAAAGTTTCAGAATGTACACAATAAAAACAATCAGAATCAGATGATTGATTGTCACAACAAGTCTTCTAAACGCATAATCATAATGATCACTATCTGAACCAGACACTTTCCACAATACCTGTGGATTGGTTTGATAATCCATAGAGAGACGATGATAATGAGTAGAGAACATTCCTCTACACTGCACTTTGTCTATGAAGTGCTCAAGAACGGATTCCCTGTAACAAAATTAAAAGATTAAATTTTAGATTAAAGTGAACAGAACACTAGCAGTATGTCTCAGCAACAAGATACGCAAGTAATGGTTCAACATACGCAATGGCTTGTCCATCTGATGTGGCTGTTCCTCGTCCAAGCTCATCTAGCACCACCAGCGAGTTTCGAGTTGCTGATGACTGCATATATTATGACATTATAACCTTATGTCAATGTTCTTGTTGGTATTTATCATAGTTTAACAATACATGTGAGCAGAACTCAAAATAATCAACAACAGTGGTAAGTAACAAATTAATCTGATGAAAGCTTCTTGTAACCGAAGTTGACAAACAGTATGAACATTACTTACCAGCATTACAGCAGTTTCTGATAGTTCTGTTAAAAACGTGCTTTGTCCTGCCATAATATGATCTTTTGCACCCATCCGGACAAATATTCTGTCAACAGGCAAAAGCTCAAAGGTTTCTGCTGGGACATCTGCTCCAATCTGTGAAAAAAATCGTCATTGCTTGAAGTCATTTTCATCAAACATTAAATGAGTCAAGGTCCATTAGCCTTCAAATTATTTAAAAAATGATGGGGTTACCTGAGACAAGATCACAGCCAAGCAAACTTGGCGAAGAAGGGTTGATTTTCCACCCATATTAGGGCCTGTGAGGAGGATGAAGCTGGCCTGCTTAGCCCCACCAATCTTTACATCATTTGGTACAAAAGAGCCTCTGCCTAATGAATCACCCCTCAGAACTGGATGCCCTAGACCAGTGGCTGACAAGTGCGGAACATCAACAGATTTAGAACTTGATATTACTGGACGGCATCTTACTCCTTCGTAAGAATCACTTGCAAAAGCGAGGCTGATCAACACGTCTAGCTCTGCAATAGAATGGATTCATGTCAACAAGGCATCCCTAGAAAGATCTAAGCGCACACTTTGTTTCCATGCCTAATTCCATTAAACTATGTTCTACCAAGTAATCTCTTGCTAATAAGATGTAACTTATTAATCGTGGAATCGAATTTAATTCTAACTAGCTCAACAAATGCTCAAAACCATCAACCACAGAGCTAACACCCGGGTGGCAATAATTAACAGGTATTGACCAGGAAAAAATCATTTTCTTGAGGAAGATACTATCACTTCTTAAAAGAAAAGACTTAAATAAAAAAAATTATAAAACATGAATTTGTCCATACCGGCTGTTGCAGAAACCAATTGTCTCCATTCTTCTTGATGCTCGCAGAAACGTCCAATCAATCTTTGTGAAATGCTTTTTAGAGCAGACTCTTTTTCAGATTTTGCTTGTGCTAGCTCTTTTAATAATTTCTTGATGGTAGGAGTCCAATATCGAAAGACACCCTGAAAAGATGGATGTAAACAGTTAGAAAATCCCATTTGACTAAATCAAGCTCCTCTCTTTATAGCGTGGATACATCAGCTATTTTGTTTACCTTTTTGGATGAGCATAATTCGTAATCCTGAGGAATACTCCCACTTAAACTTTCAGGAACTTCCAAGAGATATTCGTCTTTCCCAACAGTAACATACTTTATCTGGACAAAACCAACAAAGCTCTGATCAGCACCCCCAGTTGATTAGGCATTTAAGGGGCTAAAAACATATATGAAAGTAGTTCTCACCGATGCATCTCCGAGTAATTTTCGTTGCTCCTTCAGATGTTTCGTCAAACTGACTTCCAATTCTTTTACCGTTTTGCAGGTAAAATCGTATTCTTCATCAGCTCCTTCATGAGGTACTACACGTCCAGAATCGTGAGCTTCTACCCAGTCAAAAGCATCCTTAAAATACTTAATGAAGGGTGAGATGTTTGGAAGACTTTGACCTGACATAAAAAGTATTTAAGACGCTGTGGATATACCAGTCTAAGAATGTAAATATGGAGAGCGCTGATGGTACCAGGAGTAAGTAAATGACGCAGGCGTCTGGAATTATCATGCTCCAAACTAGCACGAAGGGAAGAGCATGCTTCTACCATTGTTTCACAACCACGTAGAGTTGATATGAACTCTTGTAGCTGCTTCTTTGCTACATCCTCATATAGAACCACTTTGTCTCCATTTCTTCCACTAGCTTCACTGTACCATGTAACACATCGATTTTTTAAAACAAAAATGTTTAGTAGAGAATCTAGAGATCGCTGATATAAACATGAAATGCAATTAATAACATCTCAATCCAGCTAATCACTTACATGCTAGAAAAGATACGTGCAATCAACCGCTCCATGTCTGGAAGTCTTGACAGCGCCTTCCGGAATTCCAGCGAGTAAGGGAGATTTTCCCCCTGAAAGTAGGGACAGTACCATAATACATAGAATTGTCAGACGGATAGCATAAATGAGAGTCCTAGCATTGCATGCAAAGTAAGCTTCGTATTATTAAGGAATTTTTTTCCAGAAAATAGATGGTTAGTTGAAAAGCACATCAAAATATCAGATTTGTCACGGAGATACAGTGGCACACTGGCAAAACATGATCTTGAACACCCACAATGGGAAAATAGAGTACTTCGGAAGAGATTTTCATGGATTGCGAAAAGAAATGAAAAATGTAAAATGGGATACCAAGAGGACAGGTTATTGTCTACTTGAGAAGCAGATAAATGTAAGTCATTGCTTGTAACACACAAATGTCAGCAGCATATAAAGTCAAGCAAAAATTTAAAGACTCACCCGAAGAATTGCTACAGCATCTTGACGTTCCTTGATCAGTTCTGGATTATATAAAGGTCTTGCCAGCCATGTTTTCAGCAACCGTTTCCCAGACGCAGTGATACATTGGTTCAATTGTGCATACAGCGTTCTTCAAAAGACAACAGCCAATATTAGTTTTGGAACACATCAGCTCCGTTTGATAATATATAGCAAGGTTGAGATACTTTACCCCGAAACGCCTCCATTTCTGCTGTTTTCAAATATCTCAAGGTTTTCAAGAGCAGCAGCATCAAGAACCATGTGCTGTTTCACAGTAAAGTTGCTGAAATCACAGTAAGGCAGGGATTCAAACTTGGCAAATCTAAGTAGACTCTCATCCAAGAAAGCTTGTCTCAGGTAGTAAATGGCACCACCAAGAGCAGAGAGTGCCAGGCTACCGTCCTTATCTCCATTTGCTAATTCAGACAACATTTTTGGTAGGCAGCTTGAACCACTTTCATTGTTAAGGGGTGGATCTCCTAGAACTTTTCCCTCACCGGAATAAGCAGAAGACGGTTGACAACTGAATCCCTTGTAGAGAATCCCAATTTCATGTATGGTCTTCTCTGCATCCCAGAATTCAGAAAGTGGAACCAGATTATTTACCAAGGGATTTCTGGTGTGTCTAACTATTGTTCTCTCTGTTGCAGAACTCAGCGCATTAGCTGGTTTAATAACTTCCACCGGCCTTATCTCAGAGAGCACGCAAGACAATGCACTGCAATCTTGATCATCCTTGAACTGGTGGGAAATGAAAAAAAATGCCATCAATTAGAATAGAATATTCAAAAGCCGAATACATCCACAGACACGGTTACCAAGAGAGATGATCTAAAAATGGTACATATGCTAAACATGCATCGCTTTTCTTTCAATCAATTTAATTACAAGAACCCACCTGCCCAAGGATGATCTTCTTTGTTGCAACATCAACCAAACATACACCAAAATTGTGCTCTGCTTTCTCGTCAGTTAAACTCTCTCCTCCTTCAGTCAACGCCATAAGATAAGATGCATCTGGATTAGTTAATACCATCTCCCCATCTGTCAGCGTGCCTCTTGTAACAACTGCACATATTTCACGCTTCACAACCTACAAAAACAGGAGTAATGTCACTACGAATCCTCCCTATCATAGTTTTCTAAAAATAGCACCAGCCGTAGTAAATGAACTTTAATTTCATTAGCAATCAAACTGATTGGCTAGAAAGTGATGATGCCTGCTATAACCAAATCCATAGTGGGACTTACTTTATCCTTGGAGCCTTTCTCTTTTCGGCGTCGCTCCAGCTGATCAGGTGTTTCTGTTTGCTCCACCACTAAAACCCGGTAGCCCTGTTACACTCAATTCAATCAAACCTAGTTCTATCCAGCAATATGACTTCTACCCATGACCCACACATAATAAGTAATAAATCATACTTAGATTGGATTGCTATGTTTCAGAAAACAAACCTTTTGAACTAATTTCTCGATGTTTACAGAGAAGTTCTTCTCAGGAAATCCACAATGAGGTTGTTCTCCCTAAAAACAAAACTCTACATCAGGTGCTTCTTTACAGAAAAAAATAGATAGAGAAAGCAAATGATAAATAGTGTAATATCAATGAAAGGGACCATTATAGCATGATTTTCAAGGGACCATGGTATTATTTACACTTTTAAGAGATGCTTCAAAGGGCATCAACAAATTATGAGTTATAAAAATCAGTTACCTTCATGTACCGTAAATCAAGTTCCTTGGCTCCTACGTGCGCATCCATCTCATAAAGCTCATAGAATTTACCCATCTGCTTGTCATCAAACGAAAACCATTTAGATTCACAATTCTCCCATCAATTAATAAGTTCTGATTAAATGACCACTTATTGATTTACCTTGAAGAAAAGAACTTTGTCCATATGTTTTGATTTAAACTCCCACCATTGTCTCTGAAAAAAAGAGGTTACAAAATCAAATAAGTGAAATTTGATTAGCTTCATCAAATATCATGAGGCGGACTTTCATGTGCTCTTTACCTGGCCTCCTGTTAATCTCTTGACAAAATCAGGAGGAAGGTAGAGTGTCCTCGGATCATAATTCTCATCGGTAGGTCGTCTCCTTTTTGCATCTCTGCGGTCTCTGCTTGCCGGCAATGATATTCAAAAACAAACAAATTAAAACTTAGCTAAAACAGGGATCATGCAGCCTACTAACACGTCATGAGGTTAAAAGAAAACTAAAGATGTTACAAATTAAACTTAAGTAGATCTATGTAACTGGGTTCTTATTCTACATTTTTTTCTACTCCTAACCACCATATC
The DNA here is from genome assembly GCF_000309985.2 of Brassica rapa. NCBI lineage: Eukaryota > Viridiplantae > Streptophyta > Magnoliopsida > Brassicales > Brassicaceae > Brassica > Brassica rapa. The sequence goes on from NC_024797.2 coordinate 14,732,581, forward strand.
AAATAACCTCTATGATGATGGACCAAAATTGTGAAAAGACTTACATTCCCATGAAGCGAAATTTCTCAGATTCACGCGCACCGAATCTAGCCAGAGCATCCCCATCCAACATGTTATCATCCAAACTCTTGACAACCTTATCAGCTGCAGTAAGACAAGATAAAGTTTAGCAACCAACAAAGAACACCATCTTAAACCAAAGTCAGTGCAAGATTCTCAGCTGTCAACAAGATGAAACCTTGAAGTATCACAAACCAAAATATACAAAAACACGACTTTATAACAAGAGAACATTCAGATTACCTTCTCCAATCTTCTTCACAGGTTCCACCACAGAAGCCTTAAAACCTTTGAAGGTAGTAACTTTATCAGTCTTGATTTTCTTCTCAACACCTGGTTTCGCTACTTCACTAGTCTTCTTCCGCTTTCTAGAGTCAGTTTTGGAAGGAGTTTCTTCATCTTTCTCCTCCACTATCTCTTCTTCATCCATCGTATCATCCTCAGCATCCAACTCCACATCATCTTCTTCGCTCTCACACACCTCCTTCCCCACGTTCTTTCCCCAGTCCTCATCACTAGAATCATCACCATCACTTTTATCTTCTTTCTCTTCTTCCACATTACCCATCTCCACATCCTCATCTTCATCCGTCACAACTCTTCTGAAAGCCGAAGCTCCTCTTCTCAATCGCTTAAACCTATTTACTGAGTCCCCCTCAACCACCCATTCGATCTTCTCCTTCCCTAAATCCAAAGACTCCTCTTCCCCATCTTCATACTCAACCACATGCTTACCTTCACCCTTATTGTACGATGTCACGCTTCCATCGTACCATTTCTTATCCAACGGCCAATAAATCCTAACTTGCTTCCCCACCACTTCGTCTCCATACGTAGTTTCCGTAAATTTCGGAGGCGAAGGTGTCTGTCCGATGACGAGGAGTGGCTTCTTGAGCTTGGGGTGTACAGGAGAAGGAGTCGTCGGACCGGGGCTTGGACTACGAGCAGGAGGATTCGATTTAGGGAGTTTGTTATTGGAGAGAGGCGGAGAGCTAGGGTTAGAGTTAGATTTGGGGATTTTGGTATTGGAGAGAGGCGATGGAGACGGAGAATTAGGGTTAGGTTTTGATTTGGGGGTTTTGGTGTTGGAGAGTGGCGATGGAGAGGGAGAAGAAGATGAAGCGGATTTGCCGAAGAAGGAGGTGATTTGACGCTGAGGATTGACCAACGGAGACCTTCCGCTGATCTGACGGCGAGACGGCGCCATGCCGAGAGGAAACAAGCGAACAGTGAAGGTGGAGAGACGAGAGAGGGAGAGGGAAAGTGAGAGAGTGTGGTGATGGGAACTAGGAGGTTAAGGGAATATAGTGTACAGATTGCGCGGGAACTTTCACCGGGAAAGACGCCGGCGACGCTTCTGAAATGGCGGGAAACAACGCCTAGTTAGACTAAAATAATGAAGGTCTATGTTGCTGCGAGTCTCTACACTAGTGAGTAGTGAAGAATAAAAATCAAGCCGCTGTTGCAGGGCCAAGGATAGCAATCAATATGGGCCCAAAGCCCATTAGTTCTAGTTTTCGAATACAATGACCGGTTAAGAATGAAGCGACCCATTTGTTTCTAAAGAATTTCCAGAAATAAATCATTTAACCGGAAAAAAACAATCTGGAATTTCGGCAATTGCTTTCTCCTCTCCATTTCATCATTCCTTTCTCTTGGTTGCTTCTCCTTGCAGTTGTAGTCTTCTAGAGACGTTTAGTTGTTAAAGTGTGTGATTTGTTCTACGTTATAATCTAGTTTTATGTTTTGGTTTTTGAGATATATCCATGTATAGTCCGCAGTTAACTCGTAATACATAATTCAAATGTTCACATTTTCCAACGATTACACGAGTAGTTTTTGCTCAAGTCCTTAAACAGGTAAGTTCTACAACAAAATCCTAAGATAATAAAGACAGCACACATGATGAAAGACGACATACTTGGTTTCCAAAGTCCTTTTTTGGTGTGGTGTTACTGGATTTTTATAAATAAAATTTAGATGAAACGGATGTCAAATGTGTTGGGATCAATCTGCCAAACATTCAACGCTGCATACTCCTCCAAACACTCCTTAAGCTGAGCCTCACTGTATCCCTGTTTTTACATCCAAAATCACTCAAGTCTCAGTGATCCATCATCCATTAGAAAAGAAGATAAAGAAGACGAAAAAGTAACAAACCTTTCTGGAGATCCAGTTAAGCGCATTTGCGTAGCTCACATGGGTCTTGTTCGACCTAGCAGCTTCGTCTCTTATGATGGAGTATGTGTCTGATATTGCATCAAGTCCGGCTTTCTGTCGATCATCCGCATACAATGATATCTTCGACATTTGCATTAGTCTAAGCGCCTCATCCACGTCACTCTGTGCCACTGATTCTGAGAATCTCAACCTTGCTAGTGCCTATTCAAACAAAAGCAAACTCATTTACTCAGATTGTGCCACAACTCAGTCCAAGATTCCAAGTCTCTTATTACTTAGTTCTACTTACAGCGGATATGCGCAGAATGCTGAGCAGAGTTCTCACTGTTGTGTAAGAATGAGGAGTGTTTGATTTCGCTTCTTCTTGCCTGATGCTGGAGTAAGCTGTTGCTATGTACTCCTCTAACTCCGCTGGAACGTATGGGGATAATCTCCTCGCAGCTGAAATGTATGCACTAGAGAAACCAGAGATGCTCATGTTAGAGTCTCCAGAACAAGAAGAAGGTTATACAAGTGATTCAACTTACCGGAGAATATTAGGTTCCAGCGGCTCGAACCCAAGCGCAGGAGACTCTTGTGTCTGGTGCACATGGAGCACGTGCTTAGCCAGTTCAAGGTCGCTGTCCATATCAGCTCGATCTAAGATCAACCAAAGAAGATCGAATCTAGAAAGAAGGGCTGGTGGAAGGTTTATGTTTTCAGCTGGGGTTCTTCGCAAATCATATCTCCCCCTTCATAAAACACATAGATGCATAAATTTAATAACTGATAGCACCGTTCAGATTGTTTTTGTTTTATTCATATTGAAAAAGGCAAAGTTACCAGGCTGGATTGGCTGCAGCAAGAACAGCTGTCCTAGCGTTCAAAGACGTGGTTATACCAGCTTTCGCAATGCTTACAGTTTGCTGCTCCATGACCTCATGAATTGCAGTACGATCCGATTCATCCATCTTATCAAACTCATCAATTGCGCAGATTCCCATGTCAGCCAGGACCTGAAACAATCAATTGTATCAAATGTTCTCAATCACAGAGTTCTTAGCAAAGACATCATATATTCCAAACACAGTGTATCTTACCAGTGCACCTCCTTCTAGAACCATCTCATTTGTTACTTGATCTCTCATAACAGCGGCGGTTAGACCAACTCCACTGCTACCTTTTCCTGTTGTGTAGACTCCCCTTGGAGCAACATTAATAATGTGCTTGAGAAGCTGACTTTTGGCAACTCCAGGATCACCCATCAGACATATATGAACATCTCCTCTGATCTGCAAGATAAATCATGGCTAATTTCAGTTATACGTCAATAAATCATAAAGCTCCGTAAGTCAATGAACGAAGACTATGGACACTTCAAGTGAATGAAAAGAGGTAAGAAAATATAGTTGGAGATGAAGTAAACAAAGATAAATCGGCTAATTTCAGTTATACGTAAGTAAATCATAAAGCTCCATAAGACTTTACCTTCATCCCATCCTTTAACTGCCTGTGAGGAGCACCCACAAGGAGGAGAAGCAAAGCTTTTTTGATATCTTCATGTCCATAAATCTCAGGAGCCAGAGATCGAGATAGCTTATTGTAAATGTCACCATCCTCAGCCAAACGTGCAATCTGTTCTTCCTCATCTTTCTGGAACTCATATCTGTAGATTATAATAAAAAGGTCAAGATGTTTTCTGATATTGTGAACACACCAATGCATCTTTATAAATTAAGAAAATGCCAAAAACATGGAATATGTTTACTAAATCAGATCATTTATTCAGAATCGAAGGTGTAGCATAGGCTTACTCTTCGTATTTCTTCTTGAAATGAGTCACAGATGTTGCTTCCAGATATGTGTCTGCTACTAGGCCAGCTCGAAGTGCCTTAAACCCAGTGTAAGGAATGGGAAGAAATATTCCTGAGAATTCAACAACGTCACCAGGTGCTACCTACAAGGGTTAAAGGAAGCTAGTAAGAAATTAACAATTCTACTGAAAGTCTGAAAATAAACAATATATTGATCGAGCCCATTGTTCGGTTTAGAGCTTTTCTGTAGCAGTGTAGCCATTAGTCTAAAATATTCGCTTAGTTCAATCACTGCTGAACTTATGATCTAATCCGCATAATACTACCACCTTTAGCCATTCCAAGGCAACCTAGCCACTAATTCAGAAAGAAGAACAAATAGACTACAATGATAGCATGAAAGCAAGGTCAGGAAAAACAACCTTTCTTGTCAACTCTCCTCTTAGATGAACAGTCATTGACCTCGGAATATGCCCCTTAGGTACGTGCTCAGCCAACTCTTGCATTTTAGCCTGCAATATAATGAATAACTTTACTCATTAGATGCAGCATTCACATAAAAAATGAACAACCCTGAAACCAGAACAGAACCTCCTGAAACTTAAGAAACTTCGATGCCCTGAGCTGAAGAATAGGATTCCCGGCTTTGCTGTTAACGCGACAGCGGCTGGAAGGGCACTTAAACAAAGGCATGAAAACTCTTGATGTAACTTCCTGATTTAGCATATAAGAGAAAGATTATCAGAACTAGTAGTTATTAGGCAAAAAAAAGAAACTAGGATCTGGCAGGCAAGGTTAGGTACCTGGTAGATTTCATGACCACAATCCTCACATGTGTATACAGCAACCGCCATCAGTGGCTTGACATCAGAACAACGGGTAACAATACCAGCAATCCTGACAAGCTGCCCAATGTGTGAAGCCTTAACCTCCCTAATGGTAGATGGCCGTCCCTTTGAAGGAGCTTTAAAATAAACCTCGCTGAATCAAAAATAGATTCATTACTCAATCTCTTGAAATAAATATCCAACCAAAATTGAGTCAGTAGCAATCCACAAACAATGCAGGACCTCTCACACAAACTTACTAAAATCTTTTAATCTCAGAAGGGATTTGCTGACGCGGGTCAGAAACATCCGCATTATCAGTTCCATCATCGGCTCTCTGAGTCATGAGAATGTCATGGTCATCATCTGGAAAGGCCTCAGTGGGTTCAGGTAGAAGCTCGTCAATAGCAGAGGAGAAAATGGAAACATAGCGGCGGGTGTTCTCAGTCAAACGTGTCATAAACTCATGAAACTCATCAAAACCCTTGTACTGCAACAACAAAGAGAGACGGTTAAGCTCACTTAATTTTTTTAAAAAAAAGAAAGAGTAACTCACATTGATTAGGTCCTGGAGATCGACCTGAATAGCCCGAGTCTTACGATTCGCAACTTCTTGCTACACATATCACAAAATTATAAGGAACCCAGAAATCAATTTCACAATGAAAGAATCCACTACCAATTTCACTAATTTAATCGAATAAACGCTAACTGACGGAGATTCGCTAAACCCCAGATGAGGAAATCATCTACCAAATTTCAATCGGATAAGCACTAACTGACGGAGAAGAGAAACTCACGAGGATCTCCAAGTACTTAGATCCGCCGCTAGCGTAGGTGAAATTCGCGAGAAACTCCTTCGCGAGCGCTGCAATGAAATGAAGAGAGGGTTAAAAACGGAAGAGATAATCGACAAATAAAGCAGTGTTTTTTACTTATACCTTTATCAGCTTCGAAATCGTGTTCTTTCATGGTTGAGAGAGAACGAGAGTGAGAGTGAGAGAGAGAGAGACGATTGATTGACGAGTGAATGCAAATTAGGCGGCAAAGGCTATGTAAATGGAGAAGAGATTTAGGCGGGAAAACCACAGAGAGTGAGGAAGGGCGGGGTTAAATGGACGGCTCAGATCTTATGTTATGATAAGTAGTGCAAAATGTCCGACGATAAACTAACCGGAAAAAAAAAAAAAAAAGAGAAGTGTGGCTGCCGAGATTCGAGCTCGGGTCTCCACGGCCACAACGTGGAATACTAACCACTATACTACAGCCACTTCGTAGGATATGATAAGTAGTGCAAAATGTGTGATAATAAACTAACCGGAAAAAGAATAAGAAAAAGGAAGTGTGGCTGCCGAGATTCGAGCTCGGGTCTCCACGGCCACAACGTGGAATACTAACCACTATACTACAGCCACTTCGGTGTTGAAATTGTCTCTTAATATATTATAACTTATACACTTACTTTTGGTAAGTAATGCTAAATGTCGACACTACCCCTCGACCAGAAAAAAATTAATAAAAAAGAAGTGTGGCTGCCGAGATTCGAGCTCGGGTCTCCACGGCCACAACGCGGGATACTAACCACTATACTACAGCCACCTTGTTGATTTGTATGTCTCTTAAACAATTATTTACTACAAATGTTATAACAATTATTTGTTTCCAAAAAGAGTCTGATTTCATAAAATTTTCGTTAAAAAGTAAAAGTGGACAAATCTTGTCACATCCATTCATCTTATTGTGGTATTTCTTTCCAATTACACACCCCCTACGACTCATTATCACATAAACTTTGTGTGCAAAGCTTCCTCGTTGTGGTATATCTTTCTACTTACACATCTCCTACGACTCATCCTCCCACAAACTTTGTGTGTAAAGCTGGGCCACATTCATGATCTTTCTTCTCATTGTGGCATATCTTTCTACTTACACATCTCCTACTCATGTCCTACAACATATTCTCTCATAAATTTTTATGTAAAGCTGGATCACATTTATCTTCCTCCTCCGTATTTGTGGTATGTCTTTCTTCTTCACTCGTATCCTAAGACACATTATCCCATCATCTTTGTGTGTCAAGCTTTCATTATAATTTTGATTTTTGTGTGAATCTCACTCTGTTCGACTTTAGTCTTTTATTTAGCATATAATTTCATCTCAGGCAGTTATAATTTCATGAAAATAAATAGCAAAGAGAGTCAGATTACGTACAGTCTACCAAAATTCGTCACAACTTTTTGTTTCTCATGTAAGTCTTCTTTTTAGTTTCTTCAGGATCATTTTTTTTTTCTTTCAACCTAGGACGACCAATCAATCACACATGCCTCGATTCTTTACTTTTTCTTTGAAAACTATTTATTATTATTGTTATTAATTATTGTCTAATTATATTTCTTCTCTTACTTGAGGTGTACAAATTGACTACTTTAAGAGAAACTAGTGGTTTTCCGGCGCTACGCGCCGGGTTTGTATATATTATTTTTAATGAATTTACAATGTAGACAAATCATCGTGTGAATTTATCAATTGTGTGAATTTTTAGAATATTTGTATTTCAAAACCGTTGTTTATATTCTGAAATACGGTTTGTGGTGTGCGTGAACGAAATGAAGTTAAAAAATGACGACGACTGGTATGTACATGGTTTGAAGAACTCGTTGATGCATGTATCTCTCTCGTTCCATTTTTCTGTGTCGGTTTCTTTCATTCTCTCGCACTCATTGTTTTTCTCTTTTTTTTACCAGCGAAGACTACTTCTATTGTGGTGGAAATGAGAAGATTTCCTATTGTTAAAAAAAAAAAGATTTCCTGGAGGTTTTTCAACGCTAGCGTCAAGTTTTACATGAAGATTTAAATATGTAATTTGGCTTCTAATATATATTTGAGCAAATTAGCTCAATATACTAAAGTTAGTGGGATACTATAGAATAGGGAGAAAATGGTAATTATTGGGGGAAGAAAATTGGTGGGAAAGTATGTAATGCAAATAGGGTAGATTTGGTGTGTAAGAAGTACAAATTCTCTATATATTTTAGTGAATTTGAGATCATTTTGCATAAACTATTTAAAATACAATATATGTCAATGCTCTCAAGGTATATTAATTTTATTTTAATGTTTGCATCCTTTGTTTTGAGATTATTGAATAAGTTAGTAAATTGTAAATGGATAAAATTATTTACTATTTTAACATGAAAGTATTTTGTAAATGTTTGTATTAGTTTCTGTTGCTTTAGAAATACTACAACAATTAGATCTAAAGCCTTTAAAGTCAAATTATTACCAATCAGACTTTAGAACTTCTAAAGTCTTTAAAGTCTTCCTTAAGATTCTCAAAGCCACAATAACTGAATTTACTCTTCCTTTAGTATCTTACGTAAATGGTTTCAAAAAACAACAAATTATGGCTTTAGGATTTTTCTAAAGCAACAGTCAATTTTTTTAATTCCTAAAATTTGTAAAGCAAATTTATTTGTAAAGCCACAGCAGTCAAATATATATTTTTCAAATGGCTAATTTAAAGATAAATATTTGCTAAATTACTAATTCTCTATAATCATGCCATATCACTTATGGGACAAATCGTTTCACAAATGCATTGTGTCATGTACATGTTGCTCTCAAATTTAGCTGGCGCAATCTTTGTCATCCTCGCTTCTAGTTCCCTCCCCAATATTGATCACCAATACAAACATTTGTTGATTACAAAATTAAGGCAAAACATTTTTTTGATGTTCGCTCTTTTCCTTCTGAACAACAATTTATTCAAGAAATTATTTCTTTTCTTGGAACCATCTCCATTTTCTCAGCTTTCCATTTGTACTTGCTCTGGACGATCAATGCATTATGTAATTTCTACTACTTGGCTTTGTATGGTGAACTTTTTGTGAGTCTTCTATACTTCACTGGAGAGAGGCTTTTTTTGTGGAAATTTATTTGTGTTGGTTGTTTAAATTGTAGATAACACTCTTAGTTGCTTATTTAAGTTAGTAAGCATTTTCGACACTCTTATTATAACTTCGCCGAAGCTATTACAATATACCATCACTACAGACAAAAACTCAATCATAATCAAACACCCACGAACACCTTAGTGTGTATTCTGAATCTAACACCCATAAACACCTTAGTGTGTATTCTGAAACTCTCTATTAACATTTTTAGACTTGCATTGGTTTAACTGTTTCAACAGTGCAAAAAAAAACACATAAGAAAGTGATGAAATTTATAGACCGAAAGGAAGTATCGTTGAGACTATAGATGTGATGATTAAGATTTTTGTTACCCTTGTGTATGTCGTTGAGCTTATTTCTTGTTATGGTCAGCATTGTTTCAAGATCTTCCTTCATTGATATATCAGTTTCCATGTCAGCCTTTACATTTCCTTCCTTTTTGTGGTGACTTGTAAATAATTTCTTCAGGATTTGAGCTTTATTAAGGTGTTGTTGACTCCCACGATCTCCCAATTGATGTTTCCCGTGATATTCTTCAAAAGACACTTGCTGCTAGTGTAATAGAAATACGAAGAATGATACAAACCAAATAAAGACAAACGAAAGTTTCCAAGTGATGAACTCCTTACGCTTCACGAAACCACAATCTATTAATTTATTCAATACACTACCAATCTAGTAAACTGAATCATAGCATGAGGAGAACGTAACATGCAAGAGGCAGGACATGTCAACCACAAAGACTTAACATCATATGGTCTCTTAAATTCAGTGATATGAGTAATGTTTTACCTCTTTCTCGTGATCGTCAATGTGTCTGAACCCAATCTAAAATCAAAAAGAAAGTATATTTGTGCATATAAAAGAAAATAGGCGAAAGACTGGAACCAAAGGGTTGACGTGTAATACCTTAATCGCTTGTTCAATTGTTAACAGAACCAAGGCGCTGGTTCGAAGACCTAACGAAGCTAACTTGGCACCAATGCTATTCCATGGCAAAATCTAGATTCAGAAGTGTGATAGGTAACATAAATACATTTTTAAAACATCTTCCTCCAAATTCAAACCTTATGTCTCCAGATCTGAACCTTCTTCTTTCAGCTATGGTGCTTCTTCCTCTTTCTTTGATGGATCGTATGGTAACCCAAGCCAAGTCTCCCCATCACTCCGATCAGTGTTCTCCCCGAGAATTTGTGAAATTATTACTCTGATTTGATTCAGGCGTTCACAGCTTCGAGTAGAAATCTAGCGACACTGCTTAGGAGGCTCAATCTAGACCGGGACTCTATTCTGCTTAGCACCGCATGTGAAAGAGGAAGACGACGGTCTTCTTGTTGGTCTTGCGGTCGCTGGAGATTGAAGTGTTTCCTTTGGGTTCCATCGGGATGATTGTTTGAGAGAAGCTTTTCAATTTTAATCGAGACACAAGCTAAGAGAAGAGATTTATAAATAGACAAAGGGAGAGGAAGGTGAAAAGGATCCATTGAATGAGTTCAAGCAAAGTTTGATTAGAGAGGTGAAGGTATGCGATGAAACCGATTTGGAGAGAAGAGTAATGGAAGATGTGGAAGTCGAAAGGTAAGAAGAACGACGGAAAGAGAGAATGAGTTGCAAGGAAAAGAAGCACAAAACAAAATAAGAAAATGTAAAAAAAGAAGTCTAAAACAAAACACGAAGCCCAAAAATGACATGGATGATTGCTAAAATATTAGTGGTTGATTTTCTGATCTGATGTGGCATAGGTAAGAATGTTTCTTATTCTCCTTTTAATAGTGTTAGATTCCATGGAAAAAAAAAGAGAGAAATTTCATAGGGTATCTAGAAAATTAAAAATAGAAAAGATGTTAGGAATTTTTTTAATATATACTCCCTCCGTATCAGTTTAATTGGTGTTTAAGGATTTTGATTTTGTTTCAAAATAAGTGATGTTCTCACAATTCTAGATGAAATTTAATGTCATTTAAAATTTTTAACCAATTATAAAATACTGCATCTTTTTTTATTGGTTGAATTAGTTTTATGTAACGAAAGTCAATTACATAAAAGTTCGTATTTTCTTAATATTTGTACAAAAACCTTAAACACCTCTTAAAATGATACAAAAGTATTATAATAATAATGAACATTTATTTTTGAAAACCTCAAAAATGAAAACTTATGGATAAACATGTTTTTAAAAATGATTTCTTTTTCTTCCTTCTTAATAGTATAATAGAATATTCTTATCAAGTTCCCACGATCACCACAAATTCTGTATTTAACCCCCCAAAAAAGATATATGAAAATGGAGATGAGATTAAGACATGCAAATCAGCATTAAACTCTAATTAATGCGAAGATAAGGCAAGAGCTGTTCTTTGTTTAAAGTCATCGCTTGGCTGTTGACCTTTTAAACCCCAACAATATTCTACCAAGTACCAAACACAATTATCACATATGACGAATTGAATGCGAGCCACGTGAAGATGTAAATGTACTTCCTGTCTTTCTGTTTTGTTTTCTCTCAGATTCTGAAAACTTTAGTTCACGAAAAAAGTCAACAACTCGTAAGAAGCAAAGCAGACCAAGAAGAAAATGGCAGGAGGGTCGTTTGGTCCAACGGGTGTGGCTAAAGAAAGAGCAGAACAGTACCAAGGGAAAGTCACTAGCTATGTCATCATCGCTTGTCTTGTTGCAGCCATCGGTGGATCCATCTTTGGTTATGACATTGGAATCTCAGGTTCTCTTCATCATCATCTTCTTCTTCCTCCTCTGAAAAGTCCAAAATCTGAAATGGGTTTTGTTTACAGGAGGAGTCACATCAATGGATGAGTTTCTTGATCAGTTTTTCCATACGGTTTATGAGAAGAAGAAGCAAGCTCATGAGAGTAATTACTGCAAATATGATAATCAAGGATTAGCTGCTTTCACTTCTTCACTCTACTTGGCTGGTCTGGTTTCAACTCTGGCCGCTTCACCCATCACTAGAAACTATGGAAGGCGTGCGAGTATTGTTTGTGGTGGAGTCAGCTTTTTTATTGGAGCTGCTTTGAATGCTGGAGCTGTGAACTTAGCAATGCTCCTTGCAGGAAGAATCTTGCTCGGTGTTGGCATTGGGTTTGGAAATCAGGTTAGACCGACCAATTATTTTGGCTGTTTGAGGTAGGCATGGACATTCATATTTTCGGATAGGGTCTAGCTCAATTTTCATTTGTTCCTTCTGGTCTTAGAGATTTAGATCCATAAAAGTATCTCTACATTTTAGGCGGTTTCAGCTCAGTTCTTATCGGATTTGGATCGGCTCGTACTAAATTTTTAAAACTGCTAAATCAAAAAAGTTCGGTTATAGTTCAGTTCGACCGAAAAGTGCTTAAAGTATCCGAATACCCAAAAAAAATATGGAAACCCAAGAAAATACCCCTTCCCCAAAATAAAAAATATATCTCAAATTCCAAAATTTTACTCAAAAACCAAAACTATATATGAAAAGTGAAAACCTCAATCCCAAACTTAAAAAAAAAAAAAAAAAAAATTCTAAAATACCCTACCATTCTTTATGAAACTTAACTTGGTTATGTCTTTTTTTTTTCCACTCAGGCGGTTCCTTTGTATTTATCAGAAGTGGCACCAACACATCTCCGAGGTGGTTTAAACATGATGTTTCAGTTAGCTACAACTCTTGGGATCTTCACAGCAAACATGGTCAACTACGGTACACAACAGCTTAAGCCTTGGGGATGGAGACTCTCTCTCGGCTTAGCTGCTTTTCCAGCCTTTCTCATGACGCTAGGAGGGTATTTCTTACCCGAGACACCAAACAGTTTGGTCGAAAGAGGGTTGACAGAGAGAGGAAGACGAGTTCTCGAGAAGCTAAGAGGTACCAAAAACGTAGACGCCGAGCTTCAAGACATGGTAGATGCGAGCGAGCTTGCGAACTCCATCAAACACCCTTTCAGGAACATTCTACAGAAACAGCATAGGCCTCAGCTAGTTATGGCTATCTGCATGCCAATGTTTCAGATCCTTACAGGGATAAACTCAATCCTCTTCTACGCTCCTGTTCTGTTTCAGACAATGGGGTTTGGAGGGAACGCTTCTCTCTACTCATCAGCTTTGACAGGAGCTGTTCTTGTCCTCTCAACGTTAATCTCCATATCACTAGTGGATAAACTAGGACGGCGAGCTCTTCTTATCAGCGGAGGGGTGCAGATGATAATCTGTCAAGCTATAGTGTCAGTGATCTTGGGAGTTAAGTTTGGAGACAACCAAGAGCTGTCAAAAGGGTACTCAATAGTAGTAGTCATCTTCATCTGTCTCTTTGTGGTAGCTTTTGGATGGTCATGGGGACCTCTCGGATGGACCATACCGAGCGAGATCTTTCCATTGGAGACACGTTCAGCTGGTCAGAGTATAACGGTTGCTGTGAATCTCCTCTTCACTTTCTTCATAGCTCAAGCTTTCCTCTCTTTGCTATGTGCATTCAAGTTTGGAATCTTTCTATTCTTCGCTGGATGGGTCTCAGTGATGACAATCTTTGTCTACTTCTTGTTGCCTGAAACCAAAGGAGTGCCTATTGAAGAGATGACGCTGTTATGGAAGAAACATTGGTTCTGGAAAAAAGTATTACCTGCAACAAATCATGAAGCTGAGAGTAACAACAACAGTTCTATATAAACCGATTTTGTAAGGGTCATTAGTCTGTTTTGATTTTGTCAAGAAGAATCAAGAAATTTGTGTTGAAGATTTTATTGCATATGTAATAACAAGTTGTGATCATCATGTGACAAGTAAAAAACACAACACAACAACACAAGAGCCATGGAAAGAGTCACACAGTAGTGTCTGACTTGTTTCACAAGAAACTCTATTAAAGAGTTAGAGTGTTGAGCAAGAAAACATTGGTTGTGATTGGCGTTGAAGATCACATTCTCAAGCTTCAAGATTCTTCGACATCTGCTTATAAACAGACTGCTGCAAGCAACTTTTTTAAGGGTTTCCTGAATCTTGCTAAGCAAGTAACTTGTTCTCCAAGAAACATGGAATAGGAAGAGAGCTTGGAGGAGGAGAAGCTGAGCTACAAGCACCGGCGTAACGTCTGGAGACGATCTTCTTCTGCGAAGTCTCTGGTTCAGGTCCAATCTTATTAGTCGAAGTTACAACACTGTTACGAAACGCGCTCAGTGTCTCGCCGCGTTTGAGGATCTTGACTTGTCCCATAACAAGATTGGTTTTCACGGCCGGGGATACAACCATCTTCCTAGACTGATACGACGTCGTCGTGGGGCTTCGCTTGAGTCGGCGAGGAGCCGTCGTAGAAGCGTGTGGGTGACGGCGAAGGCGAGAATGATTACAATGGATTAGGGTTTCGTGATCGGATCTATGCTTTAAAGAGCTTCCAGGGGAGAGAACAACAGCTGTGGCCATATCGCTTTAGCTATTTTTGATTAGAATGTAAAAATTATCTCACGAGGGAAACCTGTTTATATAGAATCCGGATGACTCGAGCCACCAATTTCGAATTTCTATTTTTCCTTTTTGGGGAAAAGGAAATAATTTATATTTGTGAATTACATCCATACCTAAATTACCTATACTAAATATATGATCGTAATTGTAAGATCGTAATAAATCAGCGTTAAAAAAAAAACTATTCATAGTACGAATATTTAGATAGAGAATCAATAGATATTTTAAGTATTTTTTGTGTTTTGAGTATTGTTTAGTTTTAGACATTTACTTGTGAAAAATTTCAAGATATCTTATATATTTTAAATATTTTTATATATAAATTCTAAAAATAATTAATATATTTAAATATATAAATCTATTATGCCATTTCCAACATCGTCTCTCTCTTGATTGTGGTTAGTATATGTTAAACTTGAAGAAATAAATAAGCGAGATATATACAAAATTTTATCCTCCGAAAAGGAGAATTCAATATCCAAAACTCCAAAGAGCTGTAATAGATAATGTCCCAAACTCATAACTTCTGTGGCCCAAAATAAACAAAAATAAAAATAAGTGAGTAGAAAGAATAAAAAAGGCCATGGTTCTTTTCTTCACCGGCCTTCATGAAGATCTTCAGAGAAAACATTTGTTCGTGTAATATTTTCATGATCAAAGGCACTTAAACCAGAATAAGGACCAGAAGAGAACATAGAAGAAGATACTTCTGACTCCATTGTAGCTGATGACTGTCTCCGGTTAGGACGAGCTTTGTTTGAAGCGTTTAAAACCGGTTCTTGATACTCAACCACCCGTTGAACCATTTTAAGTGACTGAACCACTTCGCCCATCGTTGGTCTCTGGCTAGCTTCAGGTGCAACACAAGCTGCAGCAATTGTGCAGACTCTTGCGAAATCTTCTTTTGGGTATTTTCCTTCGAGTCTTGAATCAACTAGTTCATCTAACCGGTCTTTATCTCTAAGTACTGGCCTTGTCTGCATCCAAAACCAACATTTTTACGTTCAAGAGATCATAAAGAACAAGTTATAGACAATGATAATGCAGAGGGCTTATTATAACTTTACCCAAGTGACGAGGTTCTCTTGGCCTGAAGGTTGTGACATATCAACAGGCTTTCTACCAGTAAGCAACTCAAGAAGGACAACGCCGTAACTATAAACATCACTCTTGACGAGTAGGTGTCCCGTCATTGCATATTCTGGAGCTACATACCTGGAAAAGTATTCCAGATTTCACATAGGCAACTCAAGAGTATAATGCTGTAATAAAAACTTTTCAGAGAGATGAGAGCTCACCCAAACGTGCCCATAACACGAGTAGATAAGTGATTACCCCTGCCTTCAGGAGCTTGTTTAGCTAGTCCAAAATCTGCAACTTTGGCGTTGAAGTTGTTCTCAAGGAGTATATTAGAGGCTTTGAAATCTCTGTGTATAACCGATGGTTGCGAGTCTTCATGAAGGTAAGCTAAGCCTTTTGCAGCATCAAGTGCAATCTTCATCCTGGTGTCCCAATCAAGAGGACAGTTCAACCCAAGAGCCCCTGAAACATAAGATAAATGACTTTAATAAATCACACGCTAAAAATAGGAAGCAAGGGACCTAAAGAGTATACTACCATGGAGCCAAGCCTCGAGGCTGCCATTTGGAACAAGCTCATAACAAAGTAGGTGCTGAGAAGAATCTCGACTGCTATAGTAACCCACAAGTTTTACAAGATTACGATGATGAAGACGGCTTAGCATATCAATCTCCACCTGGAATTCTCTATCACCTTGTGGTCCTCCACATGTTAGCTTCTTAATGGCCACAGCAGTACCATCGGCTAATATGCCTCTGTAAACCTTGCCAAACCCACCTTCACCTAAGATGCTGGCAGATTCAAAATTGCTTGTAGCCTCCTTGAGTTCTTCATATGACAGAAACCGTGTGCTTGCTGGGTGGGGAAGAGATCCCCCTGATGAAGCAGCTTCCAGGATCCTTGGTTTTACTGAAAAGAAGAAAGATGTGATCAAGCAAAAGAGCAATAAAGTTAATTGCACTGAGGGGAGGTGGTACATACCAATTTCTTTGTGAGGATCAGGAGCTTTCTCTTCTCGCAGTGCACAGGAGCAAATAATAAGCACAGAGATTATGGCGGCGATAAGCACACCAGCGGCTACAGCAAAGATAAGAATGAGATTGGGATGCTTCTTTTTCCCAGGAGAACTTATTGACGTAGATGCTGAGGATCCTTGTGATGGTGCTTTGCGAGGTGAAGAAGCCACTTGAGGTGCTGCAAACATTTGAGATATATCTTAATACAAATGTAAGGAATCATGGTGGTATACTCTCAAAAAGCATTTTACCTTGAGAAGGTTTTGGGGCCTCAAACCAAGTAAAGTTTAGAAGTTTGTAATCTCCCACCAAAGTAGGGCTGAACTGAATCTTGTGGCTGATAAGTGAAGAGTTAATCGCAGATGCCTGACTCGCTGAGAAACTAATTCCAGAGTGAGGCGTGATATCCATCGAAATGTTCATCCTTGATAAGCTTAGCATGTAGAAGTTGATCAGCTCAATTTGGTGAGGTAGGAGACCAAGCTGGGAAGCAAATTCGTTCAGGAACATGTTCCAGCTGGGAGTATCTGAAACATTCAAGAGAAGGATATCCAGCTTTATTGGATACACGCAGTGGCAGCCAATACTTCCTCGTTTCAGCACCATATCTGGTTTGCAACAATCTGGAAGAACGAGAAATAAACACCAAAGTATGAATAATATCAAAGACAAACATGAGAATGGATAACGTCTTACCTGAAATGGAGGGAGACAAAGGTGGCTTCGTTAAGTCATCAGGAAGTGCGCCATTACTAGATTGTGTTGGAGCAATATCTACCAAGCCTGCTCCAGGAGACCCCCCAGGAGACAGGGCATTCCTTTTCACAGACGGTTTGGAGAAACGAGAGCTGGTAGGGGGATGAACAGACGCAACCAATCGACTATAGCGGGGAGGATGCAGAGGTGCTTCTGCTTGTAGTGGTGCCAAATGCTTTCTATGAAACGGCGGAAACTCAGCCGGTAGGGGCATTTCTGGTGAAGTTGAAGGTGACAAATTTGGTGAAATCGCTACTCCTTCATGTAGAGCATCAGCTAACTGAATACTGAAGAGAGAAACCACACAGTATACAGAAACCAACGCTCGCAACACCATGATCAGAACATCTCTTTGCGAACCTGTAATAATATGCATCATTAGAGACAGAGAGATAGGAGGTAAGACAAGAAACTGAACTAAAGCTAGTCCATGTGAATGGGTCAAACTACAACTAAGTAACTCATGATAAGATACACAAAGGTATATAATAAAGTTTGCTTTTTGAGAGACAACACAATATACAGAAACCAACACTCTCAACACCATTACTAATACATCTCTTTGCCTGCCATCCTGTCATTTGATATATCATTAGAGACACTCAGATAGTAGCTAAGAAAGGAAAACTGAACAAAAACTAGTCCATGCGACAGGCTCAAATTGCAAGTAAACATTTCATGGTACATATAGTAAAGTTTGCTTTTTTAGAGACAACAATATGCAGAAGCCAACACTCTCAAGACCATTATTAGGACAACTCTGTGTGAACCTGTAATTTACTATTATAATTTGAGATAGGAGTCAAAACAAAGAATTGAACTAAAAAAAAATCTAAAGCTGCATATTTAGAAACAGATATACAAAAGGGTAGAATAAAGTTTGCTTTTTTTAGTCTGGGTCTAGAGCAAAGATCTTGGGTACCATATTTAGAAACTATAAACTTATATCTTCATCTTAAGCACCACCATCACTTTAAACCTCATATACTAAAACTACACTCCAAATCTAGTAACCTAACAGATATAGAAACAAAGTAACGAAAATAGAAACCCAACACGTAAGCGTGAATTACCCGAAGAGCTCGCCAGTGAGAAAATCGACATCACCGACACTTTTTTCTTTTTCCTTGTAAACCTTCAGATCTGCTTTAATCACTAACAAAACTCGCCGCGAATCACTGTGGAAGACGCAATCCAAGGAAGTAACGAAACCCGAGGAGGCTCTTCAGGGGGTTTTGGAAGGTGGATCCGAGAAAGGAGTTGTCTTAACCGGAGCTCCGGAAACCCGAACCGGATAATCCGCCATCGTCGCCAACGATTTTGAGCTGGGGAGAGTTTTCCGTTGGCGGAGATTTCTTCGGATTCACTCCGCTTTTAGTACTGTTACAAGCTCCTCTTCTCTCTCTCTCTCCTCTCTCTCTCTCTCTCTACTTTATTTTTCTAAATTATAAATATTGTTTTTTGTTCTTTTCTCGAAATGTTTATTTTAATATTCTTTATTTTCTGATCGTTTCGGTTTTTGAATGCGCGACAAAAGAAGAGAAGCGTGCGGCGCACTTGAGCGTCTGTGTCCTTGCTAAAATGCGCCTCTTAACGGAAGTGAAACGAACATTAACGGTAGAAAAAGGAGAAGAGCGTCGTCACTCGTCACTGTCAGAGTGTCAGTATTTAATCACAAACCGACTTCTCCGTTGACCGGTATTAGTGTATTTACTATATCAAACCAATTTTATACCGGAAAACTTAATGGTTTGTGGTCCTTGTGGTTGTGGTTAAAATGCTCTTCTGATTTGAATAATTCATTCAACCGACATAATAACAATCCTCTTCTCCGATCAATTCAAAGATGACGCCCGAGTACACCGAAATGCTTCAAAATCTCGTGTGCGTAAGTTGCTATATTCTCTCACTCAGGACATCAACAAACCAGAAAGTCCTGAATGGTCAGGATTGCTAATAGATGGAGGAGGATACTGGCTTGGTCACTACTTGCCTTGTGTCTCGTTGCTCCGTTTTGGTTTCTAATTTACTTTGGTACTAACTAGTCTTTCATGATTCCATCAAGTGTACCTCCTCCATAAACATTATATGTGGTACCTATTTGATATTTCTGTGTGTGTGTGTGTTTTTTTTAAAGATACGATGTGTTCTCAGTTAAAAAAAAACACACACACACACAAAATTAAAGAAAGAAAAGAAATCAACAAAGCAGTGTCAGTCGTCCAGGAAAGAAGCGATAATCTGAAAAATCTCTAACCTTACATTGGGAATCTTGAGATATGCTTAGAATGTTTGACCACTCTAACGCTAAAACTCTTTTAAGTTAAATTAAAATAAGTAATTAAACACACAAAAGTTGAATTGTAGCTTTATAGGCATCATCAATTAGTTGACAATAGTTTAATTTTCAACTAACCAGCTCTTTAGAACTTGCATACCTTATGATCCGGTAAATGCTTCAAACGCAATATTATTTTGTTTTCATGGCATTAATACAAAACTAGACTATTATGTGATGTGTATTAGAGCCAATTACAAAATAGATTAGCACAAACTTAAAATCGATATTTATATTTCGTAAATATCTGTGATCAAATCGAGATGGTTGGACATCTATACCACAACAATATAAAGTCGGTGCATTTACATATTAATTTCAAATAAAAAAAAATGAAGATTTACGCCATAGGACACTCTCCAGAATTTAATTTCCGGCGGCTGGCAATAGAGCATGTCTCAAAACACGGCTCATTAACACTGCCATCATCCTCCGGCGGAGCTACCCCAAATTTAAACTGTCATGATTGGCACATACACACAAGAACGAAAACAACAACTCAGAGAGGAATCAAAGATGGTTTATTAACTCGACAAAGTAACATTCTAAGAACACAACATGTTAGTTTTGATAAAAACCAGTTGACCATAAGCATGGTCAGTTAATTTTTTTTCTGGTCAAAGAGCATATTTAGTTAATCCATGATCCTACAGGTTTATGTTTTGTGGACTCTGATATGGTTAACGGGTTCAATCTCCTAACCAGTTGTTACTAATGAAGCTATGTATATTTGATTAGAACGGCGTCTCATCTTTTCCAGTGTAAGATAACATTCCTAATAGTTTTGGAGTCAGGCATGTATGGTTACTAAGAAAAGCAAGAAGTACCTGGCAACTATAATCTTTGAAGTCTGGTTCCATCAGCAGAGGAACTCCCATGTAGTCTTTAAAGAATGTCTGAAAAAAGTATCAAAATTCCAAAGTTTCTGAGCTTGAACAAAGAACATTGCCAAAAAGCTTGAACAACCGTGACTAAGTCTTTCAAACTCATGCCTTGTTCAAGACAGAAACCAACTCAGAACTCGGTTGAATTGGAATGCAGAAGAATACCTGAGTTGGTAGTTTACAAGTATTGATGCATACACCCACACATTTGCTCTCTTCCAGATACTGACATTTCTCCACAAAAACCTACTTTGGATTCCAACTTCTATTTGTTAAAGAATGAAAAAAAACAAAAAAACAGAACGAATAAAACATGAGTAGGATCATTTCATTACCCCACTCTCCCAAGATTCTCCATTAGGAAGCTCAATGGTGTTTACTTTGCAAGGTCCCATGAGCCATTGACAAGTAATCACAGTAACTCTCGCTTCAATATGGGCAAAATAAAAAAGAACATTTAGCTCGCTGGACGCAAAAGGTCTTCACTGAAGATTGAAACAGAGAACTCACCAACCATCAAAGCAGCTATCTTCCCTTGTGCTAAAGGAGCAATGAGAAGCTTGTAAAGCTCTAAAATGAGCGGAGGAAACAACGACTTCAGTATCCTCACCTGTACCCACCAAAAAAGAACATGAAGAAGCTTCCACAAGAAACCAAAAAAAAACAAAAAAACAAAGAAAGTATACCGCTGCGTCATTGGTCTCGGACCTAGTGCGACTTTTCAACAAGAGAAGCTTCACCAACTCAATAAGACCAACGTAACCAGGTTTGTCTGAATCCGACCCGACTTCCTGTTATTCACATTACTTGAAACATGAACAAGAAGTAAAACATTAGTCTAATCAAATGTCATGAGCAGCCACCCAATTTTCGCAAAACTCACCTCCACCAGTTTGTTCCGGAACGATTGCATGAAGAAATCGTCAAGAACTCCTGGCCTGTACTCCGATTTAACCTGAGAATCATACAAGGATTCTGAATAACACAAGTATGTATGTATGTATGTATGTATACAGAGAGATATATTCGGAATCGGAACCACCTCTGAGGAATTAGAGACGCGGCAACGAAGGCGCCGCGTGAGCTTGAGAGTTCGTGTGGTGGAGCGTGGAGAAGATGAGTAGGAGAGGAGGATGGTCGTTGTCGGAGGAGGGACATGGAGAAGAAGGATAGTCATTTCTGGGCCTCAGATGTTTGCTCCAGTAGCTAGACAGACGGTAGTTATTACCAAAAGACGGCTACAACTTCACATGCGGTTCGGTTCGAACGGTTAGTTTGATTAGTACAAAATTATGTTGAATTGAACCGAAGTAAATTGAATTTGAATTTTTGGTTAGTTTAGTTAATAAATATTATATCGATTTAAAAAAAAAAAGTTTTTCAATTTCAAAAGATTCAGATTTTTCAGTTAAATTGGTTTATCCGAGCTTAGTTCAGTTCTTTTGGTTGGTTTGGTTCTAAATTTATTTAGAATTTGTATAGTTGGTTTAAAAAAATAAAAAAATAAAAATAAGACTACTGAACCTTAACCCAACCAATAACCACATTTTTTAAGTCTACCGAGTTGAACAAGTAAACCAAATTTATAGCCGAATATGAATTGAAAACCGAAAGTTTCGGTTCAGCCGGTTCGGTCAAAATCCCAGCGTAGCTACAACAATAAGCAACATGTCGTTTTTACTTTAAAATAAACGACACGATGTCTTATTTGTTTCTTTACTACTTCTAAAACCCTTGCAAAAAAAAAACACACACACACACACAGCCGTTCTTCCTAGATTCCGACGACACCCGTAATCTGATGATGGCGATGTATTCCGCTTCACGCCTCGCGAGGAGGTTCTGTACAACCCTCGCTGCCGCTCCTGCGGCGATTGTCGGGGAGACTGCTGCTGCTTCTTCTACACGGAAGACGGCGAAGAAGCAGCGCTCGGTTTACAAGAAACTCTCAAACCTTGGCTCGAAGGGAGGCAAAATGGAAGAAACGCTGAATAAGTTCGCCATGGAAGGTATCCCTATCGTAAAACACGACTTTGTTCGCTACGCCAAGGATCTCCGCAAGAATCGTCTGCCTCAACGTGCTCTCGAGGTTCGTAATTTACTGATTCACTTGAATTTAAATCAGTGGTGTGGTCATTTGATTTGTGTACAAAGGAGATTGGTTGTGGATTCAAGGCAACATTTTAGAGGTTTACTGTTTTTCAAAGCTTTGAGGGGTTTCTCAAGTTGAATGTGAACCGAGCTCAAATTTCCGGTTTTAGGTTCAGATCCGGTTATGAATTCGGTTCAGCAAGCTTATTAAAAAATTATGTGGCTTAAATAGGTTTGGTTTGGTAGTTGGATTTCAAAAAATAACCAATTTCCAAACCAAACTAATCATACTAACTAAAAAAACAGAATCAAACTAGCCATAATAACCGAATTTGATCTGAGATTATGCGAGTTTTAACTAGTTTAAACCAAAATATAATTGAAATAAAAAAACGGTTAAATTTAGCAAAATTTGTGAAAACCGAAATAACTGAATTTGATCGAAATTATCCGAGTTTTAACCGGAAAAAATTCAGCAAATTTGTGAAACCAAAACAACCAATAACCGAACCGAACATATTTTTTCTGTGAAATTTTGGACAAACGAATCTAAACCGAAATGCACAAACCAGTTTAACTGAAACCACAGGCCTCTCTCTATGTATGGCGTTTGAGTTTTTTCAATTCTTTCTGTACACTGTTTCTTAGTTATGGTTTACGGGCAGGAGTATCAGATGAAATGGAGTTTATCTTGTTCTGTTTCTCATGTTTGGTTTTATCTTTCAAAATCTTAATCACTTACCACACCATCCTGTTTTGTCCAGGTCTTTGAGTGGATGGAGAAAAAGGAAATTGCATTCACTGGAAGCGACCACGCGATTCGTTTAGATCTTATCGCAAAGACCAAAGGCTTAGAGGCAGCTGAAACCTACTTCAACACTCTAGACCCTTCTTCCAAGAACCGTTCGAGCTACGGCGCCCTCTTGAACTGCTACTGCGTGGAACGCGATGAAGACAAAGCAAAGTCACATTTTAACGAAATGGTTGATCTCAATCTCGTGACCAACTCTTTACCCTTTAATAACCTCATGGCCATGTACTTGCGGCTAGGTCAATACGACAAAGTACCAGCACTTGTTCTTGCAATGAAGGAGAAGAATATTCCCCCTTGTGCCATCACTTACTCCATGTGGATACAAAGCTGTGGAAGCTTAAACGACTTGGACGGTGTTGAGAAAGTTGTAGAGGAGATGAAAGATGATTCCTCGTGGGATACATTTGCTAATTTAGCATCGATCTACGCTAAAGCTGGTCTGTTCAGTAAAGCAGAAGCAGCGTTGAAGTCTTTGGAGGAGAAGATGAATCCACACAAGCGTGATTCGTATCATTTCCTCATTAGTTTGTACGCTGGAATCTCTAATCCTTCCGAGGTGTATCGAGTTTGGGAGTTGCTAAAGAAGGGTCACCCTAAAGTCAACAACTCGAGCTCTCTTGCGATGGTCCAAGCGCTGAGTAGACTCAATGACTTTGATGGGATCAAGAAGGTGTTTAAAGAGTGGGAGTCAACTTGCTATACTTACGATATGAGGGTGGCTAATGTGATGATTAGCAGCTACTTGAAAGAGAACATGTACGAAGAAGCTGAGGCTGTTTTCGACGGTGCTGTGAAGAAGTGTAAAGGTCAGCTTTCGAAGGCGAGGCAGCTTTTGATGGTGTACTTGTTGAAGAATGATCAGGCGGGTTTGGCTTTGAAGCATTTGGAAGCGGCTGTTTTGGATCAAGACAAGAACTGGAGTTGGAGCTCGGAGCTGGTCAGTTTATTCTTTCTCCACTTTGAGAAGTCCAAAGACGTTGACGGAGCGGAAGAGTTGTGCAAAACATTGGTGAAGTGGAGTCCTTTAGGTTCTGAAAGTTATACTCCTCTTTTAAAGACTTACGTAGCTGCAGAGAGAACTTGTAACGGTATGCAAAAGAGGTTGGAGGAAGAAGGGATCGAAATAGACGATGAGATGGAAGGTTTGCTTAGCAAGATTTGCACTTGATTCATTTAAAAAAAATAAGCATGACTCTCTCTACTGATTAATCAACTAGTAAACGTTTTACATTACGTTTATAAAACGAGCTATTCTGTTTCAGTACTTCTGGAGTTTCAAGATTTAGCTATTCAACATAAACGTTTGTGTCGCCGCTGTCGCGTATCTTGTAGTTAGGAAATGAATCTGTTCGTGTTTGAACTTTAAGTTGTTGTAAATATATATTGCAGTACGCAGTATTCCTTAGTAAGCCAAAACAATCGAATTTTGAGAGAAACTAGCTAAAGATTTTGAGACGATTTTGTTTGCAAGACCAAATATGTCTCAATCTTGCAACGACAGTTAGAACAAATTATTGTGGCTTATATTATAGAGAAATTCTTCAGTATGATAGAAAATGTAACATAGTTTTTTTTAGTATGATGAAATCCGTTTCAAAATACTTTTTTTATAAGAAACGGTGATATGAGAATGACGCAAAATATTCATATGAAATATTCGAAAATGTGAAACATTGTGTACAACACGTTGTAATTATATAATACTTAATAGTAGTTTATGGAAGTGCTATTGGCGAGACGCGAAAGGAGGCACGTATAA
The DNA here is from genome assembly GCF_000309985.2 of Brassica rapa. NCBI lineage: Eukaryota > Viridiplantae > Streptophyta > Magnoliopsida > Brassicales > Brassicaceae > Brassica > Brassica rapa. Next base: position 14,757,578 of record NC_024797.2, read on the forward strand.
TATTTCAAACGCACGTAGTAAAACAACTGTTACACGAATAGAGCAAAAGAGTGCTTGAGCTTTTCTTATAAGTTATAAGATGTCATCATTATCAGCGTTAAATATATAATATGTTAGTGCTTAATTACATGCACAAGACTTATCTATGTCCGACCAATGGATCTTGACGCGTTTTCGAGATTTAAGATTCTTTTGAGTGGGTTCCCATTTTTTTTCATGAACCTCTAGTTAATTAGAGGACGCGTGCATGTGTTTTTGTTGATGGAGTTTTGGGATATAAGTAGGGGTTCGCCAATGTCTGTAATTAAAAAGCTGGAACTGATCGAGCTTGTGTTGTTTCAGAATCCCTCTTGTCCTCTTGATCTGAGTGGGCTTGCTTGTATAAAAATAGCTAGAAAGGCAACGGGTATATGGGGAAGTTTCTGAGATTGGGTTGGGTAGTGGTATGTGTGATTGTGTTATTGATGTCTGTTCAAGTTTTGGGACAAGCATTCGATGGTGATAGTGGTGATATCGGGGGTGAAGTTGCAGCTGGTCTTGGCGGACGTGGTTGTCGAGCCCATGCTGGTGGTGGTTGATACGATCATGTTGTTGTTTGTGTTTAAATTAGTTTGAATAACTGTTCTGCTTCTGCAGTCAAGTCTTACGGAATCGAGTAGAGTCGTTGAGTTTGTTCTGATTTTTCAGCTAGTCGTTGAGTTTGTTCTGATTTTTCAGCTATTTCTCTATTATCTTCTTTCGTCATTTGTACGGATATTTAGAAGCCTCAATTGCAAAATCATTAGAATATCACTTCAGTTAAAGTTTTTTTCACATTTAGTATCAAAGCCATCAAAAGAGAACAACATGTATACGAGAATGATCAAGAGACGACGAAAAAAAAAACAGAGGGGAGAGAGTGATGTATGAGAAATTTGTGCAGTAGACAAATGGCCATCTCAGATTTTGGAGACTACAAACATTTACTAAGAACTTTGATAAAAAAGAAGATCATAACTTAGAGATCTATGTCTCTTATAATCTCCAAAAAAATTGGGGTCAAAACCAATGTTTCATTGGATATGCCCAGAGTGTTCGGGTATCCTTTTGGATTTGGTTTGAGTTTATTTGGATTTTGAGTTTTTGGAGTTAGGGATTTAAGCCTTATTCAGATATTTATAAATTGATGAGATGGCTGATCACTTGTGCAGAAGCATACAAAACCCTTGTGCTATCACTTACTCCATGTGAATACAAAGCTGTGGAAGTTTAAATGACTTAGAAGGTGTTGAGAAAGTTGTACAGGAGATGAAAGGAGATTCCTCATGGGATACATTTGCTAATCTAGCATCGATCTACGCTAAAGCTAGTCTTTACAGTAAAGCAGAAGCAGCGTTGAAGTCTTTAGAGGAGAAGATGAATCCACACAAGCGTGATTCGTATCATTTCCTCATTAGTTTGTACGCTCACCCTAACGTCAACAACTCGATGAAAGGCTTTTTTAGTCAACTCTTTATTCGTTAAAATATAATTTTATTCTTAAATCCATGCAAATGAGGCTTTAGACATATCAATGAAAAAAGAAAGAAAAGAAAATGGCTTTGAAAACAACCATTAAAATTAAAAAAAACTTGATTGGTAAATCTTATATATTAAAACAGAAGTCACAACCTTGATTCATGTGTGATTTTTTTAAAAATGGACCTAATGGACCTATTCATAGAAATTCATACTATATTTTAATTCAGACTAATAATAAATATAATTTTTAAAATATTTTAATCATAGTATCTTTTGATATCTTTTCATTTTAAATATAAATATATTTATTTTAAAATTCTAACAAATCTGTTTAAAAAGATTTTTACAAGATCTTCATTTTTGAAATTATACTTAAATATTTTCACTAATTTCGAAATTAGTTTAAAATATTATTATACATTAATATATTCAGTTATATAAAATGAAAAATAAAAAAAATCTATAATATTTTAGTTATTATATAATCATAATCAATTATATTAAATTAAAATTATTATATTGAGCTAAATATAATAAAATTGTATTAAATTTATATATTTATATATTTTACTTTCGTAATTATAAAATATTTATGTTCAAAAATAAAATCTAATATGTTGGTAAGATGGGTTAACATTATCAAACTATATAATACATGTATAAAAATTAACATGTATTTCTTTAAAGTTAATAATATAAAATATTTGTAACTACTTTAATCATAATATATTTTCATTTTAAATATAATATATATTTATATATTATATTTTAAAAATTCTAATAAATCTGTGTAATATTTAAACAATAACTTAATGTATTTTAAGTTATCGTTTAGAAATAAAAATAAATAAATTATATCCTATTTTATCTACTTTTATAGTCATGATCATGTTAAAATATAATTATTAGACTAAAATAAATATGATAAATTTATATTCAATTGATAAATTTATAAATTTTATTTTCATAAATATAAACAATTTATTTAAAATATAATATGATGATAGAACGACTTAAAATTAACAAACTATATAATACATGTATAAAAATTAACATATCTTACACTTTTATAGATACAATAATAAATTATCTAAAATGAATAAGCATAAAAATATTGGTAAAAAAGAAATCCAGTTTTAAAATACGTGTCAGAATTTAGCATAAATTAAATACAAAATATTTTTTAAATATATTTTCTCATGAATATATTAATTTGCTTAATAACTAAATGCAAATACAATAAGATAAATATATAATAAGAAGTGGCAAATACATAAGGTTTAAACAATTAATTAATTATAACATGTAAATTATAAAATTATTGTATTTGAAATAGTTATATAAATATTTAAGTATATGATTTACATTAAAAATATATACCACTTATGTTCTAAAACAATAATTTATGTATAGAAAAGTGAAAACAAACACCCGTGCAGTTGCACGGGTCAAAATCTAGTCTATTCTATTAAAAGGTAATCATTCTTGAAAAATCTACCTATAAAAGTTGTTTGGACCTTTTCATTTTATTATATTTTGGTCTTCTCCTATATATAAGGTTGTTGGACCTATCTATAACAAGTTATTATATTTTTAGTTATACAATTAATTATTCTAACTATATGCGATTAATAACTAACTATGCATATTTATTTTTTCTGTTACCATAAAAAAATAAAACCCTAATATAGTGGGATCACGATTATTGTGATGAAGAAATCAAAAGAATACGTAGCGACTTTTTAAACTATACGAGAATACTATATTAAACAAGATCAATCATATTTAATCCAACTATGATTACCAAATTTAATGACTCTTAAATATACTAACAACTACAAAAATATAAGTTAACAAATAATACCTTTTGAAACACTAACAAATAATACCTATAATATTATTTTTCTTCTTTTAATGAAAATGACTATTTTACAAAATGTTCTTAAAATTACAAAACAAATTAATTCTCATTGATGAAAATTTGGTATTTTGGGTTTTGGGATAAAGACTATACATACCCATTAATTAATTTAATTCTTTGCATTCATGATCTATTAAAAATTTCTCATTGTATCAATCTTAATTTTAATTTTATTAATAGGTGTAAACCCATTGTATGCTTCTAAACAAAATAAATAAACAATATACATTTAAATTGTAATAGTATTGATCAATACAAAAATTATAAATTAAAATGCATAACATAAATACAATAAATTTATTTATATGACAAATAAAAAATTTATTCAATTTTTTTGTAGTATTGTAAAGTATATGAAATCTTTAAAAGGTATTAAAATTATGGTTTTACCGGGTTAATCGGTGTCGGTCCACGGATTAATGACAAATTTTTTGGTTTTATTGGATTTTAATTAATAAGTTTTCATTGAATACAAATTTTGTGGAAACATATGAGTTTGTAAATAATCTGACAGAATGCTACATGAAAAACATAAACCAGTCCGGATTATATACGACCACTATATTTACCAGTTCGATCACAGATTTAAATCGGATATAAAAATATTTCTTATATCTTAATTCGTTTATAAATCACATATGTACTCCACTAAAAAGAGTTCAATAATTTAAAAAAAGAAATTTTTTCGCACCATTTAAATGGTATTGATGCACTATTAGTTATCATTATTAATATTTGTGAATGTATAATTTGTACTTTAAATATTCCGGTATCCATTCAGTTTTTCGTTTGATTTTAATTTTGGGTTCTAAAGATATATGATCTGCTTGGTTCTTTTTTTCAGTTTGATACAATTCGATTTGAGATTTCGAATAAATATACTTAAACTTATACTCTTATATAGAAATTCATCAAAAAATTATATTTAATTTCGAAAACAAACCCGCGCTTTCCAAGCGCGGATCAAAATCTAGTAACATACTTTAAAAACAGTTTAATCCCACAAAGTCTCAACAGTCCTAACCCCAATCTGACTTTAAATTTGTCATAAAATACACAATTAACAAGACAAACCAATAAAAAAAAGTAAATTATTTCATGCAAAAACAATAACATTTCCCCCCAAAATTATAAAATATCATAAAACTAAAAAAAATATATATCTATATACATTATAAATATTACTCCCTCCGTTTTTTAATATAAGTCGTTTTACAGCTATGCACGTAGATTAAGAAAACCATTAATTTCTTATATTTTCTAAACAAAAACATCATTAATTATTTACCTAACCACAATTCAACCAATAGAAAAATATAAGATATATTACCATTGGTCATACAACATTAATTATTAATAAATTTTACATAGAAAACCGAAAACGACATATACTTTGGCACAAAAAAATTTTTCTAAAACGACTTATAATAAAAAACGGAGGGAGTAATAAACATAATTCTTGGCTCTTATATCTTGGATCCCTAGAAAAAATCAGCGGCTATCTTTTGGACTTTCTTCCTTTTATATATTTTCTTTTGTGTTTTTGGTGATAATGTATTGATTAAAGTTAGTTAATGAAAAAGCAGATTTATATTGGTGGCACTAATTAACAAGAAAAGTGAAAAGACCTAGGTAAGACCATGAGAGTCGAAGTGAGTAGGGTAGCGAAAGAATTGTTAAATCAATGTTGGTAACTCTAACAGCATTTGAAGCATATTGCATATATATGTTCCAAGTTAAAATATTGAATAATTCATGCCGTGGATACGCAGAAAAAAAAGACTGATGATTTATATGATTATATCTATGTTAGTCTTTATACAGGAGCCAAAAATTCTTTACAGCCACAAGATAGAACCAATCTCACTCTGCTTTCGGCTTCTCTAGACTGACATCCCAGTTTTCTTTTCAACTAATATTAATCTTTTTAAATATAATTGATCTTTATGCATGCAACTAATTTTACGAATCATTGTTTCATACCAAATCTTGCAAACTAAAAAAACTAGAGTCTACATTCTACGAGAATTAGTCTAAAGCTATATGATAAGTTTCATAGGCTTCCAACTTAAAATCAATTGGCGTTAAATGGAGTGGTGCAAGTCATTTATATATTACTCAAGTCTCTTATATATTATATATTTCCAATATGAGATCTTCTCTCCAACACTCTCCCTTGAAATAATAGTTCGTATAACCATTAGTCTCGAAGAATCCATCATACCCCTCCGAAACAATGCTTTATTTTCTAGCAATCTCGGCGGAACTGAACCTTCTATGGACCATCAGCTAATGGGATGATCAGACCATTTTTTAGACCGAATTAATGGGTTAGGGTGTAGGCCCGCTCTGACACTATGATAAGTTTCATGGGCTTTCAACTTAAAACCAATTGGCGGTAAGTAAAGTGGCGCAAGTCCTTTATATATTACTCAAATCGCTTACATATTTCAAATATGAGATTTTCTCTCCGACACTGTAGTTTCAACATTTGTTCTAAAAACCAGGCACATAGCCGTCTAGGCGCTAGGCACCACTCATCCGTCTAATTTAGGTCAATTCGGTCTAAAAAATCGAATGTCCAATTTTAATACGCCTAGGCCGCCCTAATCCATTTTTAATTTTTAATTTTTTTATATTTTAATATCATTTTATCAATTTATTTGATCTAAATTTGATAACTAGTGCAATTTATATTCATAATTTTGATGGAAATTATATTGTATTTAGCTTATATTTTCTATTGTGTGTTTTATACACTTTTAATCATGAAAATGTATTAATATTATTAATAATTAAAATTAACATATGTTACAACATATTAAACAATCTAAAATTTTTGTCTCACGTAATTTCTGCTGAATCCGATATTTTTGCTAGGCATTAACTCCTGACCCGACCTTCCGACTAACGCCTAACAATTTTTCGAACCTTGGTTTCAACCAATCCCCACTCATAGTCGCAGAATCAGCCTCTAGCCCAGAAGCTTCGCCGTACTTCTATTTGACTTTGTAAAATCCCACGCACACGCCACATACCCTATTTTTCGAACCTTGGTTTCAACCAATCCCACTCTTAGTCGCAGAATCAGCCTCTAGCCCAGAAGCTTCGCCCTACTTCTATTTGACTTTGTAAAATCCCACGCACACACCACACACCCTATAAACGTGGTCGGCAACTCAGCAGCATTCAATGCGTTTTAACTGTTAATTTTAATATTTCTATTGTCTCCCCCATAGAATAGAGTTTGTGCTCAAAGTCAAAAGATTGCCATTTTCATCCAATATTAGAAACGTATATGATAATGTTGTCCCTTTTTAAATTGGAATTAGCTTGGGAAGTGCAATGTATAGATTTGTAACAAATTGCGCAATGGTAATTGGATCTTGAATTTTGGACCGCATTTGTTTGATTAACAATAATTTTTGGATCAACATTTAACTTTTCAGATATGCTAATTTTTGTAGGGCAGGTTTTTTGTCAACAACAGTTTTTTTTTCTATTTGATTGATCTACTTAGTATTTAAATGAACCTTAGCAGTATTGTGGACTCTCTTAACAAATTTTAAAATTACAATATTTAAAATAGAAGACATGAAAAAAAAAATTAATAAATTTTCTCAAATGAGAAATTATAAAATATTTGTGAGAAACTCATATGTTATATATTTTTTATATAAATGGCTTGAGTTTTTTAATAAAAGTTAATTAATTTTATTAAAAACATTAATACTTTTTTAGTTTAGATATTTCCTCGAAAACCTTTGTCAATAAGGGTGTTCTTCTTAGGCTTCGAATGGTGACCATCGTCCCGCCCCACCCCGCAGTTAACAGTAACAAAAAGCTCTACATATACTATATATCTATACATTTTTATAACTTTAAAACTGCACCACAGTTGAACCGCTTGTCCCGCACCGCTCAAACCGCAGTCACCATTCGGAGCCTTAGTTTTCTTTCTCCAAAACAGCCGATAACAGAAAACAAAATACAAATGATCAACTTGTCATGACGCATCAATCAATATCTATTCTACTAGTCGTATGATTTCTCCATCATTAGTTTTAGTTTAGTGTTCTTGGACTTTGAAACAATTTAATGAAACATTCCAACTTGGAAATACAATAGTAGTTCGTAATTAAAATAAGAAATAACCATTCCAAGAGAATAATACGCAATAATAAATGGATCTCCATCAATATTTTATTGTTTGGTAACTGTAACAGTTCATATATTATAGTATGATATACTCAGGGCCGGCTTAGATAAGGGGCTGTGGTACGATCGTTTTGGGCCCAATCTGTTGTTCCCTTATTTTTTAATAGATAAGTGTCCGTTTTTTTTTAAAAAAAAATACATATATTTTTATATTAAAATTAAAAAAGAGGTCCAAAATTTTTTATAAGAAAATATTTTTTATTTCCATAAATTTATTTAAAAAAAAATATTTTTAGTATTTAAAAAAAAAACATATATCTATCAGATTTTTTTTTTAAATAATAATTTGGAAATTAAAAAAACAATTGTCCCAAGGTCCATAATACCATTGAGCCGGCTCTGGATATACTATATGTACCATGTCGTTTCAGTTTGGTTTTGTTTTAAAAAATGAAGATAACATTTGTATACACACAAGTGGAACAAGACCTGTAATGTGCGCTAATCTCCTATTACACACAAACTTTGACTCGTGTTATTTCTTTTTAAAATAATGAAAAGCTTTGACTCATCCTCTTTTCAACAATAGTTTTTGTCTGCCCAAACACGCGTACGCATACTTTTTCAACTATACTATTTACATGTTCACTTGGTAATCTCATTTAATGCATAATCATGCAAGCTGTACGTTAGCGATCAATGCTCAATTTTGTAAATACTCAACACATCTATGGGTAAGATCGTCGTGATGTTGCACATCTTTGCTATATAAATACCCCTCAACTGTTATCTAAACATGCAGTGGCTTAAACGTAGCAGATCGAGAAAGAAAAGAAAAAAAAACTTCCTACAAAAACACACAAAAATGTCGGTTAAGATTTCAATTTTCCAATCTCTAATGTTTCTTTTCAACCGGTTTATTCTCAGACGATACCGGAATCCTAAACCAAAATACCAAAAAGGCCCTTCTTTTCTCCTCCTATCCGACCTATCACGCGACACACTGATCTTCAACTTAGAAGGAGCTCTTCTCAAATCAGACTCTCTCTTCCCTTATTTCATGCTCGTAGCATTCGAGGCAGGAGGGGTAATGAGGTCATTTATCCTCTTCATTCTCTATCCATTGATAAGCTTGATGAGCCACGAGATGGGTGTTAAAGTGATGGTCTTCGTGAGCTTCTTTGGAATAAAGAAAGATGGTCTTCGAGCGGGGAGGGCGGTTTTGCCTAAATACTTTCTCGAAGATGTTGGACTCGAAATGTTCAAAGTGTTGAGGAAAGCAGGGAAGAGAATTGGTGTGAGCGATGATCTTCCTCAAGTTATGATTGAAGGGTTTTTGAAAGATTACTTGGAGACTGAAGTTGTTGTCGGGAGAGAGATGAAGGTCGTTGGTGGCTATTACATAGGAATCATGGAGGATAAGACCAAACACGATCTTGACTTTGATGAGTTGGTTCGTAAAGAGAGATTAAACACTGGTCATGTTATTGGCATCACTTCCTTCAACACATCTCTTCACCGATATCTTGTCTCTCAGTTTTGCCAGGTACGCAATTTTATTTATCTTCAACCCATCTCCTCACCAATAATTTTTAACATGCTTTCAAAATTTCTGAGAAAATGTTATAAATATCATTTAAACGTATATATATATATATATATATCAATCTAATATATATAACGTGAATGATATAATTTGGTATACTCCTTTAAGCAACATAGAATATGAATAGTTAAAGTGGTGACGGTGAGAGACACCTTAGATTATCTTTCTATTAATTGCAAGTGCGAAATATATAGTAAAAATAAAAGCAGCCAAACCATATCCATGGTCAATATCATTAAATAGGAATTTGAAAATGATGACATTATCTGTATACATAGTTATTAGCCATGACAGTGAAATACAACTTGTGGTTTTGAATTTCATGCCAATACATAAAACTGATCTTGTTAGGTCTTGTCATTCATTGTCTTCATGTAATATTCAACTGATTTCTTGACTTTTCCGTCTTAATTAAAACAGGAGATTTATTTCGTGAAGAAGTCCGACAAAAGAAACTGGCAAACCCTACCAAGAAACCAATACCCTAAACCATTAATTTTTCATGATGGTCGTCTCGCAATCAAGCCAACCCTAATGAACGCACTTGTCTTGTTCATGTGGGGTCCTTTCGCAGTCGCAGCCGCAGCAGCTAGACTCTTCGTCTCTCTTTGCATCCCTTACTCCTTTTCAATTCCAATTCTAGGTTTCTCCGGATGCAGACTTACCGTAGAGATCGACGACGTTTCATCTCAAAAGTTAAACTCAAGTCAACGCAAAGGTTGTCTCTTTGCGTGTAACCACAGAACTTTATTGGACCCTCTCTATATTGGATTCGCTTTAAAAACCCAAAACATCACAACCGTGACGTATAGTTTGAGTAGAGTATCGGAGCTCCTAGCTCCGATTAAAACCGTCAGGCTGACCCGTGATCGAGTCAGCGACGGCAAAGCCATGAAGAAGTTGTTGTCCGAAGGTGACCTCGTAGTTTGTCCTGAAGGAACCACTTGTAGAGAACCTCACTTGCTAAGGTTTAGTCCTTTGTTCACCGAGATTAGTGACCGCATCATTCCCGTGGCTGTGACGTCACCTGCGACCTTCTTCTATGGTACAACGGCAAGTGGCTTGAAGGCGTTTGACCCACTTTTCTTCCTCATGGATCCTTATCCTACCTACACGGTCCAGTTTCTAGACCCTGTCTCCGGCGTCTCGTGTCAAGATCCTGATGGAAAGTTGAAGTTTGAAGTAGCTAATCATGTTCAGGGCGTGATTGGAAAGGCATTGGATTTTGAATGCACCAATCTCACTAGAAAAGACAAATATTTGATCTTGGCTGGTAATAATGGCGTAGTTAAGAAAAATTAAATTTGCTTTTTAGAATATGAGTGTTTTTTGAGTGTAAAGTAACCAATGTTTCATTAATTTTTTTATATATGTATTATTTTAATGTTACGTAAATGTATGTAACTCTTTTTATATGGCAATGAATCTATAACTTTATAGTTTTATATCATCCAACATATATATATATATATATATATATTACATAATATATTTTTGTTTAACATGATATGGAGTATCTGGACCGGGACTCAACTAATTTCCAAGGAGAATAGTACCGACAAATAGTCCAATCTCATATTTTTAGTGAGACCTAATACATGATTTCATTTTCGTCTGACAAAACAAATAGTAACTTAGTTTCTGGCAAAATTTAAATTTAGGACCGACAAATTTACGTCTTATATATATAACTATTGCCCTATACTACAACTTGGTTTTTTATTATTTGTGTACGAATTATATTATAAAATTTCAATGAGCATCAAAGTTTGAGGCAGAACAGACGATTCTGGAACCATGCTCGACGGTAGAGCAGAAGTAGAAAATATTACATAAAATCGAAAGATAAAATCGTTAAGGGACGAGTCATGTTCAACATTACGAAGAAACCCATGGGAAAGCTCCATCTTAATCCCTAAAACGAATGTTTGAAAGAACAAATAATAGTCGAATAGGACACCCTCCACAATAAATCAACATTATAATAGGACAGTTTCAAGGCTCCTTAAGGTGTCCACGTTGGCACTTTGTGGGTCCCCCCTTATTTTTGTTTTTCTGAAACGCGTGGGCTAAATGAAATGGGCTTTGTGTTTGTTCATAGCTATTGAATGGGCTTAAGGGTTGCTCCTGCGTTTTGGTGAGCAGAAATACCGATCCCTCGACGTCTTCCAGATCCTTCACCTATGGTCGATTCCTCTTCGATCTTATCGGACTAACTCGATCTTTATGGCTGTCTTAAGTTCCTCTGACGACGAAACGTCAACCTGTAACGCATCCAGAAGATCCTATATATAGGTTCTTCATGAAATCAGGTATCGCCCTCCTCGCTACTTTTTCCTCCCTTTTTTTCATCCTGTTTCTGAATCCGTTACGATAATGGCTTCATCCGCAACTCCAGTCGTTAACGCCGCTGCCGCCGCCGCTGCCGTCGGCAACCCCACGTTCGACTCTCTTCGTCTTGGAAGATCTGCTCAATCTGTTGTTGGTCGACTCATCCGTTTTTGGGATTCTCGCAACGTCAGCAAGAATGGAGAGTTTATGGGGATAACAATTCTACTCCTTGATGAATTAGTAAGGATTGTTTCTGACCGAACTTTTTTCTTTCCGATTGTTGTCATGAAAGACTATTAATTTTTTTTTATTTCTTACAGGACTCGGTGATTCATTGTTTCATTCCAGCTAATCGGGCCAACCATTACCGGTCCTCTTTGAAAACCGGTTCTATTGTCAGATTGGACCGTTTTGACGTGGCAAGGGTGGGTCACACGTATAAGATTACTGAGCATCAGTACGTCATCCGGTTCATTCCTTCAACGCGTGTTGTTGAGGTCCAAACGGACGCTCCTGTGATCAAGATGGACAAGTTTATGGTTAGGCGTTACGAACAGCTTCAAGTGCTTGCGAACACCAGTTTAGAGCTACCAGGTCTTTTTTTTCCTCAGCGCAAATCTGAATTTCATCATAATGTTGATTGCTAAAGTAATTTTCTGAATCGCAGATGTTGTTGGTGAGATAAAATCTGTGCAGGGGTCCGATCTCAAGAACCAAACAGCCACAAGCAGGGTTGTTGTCCGCCTATTAATTGAACCGTACGTTGTTTTAGACTTCCACTTAAACTTTCGTTATATTCTCAAATTGTGTAGTCTGTTGGTCCACTTGAACTTTCGTTATAGTCTCAAATTTTGTAGTCTGTTGGTAGGAATCATAACTATTTGGTTTTGTTTATATGTGTAGTTGAAACCGTATCCTTATTGTTTTCATAACAGGAACGTGACCGTGTTCATGTCTTTATGGGATGAGGCTGCATCAGCTTTTAGAGGTCTCTTGAAAGCTGGGGATAAATCACAGTCCGTGATGTTGGTGACCACAGTTAATCCTAAACTCTTTGGAGGTAATAATCATCTGCTTTGTAATCCATATAATGTTTTATATATATTTTCCTCACAAGTTTATTCTTTGTTCAGGGAATCTCTATCTCAATTCCACACAAGGGACTAGGTTCTTCTTTGACACCAGTATCTCTGAAATAGCAGAGTTTGTTAGCAGGTAAGATAATCAAACTTAAATAGTAGCGAAATCTCAGCACGTTTTAATCATAACAACATGCTATATCCAGCATTGGAGCTACACAACCTCAAGATTATACATGTGTCGACACGCTTGAAGGAGTCAAGAAGAAGGAGCTTGTGTCAATAAGGGATCTCAACACATTCATCTCGAACTCTAACGAGCAGGTTGTTGTCTGCCTTTGTTTACTCCAATATATATATTGACTTTTTTCTATACTTTCAATTGACTAAAATATTACTTCTGGGCAGACCCAAGAAGCTGATTTCCTCTGCAAAGCCCAGATTATTGGTGTCATTCAGGAAAATGGGTGGTTCTTTGTGTCTTGCACTGGTTGCCACAAAAAATTGGAAAAACGTGGGACGTCATTGGACTGCAGCAGATGTGCAACTTCTGACGTGACTGGTGTTGTTAGGTAACTTTGTGTAGTCTTTAACATTTGGTTAAACGGTTTCATGTAAATATCCATTTACCTGTCCATTACTCAACGTAAGGTTCCGCGTTGAGCTTGCTGTTGATGACGGCAAAGATAGCGCAACGTTTGTTGTCTTCGATAAGGAGATGAACAAGCTCACCAAACAGGAAGCTGCTGTGCTTGCCCTGGATGAGGTATCTCCTTCTTCACTGGAACCATTTTGGTTTCTGAACGCATTTAATGTAGGTCAATATAACTTGCGATAACTGGCCGCTTGCTGCAGGTTTCAAACGGTGGAGAGGAGTATCTCCCAAGTTGTCTTGAAGAGCTAGCAGGGAAGGAGTTTGTGTTTCAGATCCGTGTAACACCTTTCAACTTCACTCCCAATCACCGTACCTTCACCGTTGCCACCATCTCTGAAGATAGCGAGGTTGTCTAATTTAACTTATCATTATATTTACTGACTGGACTCTTTTTAAAAAATATCACTTTCATGTATCTCAGGCACACTCTGAGAACAGTGGAGTTGACACAGGATTGGAATCTTCGTCTTCGGGCCCGTCTGTTTTGGGAGTCAAGATTAGTGAAGAACGTGCATCAGGCAATAATCCAGGGAATGCAGGCGCTCAGCAGAGACGCAAGCGTGGCCGTGAGTAATTGGGAAAACATATTCCTACAAACCCGTCATCAGTCTTATTTGTCTTTTTTTTTAAAAAAACTTCTACTAGCTATGCTACTCATTATGAGCTTTGATCTCTGTCGTTATCGTTTTGATTTTCCATGGATATTTTCTTTTTTTCTGGATTATTAATGAATCTTTGACGGGTTAAATTTGATTCATAAACCAAAGAGTACTGTTTCTTTAAAAAATTGATTTAATATAACGAAAATTGGCGGTGAATCAGCCGGAATAGACTTAGTATGGATACATGAATCCGTTAGTTTGATCAAAGTTATATTTAATCTCGATTGCTACAACATGGTTGCACACTTTTACGGTAACTTACTGCACTAAATAATTAATAAATCTTCACCACTAATATTATAGGTATAAGTATTTCTATAAGCATGTAAAGTAAACACTCCCATTACGTTGAAAAGGTCCACACAACATTTCCAAAACTTTCATGCAAAAAAAAAGTTTACGACTCATTATATTAACTATTTCCTTTCGAATAATTAACCAACACTCAGATTAGGCCTTTTCATTTGGACCTGAAAAACCGACCCCCAAGAATCCAACCCGGAACCGAAACTAAAATTATCAAATACTTTTGGTTCAATTTCTTTTTCACAACAGAACCAGACCTGAAACTACCGAACCAAATAGACATAGACTCCGAAAAACCAATCTTAATTGATCCAACCTAGAAAAAACAGTTATGTACCCGATTTAAATACATGTGTATCCAAAACTGTAATTTTAAAGAAATAAGAGGCTTTCAAATTTTAATTATAATGTTGATTCAACTTCTCCTCTTCTTCATCTTCTTCTTCTATGCCTCAAAAATCTTTAAATTTTTAATCTTTATCTCCCAATCGATCCGTATACTTCCGTTCTCTTCGTCATAAATCCCACAATAAAATCTAAATTCATTCCAAGCAATTCAAACCTCAACTTTCCATCTCCCGTATCAGACAATGAAACCGTCAGTTGAACTGGAACTATATAAACTAGAGAATTATAAGAGGAAGATCAATCTACTGATCCCGTTTCTGATATCCTCCTTCCTCAAACTTTCGAAATGGCTTCATCTGCTACTATCGAATCTCAACAACCTCTTCCTCATTCCCCCTTCGCTGCGCTTCGTCTGGGTAAATCTTCTCAATCTATCCATGCCCGCCTGCTCCGTTTTTGGGACTCCTCAAATTTCAGCAACCCCGGTGAATTCAAGGGAATCACTTTGCTTTTCCTTGATGAGAAGGTATACTAATTTTCCCAACAAGCTTTGTACATCGATATCGGTTTTGTTTAACTTTAGAAGTGGTTGTGTTTAACTCATCATAAAATTATGTAGGATTCTATGATCAACGGCATCATTCCTGCTGAACAGGCAAATCACTACCGTCGATCCTTACAAGAAGGTGACATCTACAGAGTTGCCCACTTTGAAGTTGGAATATGCCCACATATGTACAAGAGTACAGAGCATACCTTCCTAATCCGATTCCTCGAAGAAACAACTATTGATCCAATCATCAACAATTGTCCTCATATCAGCCCACAAAAATTCATGGTACGCAACTATGAACAACTCCAGATCCTTGCCAACACCAATTTAGAACTCCCTGGTATGTTTCCAACAAATTTCCTAATTAACTCTAATAACATTCATTCTGAATATATTATAAACTAAAAACTAAACAACTTAAGCTTTTCATCTAATTTCAGATGTTGTTGGTCAAATCCAAACGGTGAAAGGTTATGACCTTAAGAACGCTGAAGTCATTTCCCCCCTTCTCATACGTCTTCGCATTGCCCCGTATGTACACTCATAACTCTTAATTTGAATACTATTACTTATGCTCTCCATGATGAAGCATGTTTACGTTGATTCGTGACAGAAACATCGAAGTGGACGTGACTTTATGGGACACAGCTGCAGCAACGTTTAAGGCAGTCTTAAACTCAGGAGAAAAAGCCCACACTGTTATGGTGGTCACAAGTGTGGCCCCAGAAAAAATAGGAGGCAAGTTAGATAGAAAAACTATGGAAATTAAATTTATGCATTAGTTAACCAACTAATTCTCATTATACAGATAAGCTATACCTTAGCTCCACCCCAGCAAGCAGGTGTTATTTCAGCCCCAGTCTCCAAGCCATCACAGACTTTACTTTGAGGTACAATATCCCTTTTTATGATTTAACTATGTTTGATGTGTGCCTAACTAAAAAATCACACCATTTCTATTCCAGCTTGAGAGGTGTAGTCACCAATTTGGACGACAACACGGAGAACGCTACCTGGCCCCTTAGCTCAATTGGAGATCTCAGCTACTTCCTCTCCAATCCTACCGACCAGGTTACTCATATATTCATGCTTCCAACATAATCATAAAATCTATACCCACTTTAAATAATAATATGGACTTAAAGATCTTTCTTCTTGCTGGCACACAGGAACCTTATTTTGTCTGCAAAGCCCGGATAGTTGACGTCCTAAACAAAAAGGGCTGGTACTACATCTGTTGCACTCGGTGCAGCAAAGAAATGGTCAAATCAGCTGCCTCTCTCCGCTGTGACCAATGTGGTAACACCAATGACACCGGTGTTGTTAGGTAATAATTTTAAATCCTCAGTTTAAAAAAAAAATTCAAGATCTCCGGCATTAAGATCAGTCATATTAACGTTAATCACAGGTATCGTGTTGAATTGTTGGTTGATGATGGGAATAATTATGCAACTTTTGTGGTGTTCGATAAGGAGATGCTCGAGATGACTAAACATCATGCAGCTACTCTCTTTCTGAACGAGGTTTTATTTTCCTCACCCAAAAATTTGTGATAGCTACTACAGTCGCTGAGAACTATTTTGTACTACAGGTCAATGTTGGTCTTGACGACAAACTCCCGCAATGCGTATCAGGACTTGAAGGGCAAACTTTTGTTTTTCATATACGTGTCAAGCCATGCAACTCCACCCAGAACTACAGTCCCTTTACTGTTTCTGCTATCAGTCACAATATTGACACCAAGGTATGAGACTATAAACTTACCGAACTGTCTTCATCTCACTCGAATATTTAAAGTCACATCTATACTTCTCTCCAGGATTTCAACATCAAGGAAGGCCCCTGTGTTGATCTTAAATGTGATGAACCATCCACTTCCCCTCCAGCCAACAACACGTTAACAGCTGAGGTGGAAGAAGGTGAACGCAGCTGCTCCCGTGAGTGAATGCTTGAAAGCAACCAAAAGCGTCATCCCAAGCCTCCAAGTCTTTCTCAGTTTTAATATTACTATGCATTTCAAGTTTCTCTCTTTGCAACCTCTTACTTGCAACGTTGTTTTAGAACTCATTTCATTAATGTACCTCATTCGAGGATAACATTTTCATCATTTTAATTGCTTTAAGGGGATGACGTATTATATGCAATCGCTGTTCAAAAAATTTCATATAATTTCTTCTAACTTCTTCTAAGTTCAAAAAATTAACCAAAAAATTTACAACCCCATCACCATTTTCAGCTTTAACCACTCAAGTTCTTCTAGAAGACACATAACAAACTTCAACTAATTATTCGGAATTGTTCATATATTGAGAGGGTTCACTAATTACTTAATCAAATAACGGAGTCGTATAAGTTATTAATATTAAACAATTGAATATCATTGAAAAACCAAGATTCGTATCATTGGTTCTTTCTGTGTTAAGAATCCGCTTTGTTTTGTGTTTCCTTATTGCAATAAATAAAAAATGCAAATTGAGTTGCTCAAATAACAAAAATGGTGAAAGCCTCTGTTTTAAAACACTTTCGACCTACAACCTCTGCGTTGGTTCCAGTACCACCTTTAAAAAGTCAAGCTAGGTCTTCAATATGATTTCAAGCTATTAAATTAAAGAGCAAATAATAATACTCTTACGGTGCTGAAGACTTAAACTGATGAAACAACTACATTGAAACACATAAAATTATGTAATCTACGGAAACGTGTTCTACACGTTAACATTGAATCACATAAAATTATATAATCTCCGGAGACGTGTTCTACACGTTAAACTGTCGATAAAAAAGCGAAGGGATGAGATAGAGGCTCGAGTGTGGTTCCCCCAAAATCACGTGAACCTGATAACACAATTGCCTACGTAAACAAACCCCTCTCTATCTTGAAGTTTATTTATTAAGTTGACCACAGTCAAATAGATTTGTTTTAATTAATTGAAGTCCCACAAGTACACCCAATATTAAGCTATAAATCTTGAATATCAACATACATAGTTTTTGAAGATTGCTGTAAGTAAAAATTTTAATTCCACAAGATAATTACTACCATAACTGAATCTCAAACGTCATTTTATCATCTCAAAATATTTTCTACACCATACATCATCATGTTAATCGTCTGATAACGTAAAAACACCAAAGTTAAAACAAAAAGACGTGCTCTCACCTGCAACTAAACGTTACGTAATCTAACACTTCAAAGGAAAACTAAATTAGACCTCCTACTAAACTTCTTGACTACAAAGTAGCTCACATATTTTCACAACGAAATCAAAGTAGTTTAAGATGCGAAAAAGAAAAACATGCCAGGAAACATCACCTGAGTGGAACAAACGCCACAAGGAAAACACACCGCTCGGATCAGCCACAGCTTCGCTAATCACTGGTTCCTCCAGCGAGCTTCCAAACCGTAAAGGTCAGTTCCACCCATAAACTCACACTTTTAAAAAAACTACTGCTAACATGTACAACACCTGCAGCTGCCCAGAAAAGAGCAAGGGAAATGCGGCGAGCAATAATCCTATCAAAAAAATCACTCCCAAAACAACCAAGTAAGTAAGGAGATATTCCACCATAGAAACCTCCTCTGTTTAATCGAAATTCCTCTTACTGATTTCAACCAACGTCTGTTAACGTAGGACCCATTCTCCGCTCTAAGGGAAAGAGGTCACAGTCTCAGGAACCCGCATCTAATGGAATCCTCGAATGCCCCTTCTGTCATGCTCTGGTTTGGGAAAAAGAAAAGAAAGGGACAAGAGGTCCAAACAGGACACCACTATTCTCAATATGCTGTCAACAAGGTAGAGTGAAACTCAAACCAGAGACAGAAGCTCCTCCTGCGTTGAAATCACTGCTCCTCACCTCCACCCATTTCCAACATGATATTCGAACTTATAACTCCATTCTCGCATTCACCTCTATGGGAGCCCAGCTTGATCACTCTGTAATGCACAAGACGGGGCCTTTTACTCTAAGAATCCATGGTCAAAATGCCCACAGGATCGGCTCTTTGGTTCCTGAACCAGGACGACGTCCACAGTTCAGTCAGCTCTACATTGTTGATACGGCTAATGAGGTTCAGAATAGACTTTCAACTGTCAAGCGCACAGGCAAAACAGGTCAACTGGATCCAAATGTTGTGAAACTGCTGATAGAAACAATGGACGCTCACAACTGCCTTACTAAGATATTCAGAAAAGCAAGAGACATACATGAAACTGACAGCTGCCAAGATTTCAGTATAAGACTAATAGGCCAGTCAAAACGTAACCGTCAGTATGATATGCCTCAAGCGGATGAGATAGCAGGCCTGATCGTTGGTGACTTTACACAGGATATGGGCGAGAGAGATGTAGTTGTCCAGCACAAGTCATCAGGACTGCAGCATATAAGTGATATGCACCCACTCTTCATGACTTTGCAATATCCAATTCTGTTCCCGTACGGACAGATAGGCTTCAACGAGAACATACCCGTCACGAATACTGATGGAAACACAAGGAAAAGAGAATACATCTCAAAGAGAGAATATTTTGCATACCAGCTGCAAACTCGCTTGGCAGAAGGCATGGTTATTGTGAGATCCAAAAGATTACTCCACCAGTATATCGTTGACGCTTACACATCCATAGAGCAAGAGAGGTTGCGGTGGTTCAGATTGAACCAGAAGAAGATCAGAGCAGACCTATACAACAATGTACAAGATGCTGTCATGAAAGGGGATACGGACGCAAAATCAATTGGAAAGCGAGTCATATTGCCCGCAAGTTTTACAGGTAGCCCACGTTATATGGCTGAAAAGTATCATGATGCGATGGCAATATGTCGGTGGTATGGGAATCCAGACCTATTCATCACCATTACAACCAATCCTAAATGGGATGAGATATCTGACCACCTTAAAATGTATGGCTCTGACGACCCCAATGATCGCCCAGACTTAGAAGCTAGGGTGTTCAAGATGAAGCTTGATGAGTTGATTTCAGATTTCAACAAAGGCATCTTCTTTCCCCGTCCCAAAGCAGGTATTATTCTGCAAAAACATTTTTAAATTATTACACCCAATCAATTCAGTTACCATATAATTTCACTATACAATCTAACCATATCTGAACAAACATATCTGACCTGTTATTTTTTAAAATTCAGTTGTCTACACAATTGAGTTTCAGAAGAGAGGGTTGCCACATGCTCACATACTTCTATGGCTTGACGGTGACTTCAGAAACCCAACAGCGGCAGATATTGACAACATCATCTCAGCAGAACTCCCAGACAAAGAAAAAGATCCAGAGGCTTATGGTCTGGTGGAGCAACACATGATGCACGGCCCCTGTGGGGAAGACAGAAAAACATCTCCGTGCATGGAGGATGGTGTTTGCAGTAAAAAATTTCCCCGCAGCTACGTTTCACACACCCAAGTTAATGAGTCTGGCTACATCTTATACAAGCGACGGCAGACAGAACAGTTTGTTTACAAGGGAAACATCAAGCTTGACAATCAATTTGTTGTTCCCCACAATGTCCAGATCCTGAAAAAATACAAGGCACATGTCAATGTCGAATGGTGCAACAAATCAAGCGCAATCAAATATCTGTTCAAATACATTACAAAGGGTGTTGATAGATCATGCTTCAGGTTCCAAAAAAACCAAGACCAGTCTACTCAGTCGGAGACAAACAAAAAAGAAAAGCCGACCAATGAGATAGATA
This sequence comes from Brassica rapa, assembly GCF_000309985.2. NCBI lineage: Eukaryota > Viridiplantae > Streptophyta > Magnoliopsida > Brassicales > Brassicaceae > Brassica > Brassica rapa. Next base: position 14,778,403 of record NC_024797.2, read on the forward strand.
ATTATTTAGACGGGAGGTACCTTTCAGCATGTGAATCGATGTGGAGAATATTTGAGTTTTCTATTCACCACAACACACCAGCGGTTCAGAAAATGCCAGTACACCTCCCTGGAGAACAGACGGCTATATTTGAAGAAGATAAGGACCTTGGGAATGTTGAGAACCGGTACCTACATGGCAGAACTATGTTAACAGAGTGGTTCGAAATGAACAGACTCTACGAAGAAGTCAGGAAATTAAAGTACATTGAGATGCTACTTATGTTTGTCTGGGATAGTTCAAACAAGATCTACACAAAAAGAAAGCAGAAAGGTACCATTGGACGGATAGTAAACATAAACCCAGCAGCTGGTGACAAATATTACTTGCGCATTTTGGTCAGCGTAGTACGTGGCCCTACATGCTATGACGATTTATATACAGTGGGTGACATCACATACAATACCTTTCAAGAAGCCTGCTATGCAAGAGGTTTGCTCGGCACAGACAAGGACTGGCATGACTCGATGTCAGAAGCATCTCAATTCTCATCGCCAAGATCTCTTCGCTACATGTTCGTACTAATCCTCGTCTTCTGTCAGGTCTCAGAACCAAAAAAACTATGGGACCATTCTTGGCAGGACATGGCAGAAGATGTTCTCATGCAGCAGCGACGTCTACTTCGTTTCCCAGACCTCCAGCTATCCCCCAATGAACTACAGCAGTACACACTTATTGAAATAGAATGCTTGCTACAAAACTTCGAGAAGACGTTGACTGAGTTTACGGGGATGCCACTTCCAAACAAAGCTGTTATGGACGAAATCAAACATAAAGCTATGGCGAGGCACGACCAGTTTGACATAGCTGAGGAGGCTATTATCCACGTGAAGCTTTTTGACAAACTCAACCATCAACAACGGGCAGTATATGATGCAGTAATCAACTCTGTTTTTCAGAAGGAAGGCAGGTTATTCTTCCTCTATGGAGCAGGAGGTACAGGAAAGACATTCCTATACCGAGCCATCATAGCAGCTTTGCGATCAAGCAGCAAGAAAGTCATACCAGTCGCTTCCTCAGCAATTGCCGCTCTTCTACTGCCTGGTGGTCGCACAGCACACTCCAGGTTTAATATTCCACTTAAGCTTTTTGAAGATACTTACTGTGAAGTGAAAGCTGGAACAATCCTCGCCAACTTCCTCAGCGAATCAGACCTCATCATCTGGGACGAAGCTCCAATGGCACATCGCCACACGTTTGAAGCTGTTGATCGTACTCTAAGGGACATTTTAGCAGTCACAGATACAACAGCATTGACAAAACCTTTTGGTGGCAAGACAGTGCTTTTGGGAGGTGATTTTCGCCAGATTTTGCCAGTTATTCCCCAAGGTACAAGACAAGAGACAGTCAACGCCGCTCTCAATCGATCGCACCTCTGGAACAACTGTGAAATTTTTCTCCTAACGCAAAACATGCGTGTAAAACCAGAAGAAAAAGCTTTTGCGGACTGGATTCTTGAGGTCGGTGATGGCAGAGCAGCAAAGGAACCTCAGATCCTGGACGACTGTGACCAACCAGAAGATCGAATTCTCATAGACAAAACTATCCTTCTGCCTATAACCTCCACTCCTTTGGAGACTCTATGTTCTTCTGCCTTTCCAGATTTTGCAAACGACTACAAGGATCTCAACAAAATCAGAGAGACAGCCATATTAACACCAAGGAATGTCACAGTTGATGAAATCAACACTTACTTGGTATCAAAAGTTCCTGGAGAAGAGAAGGAGTACTTGAGTGCGGACAGCTTTGCGGAGGAAGAGCAACATTCAGGAGACTTAGATATGACATACCCGCTGGAATATCTAAACTCATTGGAGTTTCCAGGTCTACCGGCGCATAAACTACGTCTGAAAGTGGGTGTCCCAGTCATGCTCCTTCGTAATCTGAACCAAAAAGAAGGCTTATGTAACGGCACAAGACTAATAGTGACACACTTGGGGGAAAAGGTTATTAAGACAGAAATGCTCACATCAACAACCAAGAGAGATCCTATACTGCTACCACGGATCATATTGTCACCACCAGAATCCAACCATCCATTCACCTTGAAGCGACGCCAGTTTCCGATAAGGGTTTGTTATGCGATGACAATAAATAAAAGCCAAGGCCAGACTTTGTCACACGTCTCTCTATACTTGCCTAAACCAGTCTTCAGCCATGGTCAGCTATACGTGGCACTGTCAAGAGTTACAACACCCAAAGGACTCAAAATTTTAGACTTGAACAGAGATGGGGAAAGTAGAACGATATCTAACATAGTCTACAGAGAAGCCTACAACGGACTGCCTCAATCTACCGGTATGTTATCTTCTATCTCCACCTACGCGTTATGCGTCTCCTTATGCTTTCCAATATTATATAAAACACTTAGGTTCGAAGCAAATCAGATTAACTAACACAACCTCAAATCTTAAATCAGACAATCAGATATTCAGTTTAAACGTCCGTGTTTACTTAGGTTCATCAAAGATGACAAACTAAAGGTTCATCTGTAAAAACATTAAGAAAGAAAATCAAAGAGTTTAAGATTCACTGAGAAACTAACATGAAAAAAACAACTTTGAGAACGGCACAGACATCACGAATTGTGCAGTCAAAGCTTAATAAAGTACAGCATTTTTGAGTCCCCTTATACTTAGTGAAAAAAACCCCGAAAATCCAAACCTTCTCTGTTGCAGGTTCAGACGATGACGAAACATCAAAGGATCAATGCGTACGGCTTGATGCGGACTCTGCCTAAGCTAATGTAAGCAACTTCTTTTTCAAATACGCTTTAGAACAATTTTCGTAACCCAAACTCACCGCCTTAAACGCCAATCAGGACAGGAATCGCATGCAACGGTGAAGCTCCCCCGACGACGCAGGAAAAAAGACGACCTAACAGATTTTTTTTTTAAGTTTCAGAACAAATTAAAACTCATGGCCCACAACAATTCGAGCCCAATATTTTTAAACCCAATCCATTTTTTGGACGAACAAATCTGCTTTTATATGTTGAGCATACAAACATTTAAGGAAACAACATTATATTTTCCCCTAACAGAACTAACCTACAAAAAAAAAGACATATAACTATTTAATTAAAAAAATTCAAAAATTTATACTGTATTATATAAAAAAAAAAACCAATTCGCTAAACCTTAGATACGATATTCCAACAACCATAAATCAAATAACACACTACAACACTTAAATTATTTTTCCAATCGCCTTTGTTTCATTGAGGTTTCCTGTTTCTAAGAGTTTTAACCTAGGCAGTTGGTGAAGCCGATACACTATTTTTTTGTTCATCAGATTAGCGTTCTAAGAATTTGGACTTTTCTTAGCGACAACACCATTCAAATTCCTACCCCGCACGCCTTCTCCAGCCACATTACCTCACATTTAACTCTCATTTTTACTTTCCACTTTACTTAACTTCATAACGATGATCCAAAAATGTGTTCATCTACAATGTCTCCGGCCCCGCGCTTGCGCGGGGGCTATGCCCCTAGTAACAATAAATAAGAAAACTATACATTCGGACACGTCAAAGCTGTTGTCTAATGTGTGCGTTGTATTGGTAGGCACATGCCGCATAAATGTTTTAACGGGTCTTACCCAAATTATGTAACCAAACTTATTATACCGTCATATGTGTGCATGGCATATATTAGATGACCTTGTGTATATATTATAGTATATGCATAGTGCATGGTTGGTATAACTGTACCTAGCTATTAGTTTTGGGGATTCGTTAACGTCACTCACGTTGTCACTTCTGGAAAATCTATTGATACAAGAGTTTGATTGGTTAAGAATCAAAAACTTTGATTGGCATAAAAAACAAAAGAAAATAAGGAAAACTGTATACGTAGTTTTTCTATTTGGCCACTAGAATCATCAGATCCATCGATATGTTAGAAGATTCAGGATAACCTAACGTATTAGCTCTATTTGGCCACTACAACAACATGCTTGTCTTTTGGTTGTAATAACGGACCAGATTGTTTTAAATGTCTTTTCCCTTTTTTTTGTAGAGAAAAATATATAGAGAAGGATGAGTCGAACCTGGGGCCCCTTTTCCCTTTAAGCTTTATGATTTTTCAATCTTTCGCTTCTCTATAGAAGAAAATTGTAACATTTTGTAAAGCAGCTTTGTTTTTTAACTAGATTTTAGAAAAAAAAAAAGAAAAACTTAACATGAGCAAAACTTTAATAAATATGATATGTAGTGGTCAAAATAGTTATATATATTCTACATATTAAAATGCAAAGTTATTGTTTTACGTTCGCTAGGGCCTAGGGGTCAAGAAACCATGTGAGCATGTGAAGTGAAAAAAGAAGTTAATGTACCAACAACTCCCCAAGAGAAGTCAGCTGACACTTGCATTATAAAATTTATAAATCAGTTGGTTTCGTATGGATTCCGGTTTTAGGACTGTTTTTAAAGAGAAACAATTCTAATAAGGTGATGTTGACAAAGATTGATAAATTGTATATAGTATTTTTTTGAGTCAATTCCACTTGATAGGTGGTCTAATAATTACATGTTATAATACTTTGAAATAATAAATTTTGCGTACAGCAGAAATCATTTCGTCCTTAATTAATTAGAGCGAAAAAAGAGGGAAATTACACAAAAACAAGATTGGTTGACAATGGCAGTGTCTGTTTAAGATTCGAGAAAATTTCATGTTTACCATTTTTATGGTACTATTTTTTATCTTTACCACAATTAAAAATACATTTCTCATTAAGTAACAAAAGACTCTTATATTTTTGTTCTCTATATATAATAAATTATTATTTAAATAAATAAAAAAAATACTATTTTTTATGTTTTTGAATTATACTTTTTTAAATTCGATTTTTTATGATTTATTTTTTAATTTCTTTTTTTGAAAATCAAAAATTATGTTTAAAACTATTTTTTAAAAATTTAAATATTTTTTAAGTATTTATTTATATATTTATTAGAATCCTAAATTTCACATTCCAAAAAACCTAACTCACCCCTCAACTCCAAACTCTAAGTCTAGATTAGTTAATCCTAGGGGTATAAGTGCTATTTACCATTTATTAAAAGTGAAAATAATAGTGGTTAGTGTAAACATAGAAAGTGATATTATGAATGTGGTATTTGTGGAAATTTCCTTTAAGATTTTGAAATATCTTACATTTCTTTTAAATATTTTATTTCACTTTATTTACTATTATAAATATCAATAATATATTTATTACAAATAACATAATTTTATAAATAGTTTGTTGAAAATATAAATACATTTACTATTCAAATGTATATTTTGTAAATCATCTATCAGATTCAGGTTGTCAATTAATCCAATTATTATTATTTTCGTTGAAATTTTTTAACTCATTCCTTATCTTTTATTTATTTATTTTCTGGATGGCTCGAAGGTTGTAGATTCAAAAATCTATACATCTCTTTATTAGAATGTTTAAAGCATGTTAACTCTCCTAATTAACTAAAATTGAACTCATGACCACCTAAACCTCTACTAGGTAATCCAAAAATTTCCATCATATTACCTCACAAATACCATTTTATCAGCTTAAAATCATTTGAATTAGTAACAAAATAGTCAACAATATGTTTTGATGATAATAATTCATTTTTCAAAATATCAAATACAATTATATTTTTATATTGATTCTCATATGAATGTCAGAGGTGAGTAAGGAGAATAAAATTCAACAAAGTTCAATAAAACAGGGAGAAATTTTGGATTATTTTTTCATTGTCTCGTATTTTTAAAGTAAAATACAAATTATTATCTCAATCAATAAAAAAAATTTGAAAAATTTCATGAATAATACTAAAATATTATTATTATTATTTAAATGCTAAATTGTTTTTTTTTAATTTATAGCAACTAAAAATACTCTTATTTTAATTTGGAGTTTAGAACATCTCATTAAAATGCTTCATAATTTTTTAAAAATATACTGAATAAAAATAAAATTATCTCAAAATAAAATATTTCATATCAAAATATTTGATCTTTTTAAGCAATTAGTATTTTTCTAGTTTATACACACGTATACGTAGCTTTTTTATTGAAAACCCATGTTGAGGTGACAACACAAATAAAGGAAAAGTCAAACATTTTTTTTGAAATAAAGCGATTGCGAGTGCGATAGAAAAGACAACGCTTTAAGTTTGCTCCGTTAATTAAAACGCTCCGTTTTGGTAAAGCGAAAAGAAAGGCGATTTGGCGATCAAGGGTTTCGAGATGGATACGGCGGATCCGCCGGGTTTGTCTGACTCTCCGATGGGGGTTCAAGACGATCGGGATACGCGGAATACGAAGACGAACCATGGTGAATCAATCGGGGTAAAGGATTTGGGGAAACAACTGGGATCGGAGAAACAGGGTGAAGGTGAGATACAACGGGGATCTGTGAATCATGGGAGTGCTGTGGGCGCCAGACGAGCTAAAGGAGAAGCCAGAAGTCAAGTCTATTCCATTATGGGTTCACCTTAAAAATGTGCCCATGCACATGTTCTCATGGCAGGGATTGAGTTTCATCTCAAGCGCAGCAGGATTTCCAGTGAGATTGCATCCTGAAACTGCCTCTTGCTCAAACTTCAAGTTGGCTAAAGTTTTTGTGAATGTGGATTTGTCAAAAGAGCTGCCTTCTAAGATAAATTTCACAAAAAAATGGAAAGTCATTCTTAGTGGAATTCAGTTATCCATGGCTTCCACTTCGATGCCAAACCTGCAGCAAGTGGGGACATGTGGAGAAATCTTGTGTGATGAATAAAAAGGATGGGGTTGGTATGACTGAACAGATACTGAGGAATATGATGCAGAAAGCCAAGGAGACTGGGAAAAGCATTGAAGAAGTGAGCATCCTTGAAATTGGGCCTTCTAATTCTGAAGGTATAGAGGGAATTCTGATAGAGGCAGTTGTGGGTGAACTTGAGGAGGGGCAGATAGATGAAGGGTGGAAGAATGTAAATGCAGGGAAAAGTAGAAGTCCAACGAAGAGAGTGCTTACGTATGGTCAAGACAAACTGGTGACGCCATCAAGATTCCTGATACTTAATGAACTAAATGATTATGGCGAGTTGGATAGAGCGAAGAGTACCGAGGAAGTAACACAAATGGAGGTAGTTCAGCACAAGGAGGATATTGAAGAGCAGAATACAGGGATAGAAGAAATAAAAAAGGATGATCTTGTAGAAGAGAATGAAACTAGAGAAGAGGCAATTGATAGGGAAGAGGGGAAACAACAGGAGGTAAATAAAGATAAGGAAGACAGAGATAAGGGAGTGGAAAGTGCAGAGGGGGAAGTGAACGTAGTGAGATCACCAACCTACTGTGATATTGTGAAATCTCCTTCGAATGATGTTATTAGTAAAGCAGTTCAAAAATCTACAAAAGCTGATCTGGTCAACAACATTCGACCGTCTTTGCCGAGATCTTCGAAAGCTAATCATAAGGTCTTTCCTGAGAAACCTGGGCCTGGTAATCAAGGCAGAAACGCCTATCAAAAAACCTCTCAATGACAGGATTCTTCTGGAATGTAAGAGGGTTTAATAAAAGTTCGAAGCATGGTGTAGTTAAAGATTGGATTCTTAATAAAGATTTGAAGTTTGGTTGTCTGTTGGAGACCAGAGTAAAGGAGAGTAAGGCGAAGCATATTGTTTCTTCAGTGTTCTATGGTTGGTCTTGGATAAATAATTATGAGTTTAGCAGGAAGGGGAGAATTTGGGTTGTTTGGAGTCCTCAGACGCGGCTAACTCTAGTATTCAAATCAAGTCAGATAATTACCGTTTCAGTATTACTAGAAGGGGAGACAGAGGAGTTCTTTTGCTCATTTGTTTATGGAGAAAATGTCATGGAGGATAGAAAGGAGTTATGGAGTGATATTAAGGATCATCAAGATGCAGCAATGTTTAGAGGGAAGCAGTGGATAATTATGGGTGATTTTAATGAGATTCTTGATGGGGAGGAGCATTCTAGTTATCAAGACTCGGGGTTAACTAATTCTGGGATGCGTGATTTTGAGAGCATAGTTCAGTACTGCAGGCTTGTGGATCTTGGTAGTCAAGGACCGAAATTCACCTGGTGCAATAAGAGAGAAGAGGGTCTTATATGTAAGAAGCTGGATCGATTTCTTGTTAATGATACTTGGCTGCAACGACAAGACAAATCGTATGGAGTTTTTGAGGCTGGAGGCTGTTCTGATCACCTTAGAGGCAGATTTCATTTGCAAACTGAGGCTGTAGGGAAGCGAAGACCATTTAAATTTACTAATGCAGTCGCTGAGATGTCGGATTTTATTAAGATGATTGAAGACCACTGGAAGGAAAATCAACCTCTCTTTCAGTCTACTTCAGCTCTTTTTCGATTTTCCAAATCTCTTAAAGCCCTGAAGCCTCTGATCAGAAGATTGAGTAAGGAGAAGCTGGGAAAGTTGTCTATGAAGGTAAAAGAGGCTTATAATAATCTCTGCAAGCAGCAAGAGAGATTAATGGAAGACCCCAATCTGGAAAACATTCATGAAGAACTGATAATTGAAGAGAGGTGGCAAAGAATCTCAACGATAGAGGAGAAAGTGTTAAAGCAAAGGTCAAAGATGCACTGGTTGCAATTGGGAGATGGTAATAATAAAGCTTTTCATAATGCTGTGAAGATTAGAGGGGCTATAAATGCTATTCGAGAAATAAGATGCCAATCAGGTGTAATGGCCACTTCTCAGGACGATATCAAAGCTGAGGCTGAGAGATTTTTTAGTGAATTCCTATCCTTTGAGCCCCCGGAAATTCAAGCCATATCAGTCGAAGAGCTGCAACAATTCCTTCCTTTTCGGTGTTCTAGTATTGAGAGAGAGCGATTGATTAAGCCGATAACTGATGATGAGATTCGAGAGGTGTTGTTCCGGATGCCAAATAATAAGTCCCCAGGGCCAGATGGATTCACAGCAGAGTTTTTCAAAGCCTCCTGGTCGATAATTGGTAAAGACTTCACTACTGCAGTTCACTCATTCTTCAGCAAAGGGCTTTTACCAAAGGGGCTGAATGCAACTATCTTAGCGCTTGTGGCAAAGAAGGAAAATGCTACTGAGATGAGAGACTATAGACCTATCTCCTGCTGCAATGTGTTGTACAAAGTGATTTCAAAGATTATTGCTAATCGACTGAAAGGTACTCTCCCGGGCTGTATCACTTACAATCAATCTGCGTTTGTTAAAGATAGATTGCTTGTTGAGAATCTTCTATTAGCCACAGAAATAGTGAAGGATTACCACAAAGAGGATGTCTCTCCTAGATGCTTTATGAAGATAGATATAGCAAAAGCTTTCGATACTGTTCACTGGCCATTTCTGTTGAATACTCTAAGAGCTCTTAACATGCCAGAGGAATTTGTTCATTGGATAGAGCTGTGTGTTTGCTCTCCATCTTTTTCGGTTCAAGTCAATGGAGAGCTGGCGGGATTCTTTCAGAGTCGTAGGGGCTTAAGGCAGGGATGTGCTCTATCTCCATATCTATTTGTTATCTGTATGAATGTGTTGTCTAGCATTCTGGATAAAGCGGCTGTCAGGGGGATTATTGGTTACCATCCTAAATGTCAGAATATTTTGCTCACGCATTTGTGTTTTGCTGATGATCTTTTGGTGTTCACGGATGGAACCAAAAGATCTATTGAAAATGTTCTGAAGATATTTGAAGACTTTGCTGTAATCTCTGGTTTAAAGATCAGTTTGGAAAAGTCTACATTGTTCACAGCTGGATTATCTGATATTCAAGCGAGAGATATCCTAACCTGCTTCCCATTTGCTTCTGGAAAATTACCAGTCAGGTATCTCGGCCTTCCTTTACTCTCTAGGAAGATGACGATCAATGACTACATGCCTTTAGTAGAAAAAATCCGGAAAAGGATGAGCTCTTGGACTGGGAGATTGTTGTCTTATGGAGGAAGGTTACAGCTCATTAATTCGGTTATCACTAGTATGGCAAACTTCTGGTTATCGGCTTTTCGGCTGCCAAGCAGTTGTTTGAAAGAGATAGAGAGATTGTGCTCTGCTTTTTTGTGGTCAGGGCCAGACCTAAAGACAAGCAAGGCGAAGGTATGTTGGCAAGATGTTTGTCTACCCAAGAAAGAAGGTGGGCTGGGGATTAGACCTTTAAAAGAAATCAGCATTGTGCTTGGTTTGAAGTTGGTATGGAGATTGTTCTCTACTCACTCTTCCTTATGGGTGAAGTGGATCCACTGCTACCTAATAAGGAAAAGCTCCTTCTGGTCGACGAAATATAATGCTAGTAGTGGATCTTGGATGTGGAGAAAGATTCTGAAGTTAAGAGAGATAGCTAAATCTTATATTCGAATGGAGGTCCACAATGGCAGAAACACATCTTTCTGGTATGATTCTTGGTTTTCTTTAGGATGTCTCAGAGATCTTCTTGGAGGGAGAGGTACAATTGGTATTGGCATTACAGAACATGCTTCGGTTGAGGAAGTGATGCTCTATCATCGGAAAAGAAGACATAGACTGGCTATTCTTAACACTGTGGAGGAAGAAATTGAAGAGTTAAAGAGCAGACGTAGTGAGGAGGATGATATTCCCTTATGGAGGCAGGCTGAGACCAGATTTACAAAAGTTTTCTCTACGAAGAAGACATGGCTCTACATGAGACAGGAGCAACCAGTATGTATTTGGAATAAAGGAGTATGGTTTTCACAATCTACTCCCAAATATTCTTTCATGTTATGGGTGGCTGTGAAGAACATGTTGCAAACCTGTGACAGAATGAAGAAGTGGAATACATCTATAAATGGAGTTTGTGTGTTATGTCAAGAGGAAGAGGAGACTTGTTCACATTTATTCTTCAAGTGTAGATACTCGGGGAAAGTTTGGAAGTCATTGATAGGTGGGATTATGAAGGGAGCTTTCTCTATGGAATGGAGTGTGATTCTGGAATTGATTTCCCAATTAAGTTCTAGTTTCACACCCTCTGAAGTATTCATTATCAGATATACTTTTCAAGTGTTGCTACATAGTATTTGGAGGGAGCGCAATGCTCGTCGGCATGGAGAGCAACCAAGAGATGAATTGTTACTGATTAAATGGGTTGATAAAGTGATAAGACTGAAGCTTCTTGCTGTGAAAGGAACGGGGCAACAATACCTTGAGGAAGGCTTGAGTGTGTGGTTTGGCTCAAGAGTTACATGAGTTTTTCTTTTTGACATACAGAAAAGTAGAGTTTTGAGAGTCTATTGATATGTATATGGAGATCATAACAGTAGCACTTGATGTAATTAAAGTTTTGATTGAATAAAATTTTACATTCATTCAAAAAAAAAAAAAAAAAAAAAGACGACGCTTTACTCAAACCGTTCTGTACATTTTCTTCACCGATTCCGGCGGCGTTATCTTTACTTTTCCGTTTTAATCCTATCTATTTTCCATTAGATTAGTTGTGATGTCTCTTTCCTTGTTGTTTTGGATGAATCGGAGTTTTCATCTTTACTTTCCGATTTCTGGTGGAAATCACGGAGTGTCACTAACTCCGACGGTGACAGGTTCTCCCCACTTCCTGTTTCAGTTATCGACGATGGTCCTCGTCGGTTTTGGCGTGATGGTTTTCCCTTTACTAGGGTGGTATTTTCCGGTCATTGATCTTGGATTCAGTGTCGGCGTTTGTTCATCAGATTCTGGGTTTGATGGTGTCTTTCCGGTGGTAGAGATTCGGTCATCTTATCTTCAACCATTCGATGTTTGTCTGTTAGCCTTACGGTTTAACGGTATGTGGCGAGCTTTCAAACAACCATGGCCACCACCAGATTTCATCTTCTTGGATGAACGGTTTGGAAATCCTTCATCACGTACGGGTTGGTGTGGAATGATAATAATGCACTGTATGGTGGTGCATGTGTGTGATTGGTTTCAACCATTTGCTCAAATATTTCGTGAGGTTATGTTGATAATCAATGGATGGGTTATAGTATCATTGGTTCCATCATATCACGCATTATTACAGGGAAGTGAAGCCTTCAAAGCAATAAAGAGTCAGAAGAGGTCGTTTCTACATTATAATAAATTGAAGACATGGTTTTATGGATTTCAAAACAAAAGGATATCGATGCCATGGATGTGTACAACTAAGTATGTTATCTCCTGCAGCGGGAGTGCTTGGGACGGATTGCGATGTAACAGATGGATCGCATCCAAAGATCTTTTTAGCAAAAGGTATTTACTCATAAAATTTGAGAGCCTCATAAAAGATTTTAAAAGACCAAGAACGAAGTGGAGAAAAACTAGCGAATCAGCCTATCCTACGAATGCGTTAGGAAGCATCGTGTTATTGTTGTCTCTGTTAAAAGTTCTTCTTAACAACATGTTTGTTGTAATGTATGTTTCATGTAATTTGTTACATTGACTGAAATCAATAAAATTAGATGTTGTAAAAAAAAAAAAAAAAAGCGGGGGCGAAATCCTGTAAATGACACGTGTCTTCTCTAGCTAATGGACTGGGTCATAAGAAAAGTTGAACGGCCCATTTTCGTTTTCAGATATGGTCCTTTCAAAAAATGAAAGACCGTTTAAAATCAAGGGACCAAATCGCAAATTGTTATATTTATTTTTGTGGCCACAGAAACACAAAACCAATCAGAATCCCACGACGACGACGACGACGATGACGATGGCTTCTCTCGCGACTTCCATCGCCGGAACTGGAACCTCCAAGATTCTCATTTCGTCAACTTCAAATAAAATTGGGTTTCCCGTAATCTCATATCCCAACTCGAGAGTCTTCTTCCTTTTCTCTAAAGCTGGGATCTTTCCCCGATCGGCGATACGTGCTTCGAACCAAGAGGAAGCCACGGTTTCACCTTTCGAATCCGTTGCATCATCGCCGGGCCTCTACTCAGCTCAGACTTTCGATTTGACTCCTCAAAACGTCGACCTTGTCCTCGAAGATGTTAGGCCGTTCCTTATCTCCGACGGTGGGAACGTCGACGTTGTCTCTGTTGAAGACGGCGTCGTTTCTCTCAAACTCCAAGGTTAGATTTTTTTGTGAGTTTCGGTTTGACAAGACTGGAACTTTCCTTTGTATAAAGGTTGCTCGTCTGCGTAATGATCAGACCAGACTCTCTTGAACTCTAGATTCGGACAAGAGACAGGACAGATATGTAAAGCATTTGTCTTATTGCTGATCTTGCTTAGACTGTAGTCTTTGATTCTGCTGTATCTCTCTCTCTTTACAATAGCATCAGACACTCGTAGCACTCAATGTTTGCATCTGTCATGTGCGAGTGTACTTGTAGTATCATAGTGATAATCATTTTTGAATCCTTTACATCTAAAACGTTTCTTTCATGGGTTGGGTCTATGTCTCCACCTTTTTGCCCTTTTAGAGGTCAACGAGACCGTCTTCTGGAGCAATCATCATGTTAATTGAGCTTGTGTTGACTTGTGTTGTATTCTATAGGCGCTTGTACTAGCTGTCCGAGTTCTTCAACAACGATGACGATGGGAATCGAAAGGGTACTCAAGGAGAAGTTTGGAGATGCTTTGAAAGACATTCGACAAGTTTTCGATGAAGAAGTTAAGCATATAACCGTGGAGGTGAGTGAGGCTACCCTTTTAAGAAACTTGAGTATTGATTACTCTTTTTTTGATATCTTAAGGGATTGTTTTTTTTTCCAGGCAGTGAATACTCATCTTGATATACTGAGACCAGCGATCAAGAACTACGGAGGAAGTGTGGAAGTTTTATCAGTTGAAGGCGAAGACTGTGTTGTGAAGTACGTTGGACCAGAATCCATTGGAATGGGAATTAAAGCAGCGATTAAAGAAAAGTTCAAGGACATTTCTAATGTTACCTTTACAAGCTAGACACTATATATATATATATATATATATATATATATGTAAAAAACACAAAGTTGCTCTTTGTTTGAGCTTATTTCATTTTGTAATGTACACATCACTAGTAGTCTCCTAGAGCCATCTTGCAAGGTTGATCAAGAACGGTGTGTAGACAAAGTAGTATGTTGTTGTCCAAGTGATCAATCCCTTCACAAGAAAACAAAAAGAAACTCTTTTATATTGTTTTTGCTTAAATAAGATGCATGTATAAACACTCTTTTACCTGGCCAAAGATCTCTATGTTTGCTTCTGGATTAGTACCACAGATGAAATAAACTGTTAAGTCATGTTCTGCCAATCATTAAGCGTGGTTTTGGGCTAAGGGATTGAAGCGCGGTTTTAGGCTAAGGGATTGAAGCGCGGGAGAAACCAAGAAGAGTCAATGGTGAAGCCAAGCCAAGATGTTGGCTGAAACTCCATCTTTGTACATTTCAGCACTTAGCTCTAAGAACAACACCAATGCTCTGTCTCATTCACCAACCATTACAGTGTTATCACTTCCACTGTCCCAAATTTGATTTGTCCTTATCCACAACAAAAGTGATACTTAATGGTCTGATTCAGGCAGATGACTTGTTGAATCCGTGACCTGTTTTGCTCATTTGGTTTAATTGGTCTTCTGAGAGTGCCTGTAGCCAGATATATCGCTAAGATAAACATCTTCCAATTTTGTCCTTACAGAAAAATGATGGACCTGTTTTGAAGATCAAAGCTCACATGCACAAATACACGTAAAAGCTACTAAGTGGATATTTGCAAACAATTAAAAAAATCAGCAGAGAAAAATGAATGCCTAATCAAGTTGACTTCTCTAATGAGCTTGATCGGTATACGTAAAGATGACACGAACTAAACATTTTAAATTAAGACATAAATTATTACTATTCTTGTTTAGAGCCGTGGAGTTGAATATGCATGGTAACATACTAACATGTCGACGATATATACGAGCAAAAATATATACCAGGTGTTGAATTTTAATTAGAATATGTAAATGCTATATGGTCAAACTTGTTAAAGAGGCAAAGGTGAAATATATGTTATCTTAATTAATTTTCTACTTTAGTAAAAAGGCATATGGTAGTTCCTTAATTTGGATTCCAAAAAATAGTTAACGTAATAGCTTTAACTATGAGTTTGACTATTTTGTTGTATATATATTACCATGTTCCAATCCCATCACAAAGGAAACGTTCTTGTCTTCTTCTCCAATGGCACAGCATAAGAGTTTCTCTTCCTCTTCAGTCTCAAACCGTCCCATCTCTCTCCTAAATGGTCTCCTTCTCCTGGTCTCTCTCCTCCTACTCCTCGGTGTGTTCTTACCCTGGGCAGGATCTCCCTTATTCCCGTTTCCAAACGTAAGCTCTTCTTCTTCTTCTTTGCCTTCTAACTGGCGCGACTATTCCCTCTCTCAAGCGGCTGAGTTTGTCGCTAAGGACGGGACTGTGATCATCTGCGCCGTTAGCTATCCCTTCTTGCCTTTCCTCAACAACTGGTTGATTAGCGTTTCTAGACAGAAGCATCAACACAAAGTCCTCGTGATCGCTGAGGATTACGCTACTCTCTACAAGGTTAACAAGAAGTGGCCTGGTCACGCCGTTCTCATTCCTCCAGTTCTCGATTCTCAGACCGCACATAAGTTCGGTTCCCCGGTAATAGTTTCACCTTTAAGCTCCTGATTTGTATGTGATGATCATCTCATAGAAGTTGTCGCATTGTATCTTGTTAACCAAGTTATCATATCCAAAACTTAGGGTTTCTTCAACTTCACTTCACGGAGGCCGCAACATCTCTTGCAACTATTGGAGCTAGGTTACAATGTTATGTACAACGATGTTGATATGGTCTGGTTGCAAGATCCATTTCAGTATTTAGAAGGAAGCCACGATGCATACTTCACTGATGACAGGACCACAGTATGTGAAATTCAGTTCAAACTTCTCCTTCACGTTTTAGAATGTTTTATTAATTAAATCTAATTCTCTGGTTGATTTTGGTGCCAGATCAAACCTTTGAATCACTCTCATGCTTTGCCAACTCCGGATCGGAACGGAGTGACTTATATATGTAGCTGCATGATTTTCTTGCGTCCCACGAATGGCGCAAAGCTTCTAATGAAGCAATGGATCAAAGAACTTCAATCTGGGTCTAAAGCTTATGAAGGAAATGATCAGCCTGCTTTTAACTGGGCACTTAACAAAACAGCTCATCAGGTATTGTTTATTCCACTGATTTCAATTGGTTTTGTATCGTAATTTTCAATCAGGATTTTCGTAGTCCAACATTAACAATCTTTTGGTACTCTCTTTAACTACTTACAAAACTCTCCTACTGCTGTCTTTGTTCTAAGATTCACTTGTTTGAATGCATTCTCAACTCTTTGGTGACCTTGACTTCTTCAGGTAGATCTCTACTTGCTTTCTCAGGCAGCTTTCCCAACAGGAGGATTGTACTTCAAGAACGAGACATGGGTTGAAGAGACAAAGGGGAAACATGTCATAGTCCACAACAACTACATTATCGGTTACGACAATAAGATGAAACGCTTCCAAGACTTTGGTCTATGGCTAGTCGATGATCATGCTCTTGAGTCCCCACTGGGAAAATTAGATTAAATAAGAACATGGCTTGTTATGTGTGAATGTTAGTTATATGGCTATTCAAAAACATAGGTAAATAATGAGACTCGAGATGTATGTCTCCACATTACTAGAATAGTGTAATAGGTCTCTCTAGAGACATAAGATCAGTGTTCCCTTGTATCTATCATCTACCTCTTTAGTCTTCACCGACTCTTGCTTCCTGATTATGATGTATATTGATTCGTTACAACAAGTTAAAACTATACCAGAAACATCACACAGAAAAAAAAAAAGATTCACAATCAATATAAAACGTATTATTTGGTAATTTTCATACTAATGAATAGAATTGATGTGAAATAGATCCGTAAGAGCATAAAAAGAAACGTGTACCCTTTTGTTTTCCTCACTAATTACGTGAAGTCTTTTAAGACGTAAATTGAAATGCTAACTTTTCATACTCACAATATATACAAAGTAGAATATGTACATATCTTTAGAATAAGGTCATTTCCATTGTCATGTATTTGGGAAAAATGAAATGGAAATATATATAGCTTAGACAGCCGGTCAAAGAGGTTTACAGGGAGTCCGCCTTACCTTAGTTATAGTCATCTATAAAGTCCAACAACGTAAATTAGGAACAGGTACGATCTGGCTCAATGAATGTCTTGTGCTACACCAACCTTAGACAAACAAAGAAAAGGATAATTCTATCTGAGGAGGGTGCGAGACATGTTGTTGGACCTTGAGATACTGTGAGCATGATGTTGCGAATGATGGTGATGGAGTGAGTTCCGAAATTCAATGAACACTTGGTAGGAGCTACACTGTTCCTGATGGCCTTGACTAAGATGAATGATCTCATGGGAGGTAAAGCTGTTGTATACTTGTATGCGTAATTTCATTATTGATAATTACATAACTCTCTTACAGATATGTTTTTTTTTAAGACTCTAATGAACATTTTGTTTTTTTTTTTCAGAGAAAACAGAGCCAAACTAATGCCCCAGAGACTTGTACCTTAGGTATAGAGTAGAACTTCGTAACCCGTAGTGTAATAAAAAAAATGGAAGATTGTTCTTCATCAAGGCAAATACTTATAGCCATTTGTCTGAGAAGAAACTTATGAATCTTTCTAGTACAAGTCTTTGGAAGCTCCTCCTGAATCATTCTTTCAAGGATTGTAAAGTTCATGAGCAGTTAATTTGTCTGATCATGCAGGAGGACTTTCTCATGAATTTCAAAGCCATATCATATCGAGAAAGGTAGTGATTTTAGATCTCCAATTTCTAATCTATGCAATAATGATTTCAGTGGCCAGCCTAGATAAGTACCAGCCAAGAAGTGCCTTTGGAGGTTAGAAGATTTGAACATACTACCTTCATAGTAGAATATGCATTGATAAAAGGTTTGATATGGTTGAAGAAGACCAGCAAACACAAGTTTCTCATGTTTTCTTTCCCGAATGGATGAATGAATGGCTGTGCCAATGGCACGAGAGAGGCTTTCAGCAAAGCAAAGACTTTTTGAGTAGTGATGAAGAGCAATGGAAATCGTTGGTCCAGTTGAGGTGAGTGATAAGATATTCTGCCACTAACTGTCAGTTTTTACTTGCACATTGCTTGCGGAGTTTCATGTATGTATAGGACTCTTACGTTAATGAGTATGATTGTGCAGGAAATCTGCAGCTGTTCATGCATATGCTAAGGATAATTTTTATAAGTTAATCGTTTTATAATTTATATGTATACAAAATAAACAAGAGAATTTTTTATAAACAATATGACTGGGTTGGTTATTTATTGGGTATATTGCATTATATTTATTTTTATTAGTTGCATTTATTTTGCTAATTTATCTTGGATTTCCGATATATTTTCTTAATATTTGTATAAATTGATATGTTTTTTTCTGAAAAAAATAAATAGGAAAGTGTTGTCAGTTCAACATTACATAAATGAACATACATGATGATTTAAAAAGTTCATGCATATATAAGAATATTTACAAAAACTACTTTGTAATACTTTATTAGTATATTTTTCACAAGTTCTTTAGTTTCTAGCCGTTTGTAATTTGTATGCATAAATATTAATTAGATTACTACTCTAAATGATATTTTGATAAATTAAATAAACCTCTCTTTTTAATATAAAATTTGGATAGATTAAGTTACTCCTTATTTGATATATTGAATTGCATATATTTTTATCAAATGAATGGCAACCATTTTTTAGTTCTAATTATGCTAAAAACCAAATATTTTTTTTTATTTCAATAAGTTTGGCTAATATTTTTAGATTTTAATATATATATATATATTAAGTTTTATATAATTAGTATTTTAATATTTATTTTTGAAAAAACTAAGTAATGACGGGTATAATATTGCATAAACTAAAATATGACCGTTAATCATTTTAAAAATCATGCACAGAAATAATATTTTAAATAACTAAATTATAAGATTTAGTTAATTTATTTTTCATTTGATTATAAATTCCAAGTCTTATATAATATTTAGTTATTTAAAATTTTCTAACTAAGACATACTTATTTTCTGAATTTATCATGTTAGATCATCAGTTTATTCTATTAAAATATCTGTATGTTTTCTTAATCATTTGATCAAAATTATATTCATAGTAAAATAATATTATTTATCTTTTGAAAAGAAATATCTATTTTTTTGAAACTATGTTTTCACATGTGTGTATTTTCAGGCTTATAGATATTTCCTTTTTCAGTGTGCTTTTTATTATATAGATTAAATTAAATTTGTATATATGTAAATTAATATCTTTATAGATATTTCCTTTTATCATTTATGTGGTTTTGTAAAATAAAAGTAAATTAAAAATTAATTGAGCTAAAGGAAACAAAATAATTATAATAAGGACAATTATGTATGATGTTTATAAATAACTTTGTAAATGACTATTATAAGAATTAACGTGAATACGATACGTAAGAAATTGATTTCCCAATTAATATTATCGAGAACTTGGGTCACTAGCAAAGTAAATAATATTATAGTAACTATTATTAACCTTGGGTAACTAAACAAGGTCGCCGGTATTTGTCTCCTTTTCTTAATATATAAAATATTAATATATTTGTCGTTCTATTTTTTTTTTGTTTTAAACCACAAGTATCTATCATATCTTAATAGTTAAATATTATGATTAATATATATTATATCAAATATTTTTTATATCTAAATTTGATTTAATTAAGAGGTTCTAGAATGGATTTTATATGTATATCTTTGTTTAAGTGATCTTATATGTATATATTTTTGTTTCTTATACATAAAGTACAAAAATGAAAAAATAAGTAATTTTTTAGTAAAAATTTAGTAAAACTTTAGTAAATTTTTAGTAAAACTTTAGAACTTTATAGTAAAACTTTAGTAAATTTTATTCAATAGATTTCATTACTAATATATAGATCTATTACTTTGAATAAGATAATTTATTCTGTAAAAAATAATATTGTCCTACTTAAAACAAGTAAACAATCATTTAATTGTTGTCAATTGTTATTATTTTTATGAATTACTGTTTGATAAACTTTTTAGTTATATATATGAGAAGCAAATTTTTAAAAACTTGCTTACATATTATCATCACATTCATTTCGTTATGCGCTGTCTGACTGGCTCTATCTGATCGGTTCCTTTTCCAAGCCGAAACAAATAGATGCCTACTCCAATCAGAATACCAAGAGACAGAGCCCCAAAACCACCAGAAAGTACCCAAGCGAGTGTATGATTATCTCTCGGAAACTCTGGATTTCCTTCAGTATATGGAATAAGTGTCTTGAAATGAGGAACTCTCCCATGTAGGTGATTGTGAGAAAGATACAGACTCCTAATCAGTTTCACCCTGGTGAGCTCATAGGGAATGTGGTACCAGTAAGAAAGTTACGGAAAAGATCCAGCGCATACAATGAAGTAAGATCTGCAAACCGTTTGGAGATACTACCCATCAAATTCATGGATGTGAGTACGATATAATCGATTTGACCTTCCACTCCCTTTCCAACTCTGAGAAAGTAACGGGTTGTAGCCAAAATCTCCCATAACCGAAAGCAGAGCATCAACTCTGCTATCAGTACTGCTCCCTGGGCTAGAATGGGCCTTAACCACAGCCAGAAAGCCGAATCACGCATCAATACACACCAGTCTCCTCAACTGTAATCCTGCAAATTAAACAGAATCCAATATCAGCTTTCATTTGGTTCCTCTATCTATAACATCTATAGAATTTCCTCGGTAAATAGGAGATATTGATGGTGGAACTACAAAGGTAGCTATCAAGAGAGCTAACCATATGTCTGAGCAAGGTGTACATGAGTTTCAGAGAGAGATTAAGATGCTTTTGAAGTTAAGACATTGTCACCTTGTGTCTTTGATTGGATATTTTTTTCATCGACAAATATTAGTCGTAAATCATCTTTGTTATACGCTTATTTTCTTGTAGTGTTAAAACAAAACTTTATTCCATAAAAGTAAACACTATGCATATGAATTAAGGGTTTATAGCATTATTATATCTAAGTGATATAATAAAATTAGTCACAACAATTTACTGGATTGTGCACATAAGTTAGAATGCCATATAATATTTAAGTATATCTTTTAAGAAAAATAGATTGTATAAAAATTCATTATACTCCCTCCGTTTCTTAAAAAGTGTCACTTTGACATTTTCACATATATTAAGAAATTGAATAAAATGTATTTAAATTGTTATTAATTACACATGTTTGACCAATAGTATTTGAGATAAATAAATTTATTTATAAAATTAATGCAGTTTGTAATTAATTTTTAGTTAAAAGTAAATATAATTTGCATTGGAATTCTAAAGTAATACTTTTTGTGTAACAAGAAAGAAAACGTTTGAATGACACTTATTATAAAATAGAGAGAGTATAATTTTAGTAACTTAAGTTTTCATACTCTAGTATAAGTAAAATCTCAATAACTCAATCAAATGTTAACCCATTTAATATATTAAGATTTTTCACCAAATTTAAATATATATCGCTATTTACAGATTTTAGATAAATCATAACAACACCTTGTCTCCAACTCTATTCATCTTCCTAACCACGCGTCTGTGGTCGGGTGGTCAAGGCGTTCTGTGGATCCTCAAGGGATCCGAGTTCGAATCCGCACCATAGCAGATTTTCACGCGTGTGGCCGGTCACCGGAGCTTTCACATTCTCTCTCTGGGGAATAGTTTACCATTTTTTTTATTTATCTTCCTGGTGCAACAATGGAAAAGCAAAAGCTTTTCTCTTCGGCCTCCGAAGCTTGAATACACGGAACACAAACGCAATCCAATACTGAATAATACGATCTCCAATTCCAAAGCAACAAGAAATCCAAATACAAAGTTCTTCGATAAACTAAGAATCACTACGCTCTCATGAAGAACATAGAAGAAGGCTATTAGGGACAAATATTCCACATTAGTAGCTAGAAAGAATCATAAATAATATATAAGATTGATGGGTCAATCCACTTATTATCAATTAGTTTTAGGTTAGAAGCCCATCTAACTTAACATGGTATCAGAGCCAGATCCAAACAATTCAACCCGATTTATTATCGATTCAGTCTAAAGTCGACCCATCGATTATTGCCCAAACATTCTGAAATTGATGCTCAAAGAGCCATCATTTCGATGGTGCGTATTAAAGAGAAAGGTCTCGCACTTCTACAAATCTTAGCATAAAAAAATTATCGAAATGAAAACTACAACTTTTAATTCAAATTCAAAATATCTCAACCGCAAAGCCTCTGCATCTACCGGCGACTTTGCTGTCTTCCATGTTGTAGCAAACCCTCTGGCTCACCAAGAGGTTTTGACTTTTCTGGTTCTTCGATCCTCAGCAGTCACTGTCAGCATGGATTCCTCTGCTTTATAAGCAAAGCAAACGATCCATTGCCTTTATCCTTTGTTCTCTTTCTAAAGTAGACTCTCTAGAACGTATCAGTCTACCTCTTTAGTCTGCACCAACTCCTGCTTCCTCTTTAAATCATAGTGATTTTTGTATGTTAATGGTTCTTTACACAAACTCATTCTATTTAAGGAAAATTTGAAAAAATACACTTAGATAAGATTATATTTTGAAAACTACACCATCCTTTTATTTTTTTGAAAACTGCATTTATTCATAAGTGAAATTACTAAATTGTCCAAATTTAATTTTTTATATTATCCATATCTAATTTAATATTTTATTTTAAAACAGAAAATACATGTTTAGAAAGAAATTTTTTTTTTACTAACACTCATACTTATTTTTAATACATAATATAAAATTGAAAATTAGCTCCACTAATTAGTAACTACTTCTTGATCAACCACATTTTTGTTCATAGACTAGAACCTTTCAAAAATAAAATCTTGATCAACCACATTTTTGTTCATAGAATTGAATCTTTCAAAAAAATAAAAACTGTCTATCACTTTACCAAATAAATGATCTCCTATTCTAAGGATTTTTGCTTCTTTTAATATACCGACATACACACATTAAAAAATCCAAGCAAATTGCTAATCTTTTATCTAACCGAAAAACAACAAGAATCCAGACCATTATTTTAAAAGGTCAAAGAGTGTATCATCTAGAAAAGAAATGATATTCTGAGAACTTTGTTCACAATGAGTACAGAGGAACTTATACATATAATTGACATATTTTTATCATTTTGGAAATGTTTAAATTGTCTGTTTTTTCTGATGTGAAAAAGGATGAATTGCTAAAATAAAGAGATTCAATCAAATTTTTTTCTGCTGCAAAAACAGGAAATATAGTATCAACTTCAAAATAACAACAAAGATCACAAAAAATCCTTACAAAAATATTCATAGAGAATAATCAAGTATTATAAACTTACTTTGATTTTAAATTAATTACTAGAATTTTTAATTTCTAATCAACATTAGGAAAAAAATGTCTTATTATGTACAAGAAAGTGTAGTTTTCAAAAAAAATATAAACAAATGCACTTTTCAAAATTTAATTCATAAATAGGGTATTTCAAATTATCCCATTTATTCTTATTATGAAAAAAAAAAACTACAGTCAGACCCATCACACAGAAAAAATTACGTGAAAAAGAGATATACAATTAATATAAAACGCATTATTCAGCAATTTTCATATTAAAGGATAGAATTGATGTGAAAAAGTCCGTTAAGAGCATGAAAATGAAATGTGTAGCCTATTGTTTTCCTCATTAACTACGTGAAATCTTTTAAGACGTAAATTGAAATGCTAACTTTATCAAGCAACAATTTATTTTTGAAAACATACAACAACTGAAGTAGCATATCTACTCATATTTAGAATAAGATCCTTTCTGTTGTCATATGTCTTTACCTTAGTTTTAGTCATCTATAAAGTCTAAATTGTGTATATAAGGTAAAATCTTAATCACTGAATCAAATAAGAAACTTCCTTAATTAATATTGTAAGATGTTTTACCAAATTTTTATATACTCCCCTATTTGAAGATTTTAGACAAATCAGAACAACACCTTGTCTCCAACTCTATTCATCTTTGTGGTGCAACAATGGAAAAGCAAAGGCTTTTCTCTTCGGCCTCCCCTCTTTCTTATTCTTCAAACTCCATCCTCAGCCGCAACAGTCTCCTCCTCCTAATCACTCTCCTCGTTATCCTCGGTGTGTTCTTACCCTGGGCAGGATCTCCCTTGTTCCTGTTTCCAAATACGTACTCTCCTTCTTCTTCTTCTTCGTTGCCCTCCAAATGGGATGACTATTCCCTCGCTAAAGCCACCAAGTTCGTCGCTAAGAATGGCACTTTGATCGTATGCACCGTAAGCTATCCCTTCTTTCCTTTCCTCAACAACTGGTTGATCAGCGTTTCTAGGCAGAAGCATCAGGACAAGGTTCTCGTGATCGCTGAGGATTACGCTACTCTTTACAAAGTCAACTCCAAGTGGCCTGGCCATGCCGTTCTTATTCCTCCAGCTCTTGACTCTCAAACCGCACACAATTTCTGTTCCCAGGTATAGTTTCACCATCACTAGATAGACCCATGCATATTATATACTAGTGTTGTATGAGAATATAGCTCACATTTCGGGACTTTCGATCGATGAAACATGAGTAATATATAAGGAACTTGAATCAATCTGTTTATAGACAATTAGTTTTAAACTGGAAGCCCAACAAATTTAACATTTCATTTAGTCCCTTTAAACTTTTGTAATAAGATTCTAATAAAACATGGTCAACTTGAGTAGTAGTAGCTAACCCTTTTGTTTACTGATTTTTTTTTTTTTACTGAAGTGTAAACAAGATAAGCTTTAGTAAACGTATCTTGTTTACTGATTTTATTTGTATCTGATTAGGGTTTCTTCAACTTGACATCTCGGAGACCAGAACATCTCTTGCAACTTTTGGAGCTAGGCTATAATGTTATGTACAACGATGTAGATATGGTCTGGTTACAAGATCCATTTCTGTATCTAGAGGGAAACCACGACGTGTACTTCATGGATGACAAAACTACAGTATGTGATACTTACTTACACATCTCCTTGCCATGTTCTGCGATTTGTTTAGTATCTTATTATTCTCGGGTTGGTTTTGGCGTTTAGATTAAACCTTTGAGCCACTCTCATGATCTACCACCTTCGGCTAGAAACGGAAGGACTAATATATGTAGCTGCCTGATATTCTTACGTCCCACTAATGGTGCAAAGGTTCTAATGAAGCAATGGATTAAGGAACTTCATGCACAGCCTTGGTCTAAATCAAATAAAGGAAATGATCAGCCTGGTTTTAACTGGGCACTAGGCAAAACAGCTCATCAGGTATGAATGTTCTTGTGTTAACTCTTTTGTGATCTTGTGTCAACTCTCGTGTTGTGTAGGTGGATGTCTACTTGCTTTCACAAGCAGCTTTCCCAACAGGAGAGTGTACTTCTGGAACAAGACATGGGTTAAAGAGACAAAGGGGAAACATGTCATAATCCACAACAACTACATTGTTGGTTTTAACAGCAAGATGAAACGTTTCCGCCAGTTTGGTCTATGGCTAGTGGATGACCATGCTTTTGAGTCCCCCTTGGGAAAACTAGAGTAGATTTGAATGGTTCTTGTTATGTGTGAATGTTATATGACTTTTTGAAACATGAAAAACAGAACATGGTACAGTGATAACATAAATAAGGAACAGAGTGTTAACTCATAATCAGACAAGAAGATGAAAAAGGGACTAGATGCTTTTATTAGGAACAGAGTTTCGATGTCTGAGAACCAAGACAGATGTTTAAACACACATCTTGATCAACTCAACAACAAACAGGAAACTAAACACTCCATTTCATTTTATTATTACCAGAGAGCCATTCTTGAGAGCTCTAGTTTGTTCCTATGATGACGAAAGCATGTCACCAGTCATCTTCTCTGCTTGTTCTCCACGCTCACCTGTCCGAACCCTTATGACATCTGACACAGGCAAAACTAAAAATACAACCAAAGAAGAAAACAATCACGTTCTGAGTAAACTTTATTGTCATGTATAAACATAAAGTGATGGTTATAGTTACCGAATATTTTGCCATCACCGATCTCTCCTGTCCTTGCACCATCGATTATGGTGTTGATTACAGACTCCACCTACAACAAGAAGAACATAAATGGGTATGGACTTGAAGAAGTTTTGGTTTTATTTAAATAATATACTACGTACTTGTTCTTTCTTAACAACGATCTCCATCTTAACTTTAGCAACGAACTTGTCTTCAGAGAACTCAGACCCTGCAAAACTCAAAACAACTTGTATCACATTTTTGGCAGTAAGAAGAAATCAGTGAACCTGTTCCTTGAACTCATTAACTTACCACCATGTCTCTCTTTGGATCCCCCTTGTGCACCAAACCCTCGAACATCAGAAACCGTAACACCTCTAATCCCAATTTTCAATAGAGCCTTGAGTAATTATGCAAACAGAGAAAGTCAAGATCTCAGTTGGATTTTCACAAGTAGTTACTACTAATCTGTATGTTAAAAACAAGTATCTACAATGACCCCTTAGAACATTCACATTGGTGAGTCTTTCAGAGTCTCTCACCAATTATATTAATATTTAATTAATCGAATATTAATACAATTAGTGAAAGACTGGTGAGAGACTCACCGATGCGGATGGCCATTCTCCGTTTTCACAAATCAAACACTAGAGCAAGAAGACATGACACCAGTCCTATGGAGTTCAGCTACATGTATGGTTTGATGATTGCATGCATTGATATGAACTTCTACTCTATACTTATTTCATGCCAAAGTGTGACACTTTTTGATGCAGACTATCAAATAATTAATAAAGTCAGATCTTTTTCACATATCAAAGTAGCTTTCTTACCGATGAAACATGCTGGATCCTCCATGGCCTTTTTTAACATTCATACATGACAAATGACAATGAAGAAAATGAGTTAGTTATAACCCGTTTCTCAGACATATATAGACCACAAAGACTTACAAGCTTACCTGACAATTGCTTCAACCTTGTAAAACTTTGAGTCTGGAATATAATCTACAAAAAGAAAAAGAAAAAATGCTATGAACACACACAGAGAAAGCTCAGAGATTCGTCATTGTTGGGCTTACCATAAGAGCCTTGAGCTCTAACGAGATGGGAAACGCGAGTGTTGGTCGGCGGTTTCGCGACCAGATCGAGGGAAGACGGTGGGGAATGTCGGAATCCAGAAGATATCGAGATGCAGTCGGAGAAGGAAATGTTGTTCTTACGATTGAAATGGAAACGGAGAGGAGTTGCAGAGATGGGATTCGCTATTGAAGCGGACATGATTGTTTGTTGGGAGTAGGCTTTGAGAGTTTTTCTCCTTACCAAACTGATTTTCGACCGTGGAAATAAGCGGAGGAATATGGAAAGGAACTTCGAAGTTGACGAAGAGCCGGTTTAGCTTATTACCGGCTGGGTTACGTATTGAAATCGAGGAAGAATCGGTTTAGCTATTACCGGTTTGATACATATCAATGGTCAACTCCAACCAACATGACATCATAAACAAACATCCAATTCTATAACCAAATAGTATAGCATACCATACCGCAACATTATTCACAATAGTAAACATTCATTATTATTTTTATATTTAAATTCTAGTTAGTTATTTATAATTTTACAAATAAATTTAATATTACAATAAACAAATTTGATATTTTAGTTAAATAAAATAAAAATAACATTAAATATTAAATTAATATTTTAACATTAAAGAAGTTAGAATTGCTCTAAATAGAAAAAGCGGTTTAGCTGATACCGGTTTGGTTACAAATCTAAGTTGAGGAAGAGTCGGTTTAGCTGAAACTGGTTTATTGAATCGTCGGTCTCGATCAAATAAAATCCCTTTTGTTTTCATCGTCAAGTTTCGAGGTTTTCGATATCTTCTTGGCAAATACAGTAGTATCTCCAGTACGGTGAAAGAAAACAAAATGGCTGATCAAGATTTTATATACAGAATCAGTACGGATCAAGAGTGGCAAGAGTTTCAGAAGAAGGGATCTTCTTTTGGTGGAGAGCTCGATAAGTCAACTGGTTGTTTTCATCTCAGCAAACTCGAGCAGGTCTCTCTCTCTCATAAAGATCTCCACTTTTTTCATATGGGTGTCAAAAAAGTCAATACTTTTATGATGATAATGGCTTCTCCGATTCGATTTTTTCCCAGGTGCAAATGACATTGCAGAACTTCTTCTTGAATGCCAAGGAGGATCTTTACCTTCTTCAAATCGACCCTAACAAGGTTTATTTATGATGATGTTTGACTCTATATATATACATACCATTTAATATGACACATACATGTGGTTGGTCATTTGGAAATAAAGAATCGTTTGTTTTGGTAAGCGGTTGATCTATAAAACGTTAGTTTCTGGTGTGGTTAGCTCCACGTTTCTTGAGTAGATGAGCAATTAACGAGAAAGGCAATAATCTTCCTAAGGCTGTCTCTGTCTTTGTCATCGTTTGTGAGTTTATTCTGTCATGTTCATTGATGCTAGACTTAGTTACTCGGTCCGTACCAGAGTCAGTGTCTTTAATTACTCTTTTTTTTATGCTAAATCAGTGTCTGTAATAATATTGTATTGGAGGGACATACAATCCCAAGTATCAGAAACATGATCTTAGGATTGACAGTGTTTTAAAACAAGTACATTATAGTGTTACAGCTCTTTAAGACCGTGTGTGATTGACTGTGTTTCATGTGTGAAAAATTGCAGCTTGGAGATGGATTGATCTATGAAGCAGTGGATGAAGTGAACAGCTTCCCTCACTTCTACGGTCCAGACAGAACATTCATTCCACTTCCTCTAGATTCTGTCGTCAAAGCTGAGAAGCTAACATTCACAAATGGCAAATTCACCTGCAGCTTCTTCACTGGATGAATCCCTTATATATATATAATTAGTTCACTGTTTTTATGTATTGCATTGTAACAATTTAAAAATTCACCAAACAAAAAAAACAGAGAATTGTTATTATTATTACAATGCGAGATTAAGATCTAAAACATTCTCTTCTCTTGTCTCCTCCTCTGTTTCTTCTTCTTGTTTCTCCTCCTCAGTTGAGACAATTGGCTCTAAGTTTAAGTCTATACAGTGAGAGAAATCCTCGGCGCGGAACACAGGAGGGGCAATGCCGGATTTTTCTCCGTTGTCGGATCTCTTGGTCGGATTCGGAGCAGTTTCGCCGGAATCTTCGATTAGCTCTTGTCGTCTTCGTTTTCTAGCTTCCTGGTAGTTTCTTATGAGATTGAAGAACATCTCCATCTTCTTGTCTTCGTCTTCTTCTGGTTCATCGATCTCGTTGATTCTCTTGTTCTCTTCTTCTGTATCTTTGCTCCTTATCGCCATTCGAAAAGGGAAGAGAATGGTGTGGTTTGGGGTTCCAAGGAGAAGCATTTATTGTGAGAGAGAGGATGATACCAGGTAATGAGGCTTTTTTTGTTCAAAAGACTAAATTGCCCTTTATTACTTATTTCGAGGACTATTGACAGTTTAACACAATAGTCAAAATTAATACGCGATAAATATTTTATATAATTTTTAGTACCTTTTTTTTAATTTCATAATAATCGTTCACAATATACTTTTGTTAAAAGGTTAATAATCAAACCACATAACATAGTTTTTCAAATTTAAAAGATTTCATTGTCGAGTTTGGCTTGACTAAAATTTATAGATTTATAAAATCAAATTAATTATCAACGTAAAACAATGTCAATGAATTAAAAAGTACTTATCAAAATAAGTTATATATAGGCATAAACCAAGTAGATGATAATTTGCTAAAAAACTAATTTAGAAAAAAAATAAATTCGTCGATTATAAATCCAAATCTTGTCAGAAATAAATTTATCATGTGTTTATCAAGATGAAGATGAGATTATATTTTACATTTTATAAAAAAAAATCAGGATCAGATTAATTATCGATATTGTTTACATTGGAGTTTGACAGAACTAGGGGATGTAATTAAAAAAATCAAAAAGTTATACGCAATGTATTTTGTACTAATTTAATAAAAAGTCCGGTATAAACTATTCAAATCTCAACCTAAAGGTTCTCGAATTTTTTATTTTACTAACGTGAAAAACGTGACCAGGGGCAAGAAAGTCAAAAAGATTATTCCTCTTAGTCTTAAACAAAGTACTATTTTAACACCTCACCAAGTCACACACACGTCATATTTATTAATTTATATTTCAAAAAAAAAATCATTCGTCTGAAGAAAGACAATCGAACTTGATTTGTTAGTTATGCGTCAATGCGTGTTTACTTTTTGTTTGATTGCGAGTCTTGCTTGAGAATGATTTGATCTAGCGTATCAGATTGAATGCTATATTCTATAGTTCAAACTTAAACATTGCAAGTTGAATTCAACTCGCTGAAAACGTCAAAGCGCATAACAACATCAAAAGCTGGACATAGTCTATTTCACCAGCTTCTACTCATATAACAATCAAAACTGAATCAAATCACCGTGCTCCACACTCTCCTAAAAGACCACCTAACAGTAAGGTCGAAGGATTCGATTTGAGACACGAAATCGAAGGAACAGATAACTCATCCACAACCCCGTACGCATTCCAACAGAACGGATCCACAACCATTTCACCTTTTGAAGGCACCAAATCAATATCCGAAAGAGTCAAATTTACGCATGGTACGTTGTTGCTACATCCAAAATGCATAGGAGGACTACGTCTATCGTATGTCCCTTTTATACTTTGATATACTACATCATTCACAAAAACCGCATTTGTTTTGTTAGGACAGTTTTTGCTCGTGCAATAGTACTGATCGATAATTATTGGATTTCGGACATTATCCATTTGGATATTGTCGAACGTTACACCAGAAACGGACCCGGATCCACCTTGCCATGTCTTGATCCGTACACCATTGTCGGAAAACTTGATGAACGAGTCTCTAACCGTAATATTGGAGACGCATGCACGTGAGTTTTGGTTGCCTAAACTTCCAATGCTACATAAAACATAATTATGTTAAATCATTATATTGAGACATTATATAGAGAAAATGTTTAAAGTGTATAACATTTAAAAAAAAAAATATCATCATAAAATCAGTATTCAAGATTTTTTTTTTTGAAAATAGCATTCATTTTGCAAGATAAAAAATAATAAACTACTAATTTTTAAACTCTAATTTCACCCATCCCATAAATACTAAACTTTAGACTCTGATCATAAATCCTAAACCTAAATATTACTAAAAAGTCTTTCAAAATTTTAACAAATGTTATTTTGGAAAAAAATTTCCATTATATAAAATTGAATTACAATAATGAGTAACTTTTCTTTACCTAATTCCATGACCGCCAGGTCCGCAAGTGAGATTCAGTATATCGATATTGTATGATCCAGATCCAATGGAGACACAATCATCTCCTGAGGAAAGTTTTTAAGAATCTTTAGTGTGTTGACACTATATATGATAAGATAGCTATGTGTACGTTGAATATATACCGTTGGAGATAACCGAGTTATGAATCTCAACGGAGTTGGAGTTCTCGATGTGGATGCCGTCAGTGTTGGGACTTGACGGTGGAGATGTGATTCGAAGAGAGTTTATGTGAACTTCATGACATCCGTCGAATGTCATATGAAACTGCGGGCTATTTTTAATAGTCACACCTTGCATACTTAGATTTGAGCTCATGAAAAACCTCAAAGCCTGTCCACACCAAAATTGTTACATACATTATTTTAAAATTTGTAAAATTAAGAAATATGTCTTTTAAGTATTTAATGTGTTTACTTACGGCAGGGCTTTCACATGGACCAGTAAGTGCAGTCGTTTTGTTGACATTCTGTTTGAACATAACAAGTATTAAGATTCATAGGTTATACATATTTACGTTACATTACATTATCGGATGTTTTTTGTTGTTTTAAAATAGTAAATTTGCATGAAGTTCAAATTAAAACGTAACATGATATATATAGTTTTATATCAATCTTTCTAAATTACTTTTTTGTAATAATTGGATTGAAAAATGTTTACCCGGTGAGGTTTGCATGGAAGATCCCACCATTTTTGTCCGCGACCGTCGATAACTCCGTTGCCTATTAGAGCCATTCCTTTGATTCGATAAAAGACGAGCCATTGTCTTTTGTTGAAACCACTCGGCCACGATTCTGGTCCATCCCGTGGCACGATGGTCCCATCGACCTTATTAATTAAATGAAAACCACCAGAAATTAAACAATATTTGATAATCTTGTAGAAATTGAAATGACTTTGATATTTGAAAAAAAAAAATACTTGGAAGTATTGGTAAGAGCGACAAGGACCGGTGAAAATAGTGGAATGGATCACGAAAGTGAAACCGAAAGGTACAAGCAATATGGAGACAGTGTTGTTGTCCTCGTCGTTGCTACAAGCTGAATCCCAAGCTGTCTTGAACGCATCAGTGTCGTCTGTGATACCGTCCCCGATCGCACCATAGTTTCTCACATCGTGGACTACTTCTTGGTCGAGATCTTGGCAAGGAGATGGAGGCTGTGACAGGTCATCAGGGTCTGGAGAAATAGATGGAGGCTGAGATTGAGAGAAGGACGAATACGGTGGCTCTGGATATGAGTTGGGATTGTGTATGTCGTTGTAATAATGTAGTCTTGCTTCGGTTCCATAAGAGAATAGAGAGGATGTAATTAGAATTAGTGTAGTGAAACGTAGAAACGGATCACGGGAAATTTTTAACATTGTAGATTTAATTAGGATTAACAAACTTTCTGTAATGTGATTATTCTCTCCTTTTGTTATTTTGGAAATAATTTGCAGCAGAATACAGATGTTTGGTTGCAAACATATACTGATATTTGAATTTTTATTTGAAAAAGAAAATTTTTTTTCTTCTAAATCTTAGTTAATTATTTATAAATAATGCTGATAAGCTTATCTGTATTTAGGGACAGCTCAGAGTACATATGTGGATATCTCATGTTCCTGACAAAACCCTTATTTGTTGGAAAATCATTTGCCATAAAGTAAACTGTATTTTACAGATACTATTGAATAATGCTCCTATTTAGACATTATAATATCGTTTGCAACTTAAAGATTTGACTAAGTTGAATTATTTCATGTGCTCATATATTATAGCAGAAGATTGTGATTTGTGAAGGGTACCAATTCACGTGCAAACGATTCTACTATTGTGATTGTGATTTTGTTTCATCTTTACAATATGTATATACATTGAATATGTAAGATATTGCATGTTTATTTTCTGGCCACATATGTATTTAGGATTCTTGGTCTTGGAATCATTTGTTGCATCCCCACTACATGTTCTCATTTTGTGGGCTCTTTCAAGATTAGATGATTGAATCTGATTATTATTTGATTGATGAAATTGATCTTTTTTTTTAAATAACATATTATTTCTATATTAATTTAGGAAATTATGTTTGTTCAGTCCCTATATAAATTATGTATATTTTGTGTTTATTATAAGAGAAAAAGATTAAGATAGCACCAAACCAAGTTTTTGTTCCCAAAGTAGCACTCAAGGCTCAAAGTCACAAAAATATGTTTCATTAAAGAGGTAAATATACACTTATACCCCTTGGATTAATTAATCCAAACATTAGGGTTTAGAGTTAAGGGGGTGGGGTTTTGGAATTAGGGTTTAAAATTTTATAAAAAATAAATACTAAAATAAAAATAAAAATTTTAAAAACAGTTTCAAAAAGTATTTTTAAATTATAAAAAGAAAACTAAAAAAAAATAAAAAATAATAAAAAAAAATTTCGAAAAAAAAAATTCAAAAAAAATTATAAAAATTTCGAATCTGAAAAATATAATCTGAAACTATAAAAAAAAGTTCTTTTATTTTTATTTTATTTATTTTTATTTTATTATTTATATTTATTTTTGGTTTGTTTATTTAATTTTAAACCAAGGGTATTAGGGATATTTTACCCTTTAATGAATGTCATTTTTGTGACTTTCTCTTTCTAGTGCTATTTTTGTGACATAAACTTCAAAATGTGCTATTATTGACAATTGCCCTTATTATAATGAGAGTATAATAAAAAAATTTAAAAAAGCCTTTAAAAAAATAAAAAATATTTTTTTTTTTTGCAGAAAGACTTAAATACGTAAATGACAGAGTAGCCTCGATGACACGATATTACCAGAAGATATAAGTTGATTACATTTTACTCTCTAAATCATCGAATATTTATACAGTTCGCAGGTTGGAATAAAGAATGCTTACTATTGCAAATGGTATAAGTAGCAGCGGGATTTCGTACGCAAAGGTTAGCTGCAAACACAGCAAAAGAAGAACTCAGAAATGATAAAATGAGAGAATGATATCAAACAATGGAATCTCACTTCTACTACACATGATGAATGTCTGAGCGGGAAGAACCGAACAGTGCCCATGTACATAAAAAAGAAGCAAGACCTTCACATCAAGCATGATTCAAGAGAAGAACTCATTGATTTAAAATATAAATGGGCCGAGAAAGCCTTAATGGGTAGAAAATGAAGCCCACCTTGGGTAGAAAACCTCCTCGTCTCTCTCTAGCTCGAGCTGAGCAAAAGCTCGCTGAGAATGGCGGCGAGAAGTGGCAGTCGATGCAATTTCTGGCTTCCGAAGAAGAAAAGATCATGCGCCAATACTCGAATCGAGAGCTCCCTGTAAGTCCATGTTACTCTGAGGTGAAAAGTTTCGTTTTTTTTTATTTCTTCTAATTTTTCAATTACTTCAAACAGGTTTTGTGGAAACCATAGCCAGAGATCGGATGGTCAGTGGCTTCCATGCCCTATTGATCCTTCTCAGTGAGTTCAGTTTACTTTTCTTTTTAATTTTCAATTATTTTAGTGTATCAACGGTTTGATTGAGTGTTTTATCAGCTCTGTGTTGCAGGAGAATCTCGAAAGTCATGTAAAGAGATGTCCTTTGTTGAAACAGAACGTTGCATTGTCTGGTCAAGTGTTTTATCAAAAGGGTATTAATGCCGGAAACCAAGAAGAAGAAGAAGAAAATATAGGTTCTTGTTACTCTGTTGTTACATCAGAGATGAAGAGGAGTCTGGTCTATGGTATGAGTGTTTCCACGTTTCATCAGCTTGTTAAGAAGATTGAGGAGGTTCATGGGGGTATATGTAATGATATAGAAGATTCGCATTTGTCACCTGAAGCTTGTAACATATGGTTTAACAAGGAGATAGATAGGTAATAATGGTTGAGAAGTTTGTAGCTTTTGTTCTTGGAGAAGTTTCTTTTCTTTTTGCTGATGGGTTGTGATTGTTGTTGGTGCAGGAAGTTACCGTTTCAAGAGAAACATGTTTTGCAACAAGGTTCTATTCTGGGTAATTTGGAAAAGATTGGTGCATTGAAGAGGTGTAACACAAATGTTGAATGTTCCGAGAAAGATGAAGATAGTGTGCCTGCGGTTGTTGAATTTGGAGCTGGGAGAGGATACTTAACGCAGATGCTAGCTGATTGCTACGGCGTCAAGAAAGTGTATTTAGTTGAGAGGAAGTCTTATAAGCTTAAGGTTTGTTTAGCTTCCTTGTTTATGTTCACTCCGTTAACTTATTTTCTCAAACTGCATTGGTTTTTACTACTTGTAGGCTGATAGGTCACTGAGGCAAAAGGAGAACTTGGTATTAGAGCGTATGAGAATCGACAGTAAGGCTTCTTTGAACCTAGTACCTTTTTTCTTGTTTTACCTGTTCCTGGTTTTGTAACCTTTTTGTGTGTGTGTGTGTTTCAGTTGAAGATTTGAACCTTAACGCGGTCGAATCATTACAAGGTGTTCCTTATGTGGCTGTTGGGAAACATCTATGTGGTCCTGCAACAGGTAACAAACACGACATGCTTATCTCTTAGATCCAACAGTTTTTTTTATCTCCACTTCATAATGAGTGTCTGTATTTGCTAATGTGTGTGATGATTAGATTTGAGCTTAAGATGTTGTCTATCTAGACAAGATGGTGAAAGCCCAGTTCTAAGAGGTCTTGCTATCGCCACTTGTTGCCATCATCTTTGCCAATGGAAAAGCTATATAAGTAAGCTCACTGTCACTGCTTCTTCTTTGGTCTGTAGAGCTCATCCAGTAATATAAGAACTTTGTTCTGTTTTTTTTTTGTTCTCACAGATAAAGAATATATCATTGGCATGGGGATTTCTAAAGACGAGTTCCATGCCTTGACTTGGTTCACTAGCTGGGCTGTAGATGATGATCATGGTTCCAAAGTTCCCGGTGTTGAAGGCAGTGACCTTATTGCTTCAAAGGAGGAGGAAGAAGGAGACAAGGTGGAAGATGATTCTTTGAGCAGCGTTGAGGAAGTTGTGAAGAAAATGAAGCCCATGGAAAGAGCTGTTTTAGGTTTTAAATGCAAGCAGGTAATCGATGCAGGGAGGATGAAGTGGGTTAAGAAGCATGGGTTAGATTCAAAGCTTGTGAAATATATTCCGGCAAGCATCTCACCGGAGAACACTTTACTGGTCGCCGGAAAGCTAAGTCCGGTTCTTGCTTGACCGTGTATTGTTGATGGTGACACAATATTTAATATTTGGTTGGTGAAGACTAGTAGATTAGTTACTGTAGTTGAATTGAAGTCATCAATTTTGATTCATAAACTTATGTGCTTGTTGTTATCTAAACCGAATCTTTAAAGAAATAATGGGTTCATATTACTTTGGCTTGTATGACAAGTTAAATCAAAACTGCAACGAGTTAAACTCCAAATGCTTATTCGTAATTTGTATTAACTTTGTAATTAGAATATAAATGATACGAAGGCTTTGACTGTAGACTGGGTTCATAGGGTAAATTTTTTTTTCTCAATTAGATTTTGCTCCAGTTTCAGCTAAAAATGTGTCAATCAAGTGAACTGTCAATTTACATTTACTGTAGTTACTATATACAAAGAGAAAAATACACTCTAAAATTTACTTAGAGATATTTAAGTAAAATATGTTTTACTCTAGTTTATTTCTTCTTTCCTCCCACGTCTTTTAACTTTCCTCAAGGTGCTTAGCATTTTTTCTAAGTCTGATGTACCACTCGACCACACGATTGTGTAGTTATAATATAATTGGAGGATAAAGGTTTCGAATATTTACTTACTTGCCAATCACAAACCGAAGTGAAAAATATTTACCAATCAGAATCTGTAAAAATATCCAGCCGCCGTATGAGACCAATCAATCCATCATCTGTAAGCACCCAAAAACTAGTTTTCTCACCATCTCTACTACATACACAAATGTCTTCTGCATCGATTTTCCACGTATTTTAATCTTAAGGATAAAGATCCTAACCGAGACTGCAACGTCATTACACACGTACGGATCATTAATGTTCCGTTCACACACAGTCAAACACTTCCACGTCATCAATCCTCGCTATAAATACGCCACAAGCTTACCACCACCGATTCATCAAATCTTACCGTCATAGCAATGGACACTCCAAGTGGCACTATCATCTTCACCACCGTTGGTCGCACTCACTACGGCTTCGACGTTTTCTCTCTCCACATCGCCTCCTCCGTCGAACGCCGTTTAACTGACGGAGTTTCCGTCAACTTCAACGCTCAGTTCGCTGACGACAACGGTAACGATATCGTGTTCGTTTCGGAACGAGCTGGATCTGCCCGGATTTTCAGAACCCGACCCGGGAACTCCAAACCCGAGCAGCTTCCCGGAGCTCCGGAAAGCTTCTTCCACGACCGTCCAATCATCACTCAAGACAACACTCTCTACTTCATCTCCGCTCACGAGCAGCCTGATCGTCACTTCAAGAACTGGACAGCGCTTTACTCCGTGAACCCCAACAGCCAAGAGAAAGAAGTGACACGTGTCACTCCACCAGACACCGCCGACTTTAGCCCTGCAATTTCTAAATCGGGAAAGTATTTCGCCGTGGCGTCGTACGGATCTCGCTCCTGGGGCGGCGAGTTTCACGAGATCAACACTGACATCGTTGTCTTCAAAGCATCTGAGCCGGAGACGAGAGTGGTTGTCTGCGAACACGGCGGATGGCCGACTTGGTCCGGCGACTCAACCGTCTTCTTCCACCGCCAAGCTGACGACGGTTGGTGGAGCATTTTCCGGTTCGATATACCGGAGAATCTCAATCTCTCTCCGATCGAACCGGTCCGAGTCACTCCACCTGGACTCCACTGCTTCACTCCTGCAGCTTTCCACGACGGAAAACGAATCGCCGTCGCGACTCGCCGCCGCGGCGTCAACCACCGTCACATCGAGATCTTCGACCTCGAGCACAAAACGTTTCAGGCGGTTACTGAGCCGCTCAACCCGAGCTTCCACCATTACAACCCCTTCGTCTCTGCTAACTCCGAGTTCCTCGGCTACCACCGATTCCGCGGCGAGTCGACTCAGGGCGAGTCAACCGTCCCGAACCTCGAATCCATCGTCTCGCCAATCAAAACGCTCCGTTTGATCAGATTAAACGGATCGTTCCCGTCGTCATCCCCTGAGGGAGACCTGATCGCGCTGAACTCGGACTTCGACATCAACGGTGGGATCAAAGTCGCGAGATCCGACGGTTCAAAACGATGGACGTTGATCAAAGACCGCACAGCGTTCTACAACTCGTGGAGCCCCACGGAGCGCCACGTCATCTACGCATCTCTCGGTCCTATCTTCCGTCCCGCGAGAATCGCGGTTCAGATCGCTCGGATTCAATTCTCACCGTCGGATCTAATCGACGATAGAGATGAGGTTCCTTGTGAAGTGAAGTTTCTCACTCTAGATAACACCGGGAACAACGCCTTCCCGTCTTGCTCTCCCGACGGTAAGTCCGTCGTGTTCCGATCCGGCCGATCAGGTCACAAGAATCTCTACATTTTGGATGCCGTTAACGGAGAGTCTGAAGGCGGAGAGGGGATACGGCGGTTGACGGAGGGGCCGTGGATCGACACTATGCCTTGCTGGTCTCCGAAAGGAGATCTCATCGGATTCTCGTCGAACCGGCACGATCCGTCGAACGACGCCGCGTTTGGAGCTTACGTGGTGAGGCCCGACGGTTCTGGCTTGAGGAGGATCGAAATCGCGGGGCCCGAGGGGTCGGAGGAAGCGGCGAGGGAGAGGGTGAATCACGTGAGTTTTAACAAGGATGGTGATTGGATAGTTTTCACGGCGAATCTCGGTGGGATTACGGCGGAGCCGGTGGCGATTCCGAATCAGTTTCAGCCGTACGGAGATTTGTACGTT
Source organism: Brassica rapa (assembly GCF_000309985.2). NCBI lineage: Eukaryota > Viridiplantae > Streptophyta > Magnoliopsida > Brassicales > Brassicaceae > Brassica > Brassica rapa. The sequence continues at coordinate 14,817,716 of NC_024797.2, forward strand.
GTGAAGTTGGACGGAACTGGGTTGAGGAGGCTGACGTGGAATGGGTATGAAGATGGGACTCCGACGTGGCATACTGTGGATGATTTGGGTCTGAGTGGGTTGAGTTTGAATGGTCAAGATGGAGACAAGCTTGAAGGTCAGTTTGAGGAGCCCTTGTGGATTACTTGCGACATCTGAATCTTTTTATCATAATAAAATCTCATCCATTGGAGAGAATACGTATGTAATATATTTTTCATCGAATAAAACATGTTAAATGGGCTTGCATTAATTTAAATGTCGTAAACTGTTGACAAAAAAAAAATGTCGTAAACTAACTGGTCACAAGTTCGGAGCATATCCATATCACATTTTTATTTTTCTAATTGAATCGGGTTGAACCTCTCTTTACGGAACTTTATACTATAACCAAACTCATTAACAAAAGCGGGGATAGCTCAGTTGGGAGAGCGTCAGACTGAAGATCTGAAGGTCGCGTGTTCGATCTACGCTCACCGCAATTTTTTTCGTTTAAGCCAATTGGGCCTTAATCTTAAATATACTCGGTTCAAGTGTTTGGTTGACATTCTAAAAGTTTTACTATTGATTTAGTTTTTAATTAGGCACATTGAGCTTTAGCTTTAAATATATTCGGCTCAAATGTTTGGTTAACTTATTCGAAGATGGTCAATATTTCTTTTCATGTTCAGCTTATGTCTCCACTTGATACAAATGAGATAAAACATGTATATGTCGTTAGGAATGCCCATTGGACCTTAATCTTAAAATATACTTGATTGACATTCTAATTTTTTTACTATTGGTTTAGTTTTTAATTAAATACATTGAGCTTTAGTTTTAAATATATTCGGTCCAAACGTTGGTTCACTTATTCGGAGATGAATGACATTTCTTTTCATGTTCAACTTATGTCTCCACCTGATAGAAGCCGGATAAAGCATTTACATGTCGTTGAACATGCTCATCAATCTGGAGTTCATTGCCTTTTTCTTTCCCGCCTTTAGCCATTCTCGAAGTTATGGCAATGGGAGTTATATACTGGGCTTACCCCATAACAAACTTAAGCTAAGGCTTGTAATGTTTTATTTCCTTTTCTATTTTAATTAAGAAAGCCAGTTTACAAAAAAAAAAGTTATGGCAATGGTTGTATATTCAATGTGATTAGCTGTGGTGATGGAGGTATTGCCTCAGCTCAGTCATAGCTCAGCTCATAGCTGTTGCTGGACGTGGAGTCCAAATTGTTGAATTCTCCGGTTGGAACTCTGCTATGATTGTTTACAACTTTTGAGGCTCGAAGATTCTGTGTGACAAAACCTGTAATTTGTACCAAACCAATTTTGATTGCTGTCCAGAGTAAACCGGATTTTAATTTATGGTTTTAAGTTTGATTAGAAAGGTGTTTTTGTCGGTGAGGTATCAAATTGTAGTATCATGTTCTGAACCAAACTTTCATAGTTACATACATTATTGCTCAAGATCGGTATATGGGACTTGTGCCCATGTGGGATCTTTATGGACGAAGTATCAACGTTACACATGACCTTATCCCTTATATATTAATTGTTATATACTAATTGAGGAACATTTGAAAAGATGTAACCTCAATTTTGTATTAATTAAAAGAGGCCCCAATGCATAGGTGGCACTCAATTAGGTAGTCAATTACATTCAATTGAAAAATAAGTAGGTCCACATTTTATTTTTATATGTTGTTAGATACATAAGTTGGTCAAACTATATGATATAATGATATGATATGATATTTTATTTCCTTAAATAAAACCTATGGAATTACCATAAATGACTAATATATATATGACAATTAATGATTTTAATAATAAAGATTTGATAACAATTTATATCTCCTCCATCATTTTTTGTTTAATTTTATATTTTTAAAATAAATTAAACAATCAAATTAGCTATAAAAGTAAAATTTAGATTTTTTCGTATATGTTATATTTTGAATTTTTAAAAACGACAATAAATGACTAAAACTATTAAAATTATTATGTTAAAAATTAATGATCAATGGTTTAACATTTTTATTATAAGAAGATACACATGATTTTAAAACCATATGAGTAAAAAATATCATTTAATAATAAAATAAATATATATATATATATATATATAGATTAAACACTATATACCATAAGATAACATAAATATTTTAATATTAAAACTTTCAATGAATTTTCAAGAACATTTATAAATTATAAACTTATTAAAGATTTCAGATTGAAAATTTTGTTATCGATGATTTAAATATTTTGTTATAAAACGATATGAATGATCATAGAACCGTATGATTATAAATTCTTATTTAATAAATAACTATATAAAATATACTATTCTTAGAAAAATATGTTGATCTATCTTAACTTATATTACACTTTTTATTAAACTAACTATCGAATTGATAAATAATGTACCAAAAAATGTTTTGCATTTTCCTTAAATAAAAGCTACGAAATTACCTAATATGATTAACATATATGTGAAAATTAATTATTATGAATAATAAATATTTGATAACAATTTTGTGTATCTTAGTTATTTTTTTAAAATTTTATATTATTAAAAGATATTAAAAAATCACATTAAATATATAATAAGAACATTTATATTTTTTTCTTATATGTTATATTTTGAATTTTTTAAAACGTCTATAAATTATTAGAAATTTGAAGATCCTCACTCTGAAAATTTTGTGATCAATAGATTATTTTTTGTCATAATAAGTTATAAATGATCATAAAATTGTATTAATATGAACTTTTATTTAATATTATAAGAAGATACACATGATTTTAAAACCATATGAGTAAAAAATATCATTTAATAATAAAACATATATATATATATATATAGATTAAACTATATACCATAAGATTACATAAATATTTTAATATTAAAACTTTCAATGAATTTTAAAAAACATTTATAAATTATAAACTTATTAAAGATTTTACATTGAAAATTTTGTTATCGATGATTTAAATATTCAGTTATAAAACGATATGAATGATCATAGAACTGTATGATTATAAATTCTCATTTAATAAAGGACTATATAAAATATACTATTCTTAGAAAAATAGGTTGGTCCATTTTAACTTACATTATATTTTTAATTAAACTAACTATCGAATTGATAAATAATCTACCAAATTTTTTTTTGCACTTTCCTTAATTAGAAGCTACGAAATTACCTAATATGATTAACGTATATATGAAAATTAATTATTATGAATAATAAATATTTGATAACAATTTTGGTATCTTAGTTCTTTTTTTAATTTTATATTATTGAAAGATATTAAAAATTACATTAAACACCCCTAATCCAAATGAAGCCAAACTATTGTTTCATTCTCCAAAATATAATAAAAATAATAACTTAATCCCACGCAAGGCGCGGGTCTTATCGTAGTTTAATTTATAATCAATGAATACGATATATTAATCATTATATTCGTCACATATCTGGTTTATTTGAAAGTACCATTTTTTTCTGTGTGATACCTTCTGTACTGCGTCTGTGACTCCTTTTTAGCAGTACAATCCAAATCTCTGTATAGATTGGATTTTTATTTTATTTTATACTTTTTGGTAAAAAAATATATTTTATTTTATATTCTTGAATGATTATTACTTCAGGCCGTGGATCTGTAATCATGTAAAATGTACAGACGAAGTTTAAACAATATTATAATTTAAATCATATAATTTAACCTTTAAAAAAAACATATTTTCTTCAATGAGAGTTGGAAATGCAATCTTCAAAATCTGTAGTAGGTATTAACCACTAAGCTTAAATTCATTTGTATTTCTTGTTGGACGGTTTTAATAGATTAATAATATTCGATATTTATTTATCAAAGTTTACATGTGATTCCTTGTTTATTTAGTTGATCCATTATTATTACTATCATGCTCGGCTTGTCCGTTGATTTACTAATTTAGTGGTTGGTGACCAGATCTGTGAATCTGTTATCATTTATTTATTTTATTTTGTTGGTTTTCCAATAGTTCAAGATAAGAAATATATTCACCTGTTTATAATGTAAAATGTTCTTGAATTTTATTAAATTTTCGCATGATTTAATCATTTAAGTATGTATTTTTAGTTTCGATGATAGAAATCTCTACAACATTAGCAAGAAAATACATCATTTATTTACATACTATATAACAACTCACTAGGTAGTAATCCGTGCCTTACGTTGAATAAGATTATTAATTTTTTTTTTAAATAAGAAAACATTAGTTCTGTTTAAATTTGGATATCGGTTTAATATAATTACCATTATAAATCTATATATATATATTTCTCTGTTCGATTAAAACAGCCTTGACATACCATACATAATCATCAGTTTCCCATAGTAAAATCTGATATCAAGTGGATACTGGCCGACTTACGATATTATATGCTATATTTATAGATTATCAACTTCGCTACTCATCAACTTCTTGCTTAACATCCCATCATATGTTCTTATCTGGTTTAAAAGTCTTACCAATGATATAGTTTGATTCTTTTTTTGACAGTTGACAATGAAATAACAAATTTTGAGGCTCCTCTTTGCTACTCATAGACTTGTTATGAACACTTCTCAAAAGTTGGCTTCTATAACTACATTCGCTTCTCATTAGATTCCCAAAACTTGGTACTTGACTAATCATCAAACCGTTATATATGAACATCGATGCTTCTCATCAATTGGCTTCTATCAACTCGTTCAAAACGTATATGCTTCACAAAAGTTGGCTTCTATAATCACTATTACATCGCGTCTCATTAGATTCTAAAAACTTGCCATCTTGGCTACTCATCAAACTGTTATGAACATCGACGCTTCTCATCAAGTGGCTTCTATTAAATCGATTGATATGTTCTCAGTGATAAAACGTGCTTCTCATTAGTTAACGTAAATTAGGAAACTTTGTTTTTAAAACACAATTTTTTTTATGAAAAACTCTGAAAAGATGACACGTCAGTATCCTTCTTTTCAAAGTTATGTAAAACCATCACGTATTCAAATAGTGTGAACGCATTTAAGCCAATCCTTTAATATAAAGGAGATTAACTTGTTACTTAATTTTCCTTTTTACTATTTGCTACGAATCAGTGCTAATATTGTCTTAAAATTTACTAATGGTATGTTCATGTTCGTCCTAGTGGCTGTAGTAAGATATGCTATATCTTTTGATGAAAGCTGTTGGTTTAAACTGTGACAAGTCTATGAACACAATAAAATGTGAAAGAAAATTATAAACCTTAATTATACATGTAATATTTACTCAAAATAAGATTTTATAAGGAAAAAACATTGGGAATTTCAAACGAAAAGAACTCTTGAACTAGTGAAAGCTGCTTATCAAACTTTCAACAGTTTGATGTTAGTTTTGATTACAGAATATTAATCTTATACTCCAAATAGCTTGAATATATGTTGATTGTTTTCATTCGATAGGTGATGACATTTTATGTAATCAAATGTTGCTCATAATATATATTTCAAGACTTAACAACTTACAAAATTGTCAACACTGGTCAAACTATCCTTGGTGTGCATGAGTTTAGCATGCAGCAAATACAAGCTACCAACTACCTTTTTCATCGTAATCCGTTTGCGCTATACGTACTTCGAATTTTAAATTTCTACGTTTTTGGAATTGTATTTATTTATTAGCACACAAGGTTGACAGCTCAGTTTTAATCATTTATAAAAATAAGTTGTTATAATTATCCCAGAAAGCACACAAAGCATTTGTCATCCAAGTATCCAACGATTTAACATACACGAAAGAAAATAATACCACATATTCGAACCTATCTTACTATACCATACACATGCTGACATATACATGCATATATTGGCCACAAGTCACAGTAGGTATAAACAATTTTAATCAACATCTTATGACTGACTATACACATATTAACGGGCACTAGCACATTAGTTTAGATACATAGTAAAATCCTTATATCAGTAATCTGAATTCAAAGGTATCCTCACAGCTTTTTGTTTTGTTTTGTCATCTGTTAGATTAATAAACGGTTAACATACAAGATATCATGAGAAAGGCTAGTAACCCATTCCAAAAAACTACTACTATACTCAGAAGCTAACAACTAACTAAGCTTCCACAAGACAAGCCAATCAAGAGAGACCTTCCAATACGCTTGTACCAAAAAATAGCCACCATAAACCTGCCAGACATCAGCCAAAAAGTATCGTCAATTTAACTTAAAATAAAATAAAATAAAATGACTAGGTACCAACCCCACTACAGATAAATGAACAAACTAAACACGAATCAGCTGTTAAGCTGAGTTGAGTTGAGCCGAAATTAGTGTAGCAGTCTCTTGTGAACCTTCCGAAACCTGCACCACTTGTTGAGCTACTGGCGCCTCCCGGTTGCTATTTTTTTTATCTTGTCGAGCTACATTAATATCCCTTCCCTACCTGTTGAATGTAAATGTGCCCACTAGCTTAGCTCTGGTTGCTCAAAATTAAAAGTAAAATATAGTAATTTATATCCTTGTTCGATATTTGGGACAAACATTTTTTTGTTATATGTTTTATTTTTTCAGTTTTAAAATTTTCATCCTATAAAAGTGAACATTTCTACTTTATTATAGTAAATTTTTATTTTTATTTTGTTGCATCAATAAACTTACTGGTCACAATTTCAATTATAATTAAATCATGCAGAAAATAGGTTATATTTATATTTTGGACTTTGGGCTATTAAAGTTTTATTTTATTATTGGCAAATATATTAATCTCATCTTGGAAAAGGTAGTTTAAGTTTCTCAAAACTAAAAAAACAATATGTAGCAAAAAAAAAAGGAGGAAATATTGTAAGTGAAGTAGCTCAAATTCGTCACCAAACACAAACAGCCATCTAAATCCAACCGTTTCATGATAGATCTAATGGTCATCATTTTGTCTCAACAACGACATCACTAATTTACAATATTCTTATATTTCCACCTACCAAAACTATGTCATCATCACTGATGAATTTTTCTGTCCTACCTTATTCGTAGTAATCTCGTCTTTTTTTTTTTTTTTTTTTTTTTGTAATCTCGTCTTTCGTATCATTCTGTAGTCATAAAATTAATTAAACTTACTTTAATATGAAATCAATTTTGTTATATTTTTGGCGTGTACCTAAATACAGAAAACAAAAGATAAAATGTATGTTGCCACAAATGACCATTCATAAAAATATTTTATAAATTTTTATGTTTCTAGGTTAATAATCTTGTTGGTCAATAAATATTAAATACATTTTTGTTCAAAAATGTATTAATGGGAAAATATTAGTAATACATTTTAAGCTGCCTATTAAAACCAGAGAGGTAAGCCAAATAAGCCAAAGTATAAACAAGTAAAGTCTAAAAGTCCAAAGCAAAGAGCTGCTTTAACCTATAGATCCGGTAGCCAGTCAACAGTACCGTTTAATCCCTATAAATAGCGACGGCGTTTACATCCACAAATCGTCCCGAGTCGTTTCTTCGGTATTAGATTTGCTTTGAGGCATAAGTCAGAGAGAGACTGAGATCTTAGATCTGAATCGCCCTCATCGCAATCGCCAAAGGTATCGCTCCTCTTCTTCTCCTTCCTATTTGTTTCTATGTCGATTCGTGTTCTCGTCGCGTCTGTTTTCGAGTGTTTAGTTCTCTCGATTCGTCGGGGTTGTATTTGATTACAGCTTCCTATGTTCAGATTTGTAACTTTTCGAATCGTTTAAACAATATTGTAACTGGATCTGCGATTGCGTGGCTCAGAAATGAGATGCTGAAGTGTTTTCGTTTAGATTTGAGGGATGTGATTAGGTTTAGTTCGATCGTAAACGGATCTGGATCTGTTTGTTTTCGAGTCATTTAACTCGATTCAGGATTCATTATAGCAGATCTTCATGATGTTTTTGCTAAGATTTGGATTTGGCTCAGTTTTAAATGGACTCCATTAAGTCATAAATGAGTCTTCCTAGTTAATGATTGCTTATGAACTATTAAGATCCAAGTTCCATAAAGTCATTTTGCAGCTGCTAATGTGTCTCTCAACCCATTTTGGGAATCTGTGAGGATCAGAAGAATCGATCGAATCACTTAGGATAAGATTGCATCTGTTTTATTCTGTTTTGCTGAGCAATGTTTTGGAACCTCTTTAGCTTTATGTCAACTTGAGTGCTCTGGAATCAAATTATTCTTTTTTAACCTTTTAAAAAGGTTTCAGGATTATATAACAACGGTTGCTGATTCAATGTTTCTTATGTTGTTTATTAGCTTTGAGAAAAATGGAGACTTTCCTATTCACATCTGAGTCCGTGAACGAAGGACACCCAGACAAGCTTTGCGACCAGATCTCTGACGCAGTCCTCGACGCCTGCCTTGAGCAAGACCCCGACAGCAAAGTCGCCTGTGAGACTTGCACCAAGACCAACATGGTCATGGTCTTCGGTGAGATCACCACCAAGGCTACCGTCGACTACGAGAAGATCGTCCGTGACACTTGCCGCTCCATTGGATTCATCTCTGATGATGTTGGTCTCGACGCTGACAAATGCAAAGTCCTTGTCAACATCGAGCAACAGAGCCCAGACATTGCTCAAGGTGTTCACGGTCACTTCACCAAGCGCCCGGAAGACATCGGAGCTGGTGACCAGGGACACATGTTTGGTTACGCTACTGACGAGACCCCTGAGCTCATGCCTCTGAGCCATGTTCTTGCGACCAAGATCGGTGCTAAACTTACTGAAGTGAGGAAGAACGGAACTTGCCGTTGGTTAAGACCAGACGGCAAGACCCAAGTCACTGTCGAGTACTACAACGACAACGGCGCTATGGTTCCAGTCCGTGTCCACACCGTCCTTATCTCAACCCAGCACGATGAGACCGTGACCAACGAGGAGATCGCACGTGACCTCAAGGAGCACGTGATCAAACCAATCATCCCGGAGAAGTACCTTGACGACAAAACCATCTTCCACCTCAACCCATCAGGCCGGTTCGTGATCGGTGGACCACACGGTGACGCCGGTTTAACCGGACGCAAGATCATCATCGACACTTACGGAGGATGGGGAGCTCACGGAGGAGGTGCTTTCTCAGGGAAAGACCCGACCAAAGTCGACAGAAGCGGAGCTTACATCGTGAGGCAAGCCGCCAAGAGCGTTGTTGCTAACGGAATGGCTCGTAGGGCTCTTGTCCAGGTCTCGTACGCCATTGGAGTTCCCGAGCCGTTGTCTGTGTTCGTGGACACTTACGGAACAGGGTTGATTCCAGACAAGGAGATACTGAAGATCGTGAAAGAGAGCTTCGATTTCAGACCAGGGATGATGACTATTAACTTGGACTTGAAGAGAGGAGGCAATGGGAGGTTTTTGAAAACGGCGGCGTATGGGCATTTCGGAAGAGACGACCCTGACTTCACCTGGGAGGTCGTGAAGCCACTCAAGTGGGACAAACCTCAGGCTTAAGATTCTTATTATTACTATCATGATTTTAGTATTTTCTATGCTTGTTTCTATCCCTTTTCACTTTTAAACATCTGCTTTGAGCAATAATTAACCCCCTCTGTTTTGGGGCTTTTATTTTATTTTCTGTCTTTTTTAATGAAAGTTTATGGTTTGTCTGATCTTTATAATGTTTTCTTCTTTGACGACGATATAAGCTCACAATGATAGTCAAAGACTACGAGATTTACTCCTTAACAGGTGGTAAAGACTCATACCGGTAGTAGATATGCCGACCAAGCTACTAAAGAACACATGATAACTTCAAACTGTCCTCAGAACATGGATACAATTTTATTACTAATACATTTGGTTTTAATTTATACAGTTTTCTGGTTCTGATTCCAATAATGGTAACGCTCAACAAACAAGGTGAGCATTCTACTCGAGTCAATTTGTTCCCTAGGGGTTGATAGGATAATTATATCCCTAATAGAGTAATAGTCTATCTACTATATTTTCATAAACAAAAAAAATAAAAATAAAAATGCATCTGCTTTCTTTTTTCATATTAATTTTTTTTATCATAAAAATTGGAGAAAGAAATATATTTTCATAAATTCTTTCAAAACATAGAAAATGAGAGAATAGGTGAGATCTGTAAATCATTTTATAAATTATTTCAAACAGAGAAAATGAGAGAAACAAAGTAAAAATTACGTATCAATAATTTTTTGACAAAATTTGACTTAATTGATATAAAATTTATTATAACTCTTTTCGTAAAATACGGTAGCAGTCAATTTGGCCATTCGGTTTTAGTTCGGTTCTTCGATTATAGAGGCTTAGAATCCGTTCGGATATTTAGAATGTTTGGTTCATTTTCGGTTCAGGTAACAAAGTTGGAAACCGGTTTATATCCAAAATAATTTTGGATCCTATTCGGTTCTGGTTCGGTAAGTCTTTTTGGTTAATTAGGGTTAAAAATAAAATAAAATTGGAGTTTTTTCAGATCAAATATCATTTTTTTTCAGATAAAAATTTAGATGATTCGGATAATATTAAGTATTTTGGATAAAAAATATTAATTTAAATTTTGGGTATTTTGACTTGTAACTAATATTTTAAAATTATTTGATTATTGTAAAACGAAATATAACTAATATTTATAAGTTTGTAACCAATATTATAGATATTCAGGTAACTATTCGTTTTCGGTTCGGTTTTTCAAGAGAGATAGAATCCACTAGTATAATTGATATGATCCAAATTCGAATTGAATTTTGTTTTTTGGTTCGGTTCGATTATCCGGTTTCGGATAAATGTGCCTAGAGCCAGCTAGAAAGAATGATAGAAGCTCAACGACGTGGCACACAGAAGGTTATCCAACAAGAATCGGGTTCGGGGGTATATTTGTAATATCAAACACCTTATCCTCAACGTCTCAGTTCTCTCTCTCCCGTGCTCTTCACTCGACGACTCGCCCCGTAAACCAAAGTTCTCTCTCCTAGCCGGACTCCTGTCGCCCCCCGCCGGCAATTCTCCCGGCTCGCCGTCGAAACATGGTGTCTCCACTCTGCGACTCTCAATTACTAAACCACCGCCCTTCGATCTCACCTACATCTTCTCACTCCGTGATCGCTGCTACAAAATTCCTCCGCCACAATCATCTGCTGAGCTCTTCCCCGTTCCTGGGCGCCAAAATCAAAAACGGATTCAAGCTAGGTTTATCAGGATGTAGCAGTAGCTGCTCTCTTCGTCGGAGGAGGAGAAGCACGAGTGTAAACGCTTCACTAGGCGGTCTTCTCAGCGGGATTTTCAAGACTTCTGATAACGGAGAGTCCACGAGGCAACAGTACGCATCAATCGTCGCCTCCGTTAACCGCTTGGAGACGGAGATTTCGTCTCTTTCGGATTCGGATTTGCGAGGGAGGACCGATGCATTGAAGCAACGAGCTCAACAAGGAGAATCCATGGATTCGCTTCTGCCTGTAACTTTACCAAATCTTTCGTTTTAGTTTTGTGATTTGATGCCAAATTGGTTTGATTAAATCTATTTTTGCAGGAGGCGTTTGCTGTTGTGAGAGAAGCTTCCAAGAGAGTTCTTGGACTCAGACCTTTCGATGTGCAACTGATAGGTAAACGCAATCTCTGTGGACTGTCACTGTTTACTTTCCATTGAGTCTTTTGATATGCCTTGAATTAGTGAGCTTAGTAGCATTAGTCAGCACGGAGATTTTACTGCCCTGTCACCGAGTTAGGGGTCTAGGGGAACAACGTCACCCTGGTCTGAGGTCGGGGGGCAAAGACGCCCCAGCTCAGTCGATATAGTGTCACTCTTATATAGGGTCCTAAAACCGCGGGATACTATTATATATCTCTATTTGTACTAAGGAAACTGAAATCGCCTCCAAGAATACAACTGATTTGGTGAAGAACTAGCAATCTCTATTTTTTACACTATATTTAGACCAATGCTGTTTTAGGAGAATACAATGGATCCAACTCTAATAGAGATCTCTATTTTAGAAGAAAAAATAGCAAAATACATTGGAGATGGTCTTTATATGCGCCACTGTATTCTGTTTAGTCACATTTATTGCGCGAGTCTGAAACCGAGAAGATTTTAGGATGCGGGATACTCTCTTATATATATCCATCCCTATTTGTATTTTGAAATCTGAAATGGCCTCCTATAATATAACCACTTATGGATTTATTTATCGTGTTTATTAAGTATTTACTCGCATCTGTTATAGTACATTCAACTCTACGTTTGGTTTGATTGCAGGTGGTATGGTCCTCCATAAAGGAGAGATAGCTGAGATGAGAACTGGTGAAGGGAAAACTCTTGTAGCCATTTTACCTGCTTACTTGAATGCGTTAAGTGGGAAAGGTGTTCATGTGGTTACTGTCAATGATTATCTTGCTCGTAGAGATTGTGAATGGGTTGGTCAAGTTCCTCGTTTCCTTGGATTGAAGGTTGGTCTGATCCAACGTATGTCTCTTCCTCTGAACTCACTTGTTTATCTCTATTAATAGGAAAAATAACTAACTTGTTACTATGGCAGAGAATATGACACCTGAACAAAGAAAGGAAAATTATTTATGCGACATCACTTATGTCACCAACAGTGAGCTTGGATTTGACTATCTGAGAGACAATCTTGCCACGGAAAGTAATTCTTGCTTTGTTCTCTCTTTTGTTTCTGGATGTTACGAGTTTTTGTTTGAATGCCTTTGCTGAGTTGTTAGTTACTGAATGTACAGAGTGTGGAGGAGCTCGTCTTGAGGGATTTCAATTATTGTGTAATTGATGAAGTTGATTCCATACTTATTGATGAGGCAAGAACTCCTCTCATTATCTCTGGCCCTGCAGAGAAACCTAGTGAGCAATACTACAAAGCTGCCAAAATTGCTTCAGCCTTTGAGCGGGATATACATTACACTGTAAGACTCTTTCAGTTAATTCTTACATTGTTTGAATCCATTCATCTTCCTAATTCTAACTGCTCGCTGAGTTTTTTTTGGCGTTGCAGGTTGATGAAAAGCAAAAGACTGTTTTACTAACGGAACAAGGTTACGAAGATGCAGAAGAAATCCTGGACGTGAAAGATTTGTATGATCCTCGTGAACAATGGGCGTCATATCTTCTTAATGCCATTAAGGCAAAAGAACTGTTTCTCAGAGATGTGAACTATATCATCCGAACAAAGGAGGTTCTTATCGTGGATGAGTTTACTGGTCGTGTGATGCAGGTACTTGGGTATATCATTTTCTAATTAAACATTACGTAGTAGTAGTAACCCACTGAACAAGTTGTGTCTTCTGCAGGGAAGACGTTGGAGTGACGGACTACATCAAGCAGTTGAAGCAAAAGAAGGCTTGCCAATTCAGAATGAATCTATTACACTGGCATCCATTAGTTATCAAAATTTCTTTCTCCAGGTCGGTAATGCTCTACTATCAACATTTTGAATAAAGTTACTTCGAGATCTTAATGCTTAGTTTCTGCTGTGGTGTAGTTCCCGAAACTTTGCGGGATGACTGGTACTGCATCAACCGAGAGTGCAGAATTTGAGAGCATATACAAGCTGAAAACTACAATTGTACCCACAAATAAGCCCATGATAAGAAAGGTTTGTATTGTATCTTATTTTCTGAACTTGCACCTCAAAAATGTATGAGTAACTTTGGTGTTTTGTCTTTTCTAAACCAAAAAGGTTTCATCTTTCCTTGTTTAATCACTTGCAGGATGAGTCAGATGTGGTTTTCAAGGCAGTTAATGGCAAATGGCGGGCAGTGGTGGTGGAAATTTCTAGAATGCATAAGACTGGTAGAGCTGTGCTGGTTGGTACAACCAGCGTTGAGCAGAGTGACGAGCTTTCTCAACTATTGCAGGAAGCTGGAATAACTCACGAGGTAAGGCTTCCATGTAAATTTGAGAAATCTTATTTTGGGGCATCTATGCAGAGATAAATCCAAAATTTTTACTCCCTTAGTATTTAGTCCCCCAAAAAATCTATGGCATCTAAAAACCAGTTTGCAAAATTGAAACAAATGATATTCACTGTACTAGAAAACTGACAGATGATGTTATATGTATGTTGAACAAATAGGTCCTCAATGCAAAACCAGAGAATGTGGAGAGAGAAGCTGAAATTGTAGCACAAAGTGGTCGTTTAGGGGCTGTAACAATTGCCACAAATATGGCTGGGCGTGGGACAGACATTATTCTCGGTGGAAACGCAGAGTTTATGGCACGTTTGAAGCTCCGTGAGATACTTATGCCCAGGTATTATTATGCATGTAGCATTCTAATATGCCAATTATGATCAATCGTACTGTGACCGTGATCCTTTATGCACCCTTGGTATAACTGCTCTAGGTTATGTAGATTGTACATTGTTTCTTTTTAACTGAAGTTTTATTACATTTTGACTGTTTACTACAGAGTGGTGAAGCCTACTGATGGTGTTTTCGTATCTGTGAAGAAGGCCCCTCCCAAGAGGACGTGGAAGGTTTGACAGCGTCTCTTGTTTTGGTTTATAGCATGGGATTCTAATGGTTATTACTTACACTTGCTTTAAATTTGCAGGTGAATGAGAAGTTATTTCCATGCAAATTGTCAAATGAGAAAGTGAAGCTAGCTGAGGAAGCTGTACAATCAGCTGTAGAGGCTTGGGGCCAGAAATCGTTAACTGAGCTTGAAGCAGAAGAACGTCTATCTTATTCTTGTGAAAAGGTGAACAAACTTAGAAAACTTTGTCTTATTATGTTAAAAACTTAAAATAGAACTATCTTAGTCATCGATCTTTGCTCTTTCTCCACAGGGTCCAGTTCAGGATGAAGTCATTGGTAAACTAAGGAACGCATTTCTTGAGATAGCAAAAGAATATAAGGGCTTCACAGATGAAGAAAGGAAAAAGGTTGGTTCTGTTACATCAGATCAGTATGTGAATCTCCGTTAAGTATCTGTTGTTGGTCACCTTTTGTCTTGAATTGCTACAGGTTGTGGAAGCTGGTGGACTCCACGTGGTTGGGACAGAGAGGCATGAATCACGCCGTATTGACAATCAGCTGCGTGGGCGAAGTGGCCGCCAAGGGGATCCTGGAAGTTCCCGATTCTTCCTTAGTCTTGAAGATAACATATTCCGCATTTTCGGGGGAGATCGGATCCAGGTGACTGTTTATATCTACTATTACTACATTCTTCTTGAGAATATTCGCCTAAATGTTGTTGCCATTCAACTCTTTAGGGTATGATGAGAGCATTCAGAGTTGAAGACTTACCAATCGAATCCAAGATGCTTACTAAAGCTCTAGATGAAGCTCAGAGAAAAGTCGAGAACTACTTCTTTGACATCAGGAAGCAACTTTTCGAATTTGACGAGGTTCTCAATAGCCAAAGAGATCGTGTTTACACAGAGAGGAGGCGTGCTCTTGTGTCAGACAGCCTTGAGCCTCTGATTATTGAGTATGCTGAGTTAACAATGGATGACATTCTAGAGGTAAGTTAAAAACAGTGTTCAAGAAATAGCTTATTCAACTGAGTCCATTTCTATAACGACAGTCTTAACTCTGTTTTACCACTTAATAGGCAAATATTGGCCCGGATACTCCAAAAGAAAGCTGGGATCTTGAAAAGCTCATCGCCAAAGTTCAGCAGTAAGAGTTATATTTCTCTTAAGAGAAGAGAAAACACTTCTTTCACATACACTCACTCATTCCAATCTCTATCAGGTACTGTTATCTGTTGAATGATCTCACTCCGGATTTGCTGAAAAGCCAAGGATCAAGTTACGAGGGACTGCAAGATTATCTCCGTGCCCGTGGCCGAGATGCATACTTGCAGAAAAGAGTAAGTTTTATATGATTCTGAAACTTTTCTCACCAGAAGCTTTGTTGTTTTTGGTTGATTAAGCTTTTGTTTTCGATAATCAGGAAATAGTGGAGAAAGAAGCACCAGGGCTAATGAAAGATGCTGAACGTTTCTTAATCTTGAGCAATATAGACCGGTTATGGAAAGAACACCTTCAAGCACTCAAGTTTGTGCAACAAGCTGTTGGGCTTAGAGGATATGCGCAACGTGATCCGCTCATTGAGTATAAGCTTGAAGGATACAATCTATTTCTGGAAATGATGGCTCAAATAAGAAGAAACGTTATATACTCCATTTATCAGGTTCTTGATTAACTCAAAATCTCTAGTTCTCACACAAAACATTCACACATTCACTTCTTTTTTTTTAAAACAGTTTCAACCAGTGATGGTGAAGAAGGATCAAGACAAGAAGTCTCAGAATGGGAAACCAAGCAAACAAGTGGATAAGCCTAATCAAGTCGATGTCGCAGATGAACCATCCTCAGTTGCTAGTGCCTAAGAGTGGGTAAAACAGTAGCAAATCTTTTTTGGATACATGGACCAAAACTGTGGATCTATAAATTTGTTCGTCAACCTCATTTATAATGTATATAGCAAACACACTGAGAAAGGGACATAACAAAACCAGATCAAAGAGATTTCCTATCAAGAAGAATCTGTTGTAGTAATAGGTTTAGATCGTTTCCTCTGGCCTTGACCCCAATAGCTAGAGCTGTCTTGAGCTTAACCAACTCCCCTAATCGGAGGGAGGCTCGTTTGTGGTCTCTGATATAGAGAACAGGGACG
This sequence comes from Brassica rapa, assembly GCF_000309985.2. NCBI lineage: Eukaryota > Viridiplantae > Streptophyta > Magnoliopsida > Brassicales > Brassicaceae > Brassica > Brassica rapa. Next base: position 14,834,366 of record NC_024797.2, read on the forward strand.
TTCCGTGAAGCAGCTAAGTTGGGTATATGTTTGGTTAGCATCCTCGGTTTACAATCTGCTACTACTATCACTACCTGTGATGGAAACAAAGCTCTTCCTAAAAGGCTTTTTCTTCACACAAGCCAAACTAGTTATGAGAGTTGTTAGGGTGTAACCTGAAGTTGAACAGGAGGTTGTCTAGTGTCGGTAGGGTTTGGTTTCATCTTCTCCAGAACACGCGTCACTTCGTTGATCCCAATCGCCATTTGTTTCTGATTTAATCAAAACTGATCTTCAGAGAGAGAAAGAAACTAAAACATAAGCAAGAGTGTAGTAAGTAACCTTGAGCCATAGCTTCTCGGGCAAAGAGTTCACATTCGAAGGCTTGGACGTCTCAATTCCTCTTCAAGTTCGGAAGACGAAGGAGAGATTAGTGATGTTCTTATGCTTTTAAGGTTTAGAGTTGTTACCTTTGAACTAAGGCGAGAAGATGAGTTAGACGTTCGCCTTCGTAGTAACTACAATTCGAACCAGATAAAAATCGAAATCTTCAGACACAGGAACAGGATTAGACTGAATAAAAGGTAGACGTAAGACGAATGAAGAATTAGGTTACCCTGATTCTTTGACGGAGCCTTCCATCTTCTTCTCAGGGTTTATTGGTGCGACGCCTCTTATCCCTGTGTTTTTAATTCGAGGGAGGGAGTACCACGCAGAGATTTATTTGGAGTCTACATTTTTTACGGATAAATTTTCTACAAACTTTTTAGTTTATTTTCATAAAAATAATTATTAAAAAAAACTAATTAAAATAAATTTTATTAAAAGATATAAATATATCTTAGGTCAACTAACATCATTACCATCATTTCTATTCATCTCATAACATCAAGCATACTTTGAAATTCAATTTAGTTAAGTTTCTCATTTCTTTCCAATAGTAATTAACATATAAGCCTTATGGGCATCGACATTGGAAATAGAATGTGTTGTCATCGTTAATTGTACATATGCAGTTAGTCGCTTGGTTACAACAATCAAGTGTCTTGAATATTTAGTTGTAATCAAGGTTTTGGAAACCGGACCGGTATATCACCAAAACCGGTAGATTTTGTTTATGTAGAAAATAGCTATCAACTTTACCTTTTATATTGTAAACCAAGTAACTTTGCACTAAGCGAAGGCATATTTGGAGAAACTTTAAGAAGCAACTAGATACTGACCCGCCCTTTCAAAGGGCGGGTATTCTATCTATTAAAATGTCATTTTTCAATTTTAATATTATTTCTAATTAGATAAGCATGTGTTTCAATATTTTATTATCTAATATGGTTTTTATTTTTATAAATTGTAATGTAATTTATTTGTTATTAGTAAAATTGTGTTTACACATATAGGACTGCAAATCCGTTGTTTGTTTAATTCTTAAATATATCACATATATTAATTTGTTTATTTCTTAAATGTATAATCTCAATAAAAATAAAACAGGCTTTTTATGATTTTAAGTATAGACATTTTACACAAATTGGCATAATGGGTTAATATATTTGTTTATCTCTTAAATGTATAATCCCTGTATAAAAAATAAAACAATCTTTTTAATGATTTTCACTAAATATATTTTAAACAAAATGGCCTAATGGGTTAACAATTGTTCAATTTGGACCTATCGAATGGGCTTTAAATTTCTGTAGATCATTTAAGATATTAAAAAAAGTAATGGAATGTTTTGTAATTAATAAAAAAATTCAGGGGCAGATTCATAAGAAGTATTCTGCTTTAATAGTATAGATGGAAAAGATGAAAATCTTAGGAACTTAGTAGAACCTTTTTTTTTTTTTTTTTGGTCAAAAGGAACTTAGTAGAACCTTAATGGCGGTTTTATAAAGTTAAAAAACATAAAATAAGTGGAAATACCGGACTATTGGCCATGTGAAGACAACTCACAGGAGTATTTGCGACTCTTCTCTTCATAAACAACAGTCGGAGATATTGGTAGCTCCATCTTCGTGACGGTTGCAGAATGATCTCCATGGTTGACCTCATAAGTTGGTGAACTTTAAAATTTGTCTCTAGCTTCTTTTTTTTTTGGGTAATCTCTCTAGCTTGTTTTTTTTTTGGTAAAAATGTTGAAAATTGTCTTTAGTTTGGAGTTCTATTGCTGCTTTCACCCTGAAATAAGGATTGTCAGATTAGTTTTTTTTACATGAGATGTGGTTGTGTGTAGTTTCAACTATTTACATTGGTTTTTGCGTCAGTTATGAAACGTTTGAGATGCAGACGTAATGATTGCAATCATAATTGGGAGGGAGGAGAGGAATTATTGAATGATAGAAGCAATTACCTTACATTTAGGGAATATTAAGAGTCCTACGTCCACGTCGTATAATAACATGATTTTTGGGCAATATATAAGTGTATGGGCAATACTCCACTCATGAGCTAGCTTTTGGGTGTGATTTAGGCTCATCACTAATATGGTATCAGACCCAGGTTTGGCCCAGTATATAATTTTCTACATAAACATTTCCTACCTATGTAGCTTATACAAGTGGCCCATATTGTTGTAGTATTTCCGAGATGTTGGGCTTGGGTTGTTTCCGATGGACTGTTTCCCACCCACATCTCGAAGGGGCATATTAAGAGTCTCACATTGTGTAATAACATGATCTTTGGGCAATATATAAGTGTATGGACAATCCTCCACTCATGAGCTAGTTTTTGGGTGTGAGTTAATAGGGAATAAGAACATGGATAGATTCCAACGCCTCTGAATATGAACTGTTAAAGAGAATACACCCGACGGGAGGAAGAGAAAGACATAAAGTCGGATTTGGATGGGCGGTTTGTTAGATACAGTGTAGGACCCACAATAAAGAGGGGATTGATGACGTGGACACCTTTAGGAAATAGCAAAACTCAACTATTATAGTGTAGATTTATAACTATTTAACAAAAATATATAAAGATTTGACATAATAAAAAAAAGATATGAAACTAAAAGTCTATATTTAAGACAAAAGATGGTGTGATCCTCAGAAGGTTCTAATCAGAGTGAAAGCATTGAATGAAGAGTGAAATGAGTATTCTGGTCTATTCTCAGTTCATCAATACATGGGTGACATGGTTTCAATGTTTAATGGTTCATCGTCAGTCATCAATAATCATGTTTAATCGTGAAAGCACTCTAAATCCAGTAATTTAACTGATAGTTCACTAATATTCTACATTAGCAGGTTTGAATTTCAGGTCCTTAAGAATGTGAAATATGCAGATTAATAAAGCAAATGCTTACATGAACTTTTCATCATAATGCAAGGAGTACCGTCAGACGTAGACGTAGATTTTGTAAGACGTTTAAAGTTATACAGTCATACGTGATTACTAATAAAACAGTAAGAATTTTCGGTTGTAAAATCGTCTATGTAATATTTCTATAATAGTATAATTAACTAATGTTAAAAAAAAAACATGTTTCATCTGTCATTTCTTCATCACCATCATCCGATTGCTACCACTTCTTCTACCACCAACTTCTACCACCAATGCAAAACTCCAGCATTTTGAAGCCAACTCGGCTCCTAGTTTTTGCAACCATGCTTTAGTTTTCCCTTAATTAAATTTTAGAAACGGATTATCCGAGTTCTTTCCACAGCTGTACACATTTTCCTTTATGAAATCACCATTACACTAACATGAACTTCATCAAACCACCAAGAATTAAACCAATGAAAAGAACTTGTAAGGATTTTGCATCTAATCTGGACAAAACAAAGAAACAATAACATTTTAATTCTTAATTTCAAAAGAGACACTTCGCCTTAACATGAACATATCATAGATCTCTCAAATGAGTAGAGAGCTATGAACTCTCCTAAGAAGAAAGAGACAAAACATCCATCATCAATAGAATGAGATCATATAACAAATAAAAATAGAAGAGATGATGAAAATATAATGGAAATGAAAAGATAAGAAACCTAAATATAATATACTTCAAATATCACTGGAAGACAAAATCGTCTGTGCAAAGACGAAGTCTGTCGAAATGGAATCAAATTCTGATTACATCAAAAATTTATAGTAAAAATGGACAATTAATATCTTTCTCTCTTTGAATGAATGTGGGAAAGAAGTGAGATATATTCTTTGCTTTTGTTTTCTTTTGCCAACCAAAGTTTTTTCTTCAACTTATTTACTTTCTAAACTTTCACGCATTTTGACTATTTAGTTTCTATTTTATTCTTCGAAAATTGACCAATATTATAAGTTTATCTATATTGAATTTAATATATTACCATATTTTACTTTCTTTGTTATTTACTATGCCGTCATAACTTTGAAAGATTGATTTTGTTGCCAACCGAAGGTTTTTTATTCAACTTATTTAGTTTCTAATTTTTCACGCATTTTGACTATCTAGTTTCTCTTTTATTCTTTGAAACATTGACTACTATTATAAGTTTACCTTTATTGAATTTAGTTTATTACCATATTTCACTTTCTTTATTATTTACTATGTTGCCATAACTTTATATATATCATTGGGTTGAATCGTACTTTTGTCGTTTATATAAATATGATTGCCATGGTTTAAAACTGTATATTTGATATAAGCTCAAAAGAGTGTGCATTCCTATTAAAAAGTGAGAAAGTGAATACTTGCACCGGGTGGTTTCAGAAGAAAGAATATTTTATTCATATCCTCGAAAATCTTTGTCGAAATCATGAATAATGGCAAGATATTTTCATAAATTTCATATGTGCATATATATATCGTTCATTATTGGCATGTCATCGTAATTTTATTTTAAATAGTCAAATTTCAATATTGCATTAGATCTATTAGAATTTAGTTTTTCTTTAAAATAATTTTTTAATATTGTTATAGCATTTTCATTTAGATAATTCCCCATACATATATTCTTTTGGGATTGGCATTCTGTATTTGGATATGATTTGGTTTATAATAAATCTGTTCATGTTTGATTTTGTTATAGAATGCATAATAAACTTTTTAAATAATACTATTGCTTTAGAATTTAAAAAAATATTAATTTATAATATTGTTACATTGATTTTTTTTCACATAATACGGATTCAATTCAAATAATTCATAATGTAATCATTATGTTGTTTCAATTTTTATAAATCTTGGTTTGGATTAAAATTGATTATCATGATTTGTTTATGTTCTTTTATCCCTGTCTTTCTATTTGATTTTTAGGTTACGTGATAAAATGTTTTTTTTATACGAAAGATATGAAACATAAGTTTTTCCTTCAAAAAAAAATTTCTCTCCCAGAAGTTAGCTTTTCTCATGTCATTTGTGTTTTATCTAAATGTAGTATTGGAAATAGCATAATTAATTGCATTATCTATTAAGCAGGGGATCTGAGATTTTAGGAGTTTTAAACATTTTTAAGAAGGTTGGTTTTAAAAATATATATATAATTTAGGGTTTATTTGCCAAATAACCAAAAAAAAATGAAAATTAGATTTTGGGAGAGAGAGTAGAGAGAGATAGGAAGAGAAAGTAGGAGAGAGAGGAGAATTTTGGTTACTTAGTGTATTTAAGTTTTTTTCATGTATATAGGGTGCAATTTCCCTATAATGGGTTTAATAATTTAAAGGTCTATTACTATGTAAAAAAATATCAAAAATTTTGGATACCAAAGCCATTGTTTCATCGTCCTGATCCGGCCCAGCTATTAAGTTTTGGCCAAACTTTTGATTGGATATTGTGTTACACGTGCTTTATTTATTTATTTATTTTGGTCAAACACGTGCTTTATTTATAGGACATCATGTTAAACGTTATCTATTTAGGTTTGTGTCTGAGATACTATCACATTCTCTGCCTCCTTGAGAAATCCCTCTAACCCTTCTTTTGTCTTTCTCTTCCCATTGATCTCAGAAACACCAAGAATCTCGCGTGCATGTTTCTGTCCCACACATGCTGACCTCGTCAACATCCTTCGCAAGCGAATCGATAAAGGGGAACGCTCTAGTCTCATAACCGACAATCATATTCTGTACAAGACAGCACCGTGGCTTTTCCAACACGTAAGACATGTTAGCTTCAATGAGAACGAGTGGTATTACTACGTCACGAGGAAACAACTTCCGGCGATGACGAGAAAACCTGACTCGTGGAGACCGTGCCGTAAGGTTGGATGGTCAGGGACATGGAAGACATCTGGTTTGAATGAGGTTATCGACGAAAAAGGAGTTAAGGTCGGTTCTATGCACTATGCAAGCTTCCAGGCCAATGTTGAAACAAAGAAAGATGGGATAAAGACTGGTTGGTTGATGCATGAGTTTCTTTTGGATAGACCGGGTTTTCAAGAACTGGTTCTCTGTAGAATCAAGTTTAGACCGGGTAAAGACAATGCTCAATTTGCTCCAATATTCGCACCTATAGTGATCGGACAGCCACAACCGCCACCGGTGGAGACACATCAAGATCCGGGCACGGAACACCAAGGGATAATGGGACAAGACTCAAACTATCCATTACTGAATGAAGACATGGGGGAATATGGTCAAGATTTGGTTGACAACCAATGCCAGTATTTAGTACAAGAGACGATGGAACGTCTCCAGATTCCAATGATGATGAATCAAGCCTTGAATGAGGAGCAAGAGTGGAATGGGTATTCTAGTCCATCCTTGGCTCAACAGTATTTTGGAAAAGACATGGTTCCAATGACACAACACTTGGATGCTCAACATCAACATTTTGGAAGCATGTTTGAACATCAAGGCTTGGGTTCTTCTGCTCAGTTTTTTGGAGAATCTTCAGGTCAGCAGCAAAACCATATTCTTGGAACACAAGCAACCACCTATCACTCACTTATGGAGGAGGAGCAGCATCAAGATTTTGGTTCTTCTGCTCTGTTTTTGGCTCAAAACAATCAGTCTTTGAGACAGAACAATGATCTCTTAGCTCCCGGACAGCTATCTGCTCAGCAACAGCTTTTGAGGCAAAACTCAAACTTGTCTCTTACGCAACAGCAAAACCAGATTTTTGGAGAAGACACCTATCTCTCTCCAATGGAGCAGCAGCTTTCGCAAATTCATTATTCACAGGTTCCAGTTATGGTGAATCAAGCCTTCGAGGTGCAGCAGCATGTTCCATGGTCGGCTCAGCCATATGCTCAATTTAATGGACAGAACAACACACTCCCAACTGTTCCTATGACGACTCAACAACAACAGGACAATACCGTCAGAAGTTTACCTGCTCAGCTACAACCTGAAGAACAAGACAATGCTCCTTTGAAGAATCAAACCATGGAAGAACAAGCTGCATATCTTCCAATGAACCAAGGCATCAATGAGCCACATGGAGGCATTGTTGGCTATCTTTAACTGCTACTCTGACAAACTGCAAAACTCCAAAGTTTCTCTTTAACTTCCTTTTGTCTTATTAATGTTGTTTAAAATAATGCTTTCAGTTCATGTTTTTGTTGTTTTTTGTTGTTTTTGTTGTTTTTTGTTGTTCATGTTGTTCAAATTCATGTTTTCAAAAAAAGAAAAGAAAAAATTAATGTTTGATTTTGTTATTTATGTCCCCATTACTAATTTCAATTGTTACCTTTTCCAACTCTCATCTTTTTTTTCATTGTAACTATCTTTGATTTTTTCCCATAGCTTTCCTATAGATTGATTATTACTACAAATTGGTTCTTCAGATATTTCTAAATACACACGACATAATAATTCATCTTCATGTTGATTGAACGATGAGCCTTTACTCTTTTTCATATTTTTAGCAAATAAAAAGATTATTGAATGTGATATTTTAAATTACTTGGAACCTATTATTTATAGGTGAAAACGAATGGATAAAACTTTAAATGAGTGGTCACAATTCAGTTTTACAATTTTCTTATCTAATATGTTGGGTAGATTATACAAGATTCTAACCCAATAGTTGATGCCATGAGAAATCTAGTGAATGGTGTAGACTAAATATTAAATATTTTATATGATATTTGGATAGGATAATAATCCAACAATTGGTAACATATAATATCTAGAGAATGGTATAGATTAAATATTCAAGATTCTTAGATGATATTAGAAAAGATTTTAATCCAACGGTTGATGGAAAATGAAATCTAGTGAATGGTATAGATTAAATATTCCAAAAATTCTATCTTCTTAAATAGTAAATTTATATCTATAAAAATACTCGGTTTCATTAATTTTTATCTCGTAATTTACAAATAAAAAGAAAAGATGGTCATTTTATCACTTCTAAATTCACTAATTAATCATATATGTAAGTATTATGTAAATAATAGTAACGAATAGTAAGGTATTTTAAGAAAATATGATTTCGTTTATCATTTTGAGTCGTTTGAAGTTGCATTTGCTTGAATTATGTGTTTAAAGTTGAATATATCTTCTTCTTTTTTTTGAGAAAGAGCTTGTTTAAAGCTGAAGTTATGTAATGGTTATGGTTGAAAACATGTTTTTAGTAACATAAAAAAATACCATTATATACAAGCCTTTGAATCCAAAATATATATCACAATAGTAGGTGTAAGGCTACCAAGAGATCCTCTTTCGTTTCATAATCCTTGCGAGAACAAATACCAACCATAAACGACGACTAAGGGCCTGACTGGTTTAACTGTTGCGGTTGCGGTCATTTGCAGATGCGGGTAGTTACGGTTTTAAGCATTATTAAGAGATTTGGTACATCGGTTAAAAATTGATGTGTTTGTGAGATAATTATGACTGGTTAACTACCAAATGAATCAATGGTTAAATCATAAATTAATTATATTTACATTTTATATAACTATAAAAATATTAAAATCATATTATGATAATAAATATAAAATTGATATTTATAAAATTATATTATTAATTTATTAAAAAATTATAGAAAATATTTTGGCTTTATATTTTTATTATACAAATTAAAATATAATATATAGTTTTAGTAAATTTATTATGTTATAAAAGTAAGTATCCACAAAATAATATATAAAAACATTTCAAATTCATAGAAAACTATAAAAAAAAATTAAAAGAAAAAAAATACTGATAGTTAAAACAAAAATATGAAAAACATAGTTACTAAAATTCTAAAATTAATTCTAGTAAATTAATGATAATGTGTTTCTTCTAGTTATGTTTTGAACTCTCTATATAATCATGTTTTGAAAGCAAAAAATGTGAAATCATTTGTTTGATTGCATCTGCTTGTTTCGGTAGAAAGCAGAGTAAACTGAAAAGTGTCGTACTATAAATAAGATGCTGGTTTGTGGACGCACTCTAAAATATTAATGGGCCTTAAAAGAATTCACTAGGTTGATAAAACCCAAAAAAACAAAGAAAGTAGAATAAAGTTTTGAAGTCCATACGCGGACAATAACACGTCAACACATCATCGGTAACTAAAGAGATCAGGATCCCCGACTAATTCTGCCATAGAGGCCAACGCCGTTCACCTAGGCTTCGATCACCAGCTCGCTTGTCATTAGGTCACCAACTTCTTTGACTGTCAAACACTGGCATGCGTCCATTTCTGCAGGGGCGGAGAACCCGTTGTTATCTTTGTTGTGCTATCGGAGGCTCTGAGAAAGTTGTGGGGATGACATCAAATTTGCATGGCCCTTATGGACTGAACCGAGAGCTTCCAGTAGCATAGCTGAGACAACAACGAATTTTCCATCTTTACAGAGATCGAGTGACAGAAATCTGAGACATGTGAAATCAAAAGACATTATTTTATTTCGATGTGAATAATTTAACATGAATCTAATTCCATAAGTGGGATTACCACCTCGTAGCATGTTGGTCCTAGATGTCTAGCTAGTCAACTGCTGCACCTCAACGCATTTCAGAGAGAACCCATATAGCTTCGAGTGGCATTTCATCTTATGGATCCTAAGTATAATCAAATAGGTGACACTCAGCGTTGCCAGCTTATTTAAATGGTCTCAAGAAGCTGAATTCTGGTAGGTACAATTACAATGTCTTCAAAATCTTCATAAAAGCTGTCCCTGGAATTTTGGTGTGACTTGAAACAAAATAAAAAATAGAGATCAATATATTTTATCACAAAATGAAAACAGAAAACAAATTCACAGAAATACTTTCAAATACGAAGTGATAACCAATTGATAAAACACAAGCTTTTTCACAAAAGAAAACTAATAGTCTACATCTTTTGAATTGGGTTTTCAATTTATTTATCAGGATACTAAATTGTTATGTTATTTAACCCTCTAAATTAGTTTAAGTTAATAAATAACAAATCCAATGTGAATTTTATATGATTATTAAAAATAGTATATATAATGTATTTAGATTTTTTTGTTTTAGGGGATCTATAAAAACGAGGACTCGGCACAATGTACGCTTTTGTTAATGAATGAGTGGACAAAAATTAGAAAAGTCCTTTACAAAATAGGCAAAATACTCACAAAAAAGTGTATTCAGAATATTTTTTCAGTGGCTAACAAATCGTCTTTCTAAAACTAATTCACAATGCCCTCGTGGAGAGCACTGATTAGTTCGCCTTCCATATAAATTTCATTGGGTCGGTCTAACCTACTATTAATTATCTTATGAACGTTCTTAGCAGATTTTGCAACATATACTGCTTTTCACTAATTGGGATTATATATATTTATAGTATGCCTTCTGTTCAATGTATTAGGTCAAGAGAGGATGGTGCTCAAAAAAAAAGTCAAGAGAGGATAAATGGTTTGTTAAGACTTTTGCTTTTAGATGCTTTTAAAACCATATATTTGGCAAATTCACTACCACAAATTTAAAATTATTATATGATGCTTTCCTTTAAATGTAGCATGAAGGTTCGATAAAACGACCTGATAATACAAAGATTTCAAAAGAAATGAAACAAAAGAAAAATGAAATTAAAAAAAAATGAAATTACAAACTAAAAATGTCCACAATCAATTCGTTTAATTTTTATTTAATCTGTAAAATATTGAATTAAATGTAATGGTCTAATGGTAGTGTAAAAGGTTGATTTTTCTGGTTTGGGTTAAAACTTCTTTGGAAGATTACTTTCTAAATCTGAATATGTAAAATTTGATTATATATATATATATATATATAAATTATAAACCAAATATTCGAGTTTTCAGTAACATAAAATTAGAATAATACATTTATTAATTTTTATAATTTTGTAATCATTAAAAATATGCAACACTCCAAAAGTGAATTTTCAAAAAGAGAAAAAAAAAACACTCCAAAACCGTTTTATTATTAGTTGAGCAAAAATAGGTATAACCGTATAAAACAAGAGACTAGTGTGTTACCAAAAAACAAGATACTACTACTGACGTAAGATTCAGGACTTACAAAAAAACAAGTACTTGAAACTCCTTAAGCTTGTGAAATAAAATCTCTGTCTGAACAGCAGGACGTGCGATTTTCCAGTACAATTAATCAAGGCCGCCCATTTGCCCTCGCAGACAGCAAAAGCCGACTAACAACTCAAGCGTCCGTGCCGACAAAAGAAAATAAAATAAAAAATCGAGCATTACTGTTTTTCCAGTGACGATAGAATTGAAGAATAGACTTTAGTATTTCCTCCATTTCGATAGAAATAATATTTTAAGTGATGTTTTGTTGTGTTATAATATTTAAATAATTTTAACTTCATTAAAAATTGCGCAGCCAATTATAGTTTTATCATTTTTAAATTAATAATTAAATAAGTTTATTTAAAATTATATTTTCAATAATTTTTTAGAAAACGTTAATTTTTGGTATGTGTGCAATGTGGCAAAACATCATATATATGATCTATATTTCATAATGAAAATATATTATGTATCTGCGTATCGCTGTTTTTCATTAGTTTAGAAAAGAAACAAAAAAGACATGTTTGTTTTCACAAAATTATCTTGTTTTTAATATAGATTTAGAATACAATTTACTTTATTTGTTATTTGAATAATTTATACACTATTCTGTATATTTATATACTGATTGCACGATCATTGTCTGATAACTTTGATGTTTTATTCGTTAATTTAAATTTTAGTAATTAACTTATCTATTAAGAATAAATAATATATTATATTAATAATTAATACTAAACTATAAAGATTGTTATTATGTTATTGATTTGTTTAACACGCTGCAAATAACACTTAATTTGGTAGTCAAATAAGTATTTTAACAGCATATAGTTTTATCGTTATTACATGCGTTATAATCATAATTCACAACAAACTCAAACATAAGAAAATTACTGACCTTTACTATCAATGAAATCATTGTCATGAAATTCACTGGTTTTATGTAGATTTGGTGTTTGATCATCTTTGAATTTTGCTGATTTTTTTTATAAAAAACATCTAAAATTTTATGTATTATGAAAACAGGAGAAATCAATGAAAATATTTGAGAGAGTAAGAAAGTGAATAAAAAATAATAATGAGAATAAAAAAAAAGAAGAAGAAAAAAGTGAAGATAAAAAGAAAGAAAGAGATGAAAATTAGAATAAAAAGAAAATGAATGGAGATGAGAGAAATGAGTGGAGCAGAAGACATCCAGCTGGCAACCTAAACCTCGAACGCCTTTTTCTTCGTCTGACATACTTTCTACTCTCTGCTGTAACAGTATACGGAACTGGAGTTTTCATCGTTACGCCGAGATATAATCGTTTTCTTGTATACGAATGGCATGAGCGAGACCCCTAATGTCAATTAATGTGTAGTTCATTAATATGAACCTCATTGGATATATACAACTAATTTTTTTTATCTTATTAACCTCTTTTTTCAGCCAGTTTAATTATTCATATGTCCATATACAGAATTCAGATTTTTATCATAGCTAAGGCTCAAGAATGACCGAATATATAAAATTCACAATTCAAGTCATACAAATATAGTATATGCCTATGATAAAAATCAGTGAATGTACAGTTTTCAACTTCTTCTTTTTTTTTTATAATCCAGGATTTAACGGAAATAATAAATTTAATTGTAAATTTAATTTTTTTTTATACGTTTGAACTTTGTCAAAGGCTCGGATTTTTACCTAGGTAAAGATATCGTAAGAATCTTCAGGAAAGTATAAATAAATTACGGTTATGAAATATGATAAGATGCTTTGGACCGCCTCGTCGACTCGTCGTGCAGACTAGTCTTGGTGCTATCTATTCTCAAAATGGTACGTGTCAGAAGACTGTTCGTCGGCCTAGTAGCTGGTCAGGCTTTCTTAGATCAGCAGAGACGATTTCTAAAGTTCTTTTCATTAGTGTTTAATTATCCTAATTTAATATTAATTAGCTGCTTATCTCGAAGTTCCCACCAAACGGATATCCCTCAGATGCCTTAAACTACAGTATTATCCTCACAGTCATCAGTCTCTTTTCACGAGTGATGTATCATGTATGCCACGTGGAAATTGGCTTTACGTTAGCTTTTTAGGTTAGAAAATATATTAACTGCAGAAAAAGTGTAAATTCCGAAGCAGTTTTTTCAATCGAAAATAGATATACTACCAATTTCTTAGCAAAAAAAACTAAACCATTTATTGATTATGAATTTATTATGATTCAAATCAAAGACGGAGAAATATACTCTCTTCTCATTCTTTAAATTTTAAACATATTTAAAAGATTCGAAATTTTAATTATTAATAATATATTTATGTGATTAGCTATTTATAATAACTCTAAATCAATGTACATTAAAAATAATACAATCACATTTTTAAAGTTTACAGTTTTGTTATTGACAAATAAAAATATATAGAAAACTTGAAAATAGATTTTTGACTAGTTTCCAAAAATAATGTTTCAAAACAGAGAAAATTTTACTTAAAATAAATAAATAACTATACAGCTTTCTCATAAACAAACATTTATTTAACCAACAAAAACGCCACCACATATAACAAAAAAATCACATATAACAAGCAAGCCAACCATACAATCTCAAGTATAATAAGAAATGTGATATTTCAACGAAACATAATATGCCATCGTTAATATTTTTTTCAAAACAAATGACACATTAAAATTATAATGCAACAAATTTAGAAAAGAGTGACACGTTATTGAGTTTTTTATACATCTTTGTATGTAATAAATTATCTATCTTTTTACAAGGCTCCTTAAATCTGGGGCAATTTTGGAATTCAATAAATAGTGAAAGGATATATATAAGGTCTCCATGTCGTTATCTTTTGTAATCAAAACAAACATTTAACCAACCGAAAATCAAAATCCGAAGCTAAAAACAGATACATGATCAGATAATCAAACAAAAAATAGAAGATATATGAAAATGGCGTCTTTACTCAGACAAGAAGAAGAAGAAGAACATCACTGTTCTTTGTCAAGACTCTCCGTCTGTTGTAACTACGACGGCGATGATGCCGACGGAGAACCGTCTGATTCCGACGTAAAGCTTGTCAGCGGAGGAGAGAAGATGGAGCAGGAGCAGCTTGAGTTTTCAGATTCCGACAACGGATCAACGGGTTGTCTGTCGCTTCCGGCGACTCCTCCGAGACTGAGACGGCGGCAGGGAGGAACGGTGAGTTCGCCGGTCTCCGGCGATAAAGCATACGCGAGCGAGAACGAAGCGCGAAAGGAAAAACATGGGAGTAATAACAATCAGAGGAGGAGGAGGAGGAGGAGACTGCGACCGGAGTATCCGCCGTGGGTGGACAGCATGCGGCGGAGCTACGTTGATGAACAGAGCGGTTACGGCGGAGGAGTGGTGGTGGTGACGAGGCCTATAGGAGGAGGAAGGCCACTGTGTATGGATTTAGGGGAAGTCAAAGCTTGTCAGGATTTAGGATTTGAGATTGAACCGGGTCAGGTCTCGTATACCGGGTCAACGATGGATACTAGTAGTGGCGGCAACTCTCCTATCTCCTCTAACCACCGTATCTCCAGTCCCGGTTAGTCCAAAAAAATCCAAACTTCGTCTTCTGTACATTTATATTTAAAAATTGAAAAGTTTCACATTTTAACGAGATTTTAGGTAAAATGATCTATAAAACATATGAAAATTAAGAAGCTAACCGAAGAATATTGATCATGATATTCCAAATATTTTCTACAATATTTTTCATTAATTTTATGTGTATATCTAATGAATAAATAGAAATTTTATTTCAGAATGTATAAAAAATCTTTTATTTGTAGTTTTAAGACATGTAATATCATTTTACAGTACAAATTACCTAATGATTTTTTTTTTCAAATAAAAACAGTTTTAGACGATACAACTAAATTTCGCAATTAGATTTTTATATGCAGTAATGTAGTAATTCTTTTATATCTCTCGTTTAAATGAAAGGCAAATTTATGTGCAAAATATAATTAGGTAGTTACTTTAGTTAGTATTTTTTATGTTATATTATCCGTTTTAAATTATCAATTGATGAATATTAGATTTATTAGCCTTTTAAAATAGTGATCCTGATTAATTTGAGTTTATTCAGGGGATGATCCAAAAGAAGTGAAAGCGAGGCTCAAGGCGTGGGCTCACGCTGTGGCTTTTGTGTCTACTACCCATCATCATCAACCTCCTAATTCTCTATGATCTTCATACAATTTTCTCTTTTTCATCACATTATTCACACTTGCATGCATAAACTTTGTGTTTTACAGCTCTGTTTTTCTGTCTTTGTGTATTTGACGATGAGTTTTGGCAATTGATATGGTCTCATACGCCAAAAGAATAGAGTATACAAGTATAACTACTAAAGTTTGTGGATTGATTTCTACATAATTATTGTAATATCTCAACAATGTAAATTAATATGAAATAAAAAAAATTTTGGAGAAAGAATAAATAGGAAATATTAAGATTTCTAAAATTGAACTCAATTGTATAATGCTTCAAGAATCAGTTTTACTGCCAAAGCAGAAATATAAATAACCTCTAACATACTTTGTGCGTATATGAGAGGACTCAGAGGAGTTACGAAGAAACGGATACTGGTTCTTGACTTCTTGAAGCAATAGATCACGGCAATGAAAGGTAGCTCCAAGCTTGATACAATACAAGCCAAGAAAGCGCCGAACAGTTTAGGTGAAAGCAATCCGCTTCATCGGGAGGTAGTGGTAGTGTGAGACTGTGAGTCAATGTTTCAACATGGTTGCTCCTAACCACGGAAATCATTTCTGGTAACTGCGAATTCCGCTTACACTGTTTTATAAATTATATATACTAAATTTGACGGCGCATGCAAAGTTGTCTGATACGTGGGGATGCGACACCCATAAACTCATCTGCCAAGACATGTAACTTCGGCTCGGTTAGCAATTTATTCATAGTATTGGGCCACAAAAAATCAACACAAAAAGTGGTCATAAATTTATCAGAAATTGCTATTTATTTTTGACCACTGATCCAATTTGGCCCGAAGGGAGAGGCACTGTAATGTATAATTTGGGAAAGCATAAGGTCATCCAACTTAAACGCATATCGACACTAAAATTACTAAAAAACGAGATCTGGGGCCCGATGGATGTACTGCAAGTTTTTGGCACGACTCTTGGACTGATTTGGGGCCATTGATCTTGGCTTTGGGCGCTAGAGGTCCACGAGATCTTCGGATCAACTGTGAAGCTCCGGTTATCAGAGCAGTGGTAGATGGAAACTGGTTTCTTCCTTCAGCAAGATCTGAAGAGGCAGTGACTTTGCAGATTGTGCTCTCAACCATGGCCCCACCTCACTCGGATAGGGGTGATGACAAGTATCTTTGGCGTAATGGAGCTGATCATTTCGTTCCAAAGTTTTCATCTAAAGCAACATGGCATCGTATCAGAGAGAGAGCTCCTGAGGTCCCTTGGTGGGATCTGATATGGTTTAAAGAAGAGATTCCAAGATGTTCCTTTGTAGCTTGGATGGCAGTACTCTCCAGACTACCTACAAAAGATAGATTGTCCTCGTGGGGCATGAATGTCTCTACGCTTTGCGTCATGTGCTCTTCTGGACAGGAATCCCATCAGCACTTATTCTTTTTGTGCCCATATGTCTCAGCTGTCTGGTCTCACTTCTCTGGAAGCGCTTGGCAAGCTGCTCCGTTGTCTATGCTTGATGTTGCTGATATCATCGCTGTCTATCCTCAGTTGCGAGTGGTGATTAAATTGTTGATGCAGGTTATTGTTTACTGCATCTGGCGGGAGAGGAATTCTCGCATTTTCAAGCAGGTTGCCACTTCAGAAGCAGGGGTGATCTCGCGTGTTGATAGGCTGATCAGGGATCGGCTCCTCTCCATCTCTCCTTCAGGACCACAGTCTCCGTCGCTGCTCCAGCTATTCTTCTCCCTCACCTTTCGGCCTCCTTAGCTTTGTTATATTTCCTTCTTTGTTCTTGCTTTCCTCTTTTGTAATAAGTGGATCTCCACAACCTTAAAAAACATAAAAGCCTGGTATAAATCTTAACATTTACACACAAAAAAAAAAAAAAAATTACTAAAAAACAGGACATATGTGAAAAATCGGTTTGTTGTATACTCGAAGACATGGCAAACTTTCAGTTTCTAGACAGTGACACCAGTGTGTTTTGGTAGGAACACACAGGAAGATTCTTTATGTGCAATCGATGTGAAACGTTATAAATGGCATTTCCTCAGATAGTCGTAACTTGACTAACCTTATAATTATGGTATTCTAGAACTTCTTAAAAATGTGACTAACCCAATTTATATATTTAGTGATTTGTATTATAGTTGTTACATTATCATCTACATTTTAATTCACATGATTTACATTGTTGTAAAATAATAAATTAGTTACTTTCCAAATTCAGATTCAATATTGTTGCATATTGATTTAATTTTCTGTTTCATAAAGCAAACACTGTAGAATTAACGGCTTTACATTAACAGTAGAAACCAACAATAATTGAATATATGCTAGCTAAGTTGTAATATGTAAGAATTGATTATTTAAGCTTATATTCCCAAGTTCAATGCATCTTCCACTCATAAAGTAACATTAAAAAATATAAAGAATTTAATAAGAAAACAAATAAGGCTCAAAACTAGATATTATAATCATTGTTATAGTAGATAAAAATGTATAGCCGGTGTTTTGTTGTAGTGGCATTCTTGTATAATTTTGAGTTCAAATCCACATAGTCATATTGCTGGCAATAGAAAAGGGCAAATTTGAAAAAACGGTAAAAAACATTAATGTTTTGGTTAGGCAATGTATTTTCCGGATTAAATTAGAACTATATGCTACTATAGTTTTTTTTTTGATCAAATGCTACTATAGTTTTGTTTTGTTTTTTTTTTTTGTTAAACGTTAGATCCCATAGTTAATAGTTGGCATCTACCTACAGGCCGTCATCATTTGTCTTATATATACCTATATATTATATGTAAACCAACTTCCTTTCAATTAAGAAATATTTAGTCTTGAGATCTTCAAAAGCATCTGAGAGCTTTGACAACTAGACGAAGAGAAAATGTCCATTAGAGCTCAAGATCAAACCCTTGAAGGTATACTTACTCAAATCTATTTCTCTTATGTTTAAAGTACTTTTATTTATTTCCTTTAAATCTGATTCCATCGTGTGTTAGCCTTTTGCTCATCTTTTCAAGATCCTGAGATCCAAAATCACGACTAAACTTTTAGCTCTCCTGCTTTATGCTCTATTTCTCGAAAGCTTTGCTTCAGATGAGATCGGGTTTGTTTTTATAGACCATATAATATACATCTCTATATGCTTATGTTTAGGTAAAACTCATTCGTTGTTCTTTTATCAGAAATCATCCAATGATATTAATAAAGATTTTCTTCTTGAAGATCATTAGCACAAGTTAAATAAACTTTGTTTGAGGATCATCAATCTAAAACACATCCAATATGTTTTCCCAACATCACTTGGATCTAGAAATATTATTATTTTGTTTGATGATGGCAATATATCCAATGAAAGTTTAGTGAAGTATAATAATTTGTAGTGGGTAAAGAATATTGGCACTGTTGACAAAAATTAAGAGAATTTTGGATTTTTAATTATAATGTTATATTAGGAGATTAATGTATCACTTCAAAAATGTTAAACAGATACAGCATAAATGTATTACTTCAAAAATGTTCAAAAACACAACAGATAAATCATGATCCATGTATAATGAAATTATTAATACTCATACAAACTTTTAAAGTAACAAAATACAACTTCGATTTTACAAGATTGCAGAATAAACTTCTATCTACTTAAAAATCATCATTTTAACTTTCTGAGTATAAAAAAAAATTAACAAAAAGTTATATTGTATCAGTTTGACATAAAATAAATTATGTTTTGGTCAAAAGAATAAAATATTTGTGGCCTTACTTTTCTGCTGGTTTAAAGTTCGTGAAACATTTGGGAATGCATTCAAGAATTATTTAGGTTTGTCTTGTACTTTCATGGTGAAAAAAAACTATAATTTACGTATCATTAATTATGGTATATAATTATGTTCTGTTAATTAATGATTTAATCTTAAATTTTGTCTTTTTTGTGCACCTTATCTTAATTTTTTCTACAATATACTTTTAAAAACAACATAATATTGCTGTCCATTAAAATGGCACTGTCTTAATATAGAGGTAAAATTGATGATTCCTAATTTGAAAATATTAATTTTGTTATTTTTGATGGAAGTTGATTTTTTTTTTTTTTTTTCAACAAAGAAGCAAAGCTAAACTAAGTAGATTCCTGAGCCGAGAACCATCTCGGAAGAACGGAGTCAACATAAACCATAGCAGAAGGCTGAGTCCTAGCACCTCGTGCTAGCTTATCCGCCATCGTGTTTTGTGCCCTTGGAATATGCTGGATAGTGAAAGTAGAGAAGTATTCCTTACATCGTAGAAACTCTTCCATGTGAGTAGTGAACGCCGGCCATTCTGTTGGAGTAGACACCATCTTCACCAACTGTGAGCAGTCTGTTGCAAACACCACCTCTGAGATGTGTAGGGTCTTCATGCACTCCATCGCCCATATCAAAGCTTCACATTCTGCGTGTAAAGGTGATAGACTCCTGCGAATAGACATTGCACCCATCATAGTATCAGTGGATCTTTCGTTTCTGTAGAACCATCCTTGCCCTGTAAAAGGATCTTGTTCCTTCCATGCACCATCAACATAACATCGGTTTACCCCTTGTAAATTAGGACTCCCACCAAAAGAAGACCCTCTGTTTATACTCTCTTTAATCTGTGCCTCAGCCCATAAAGTGCCTTCTATCTCCGCAGTCCGAAGAAATTGAGGAGGACTTCCAATTTTATTATTAAAAATCTTAGCATTACGGTTTTTCCAAATATACCACAATATCCATGGGAAATATGTTAAATCTGGTTCCTTTGGTAACCGCCAAAATAAATAATCCATATTGGTAAAAAGAGATTGGGTAGGGAAAACTCCCGGACGTGAAGGAATATTAGATAAAGCCCATGTTTGGCGCGCAATGGGACATTCAAAAAGCACATGATTAATCGATTCTTCTTCTGCACCACATATATGACATTGTAAATCACATTTGATCCCTCGGAAACGAAGGTTCTTTGTAACTGGTAGACTACCAGAGATTATTTGCCACACAAAATGTTGTAATTTTGGCGAGCATTGAAGTTTCCACGCATGAGCTAACAAAGGTTTAACATTGGGGCCCATATCACTGTGTCGAGATCCTAAATCAGGATATAGAATTTCCGTCCGGTATCCCGATTTAACAGTATATCTGCCATGATCCGTAAACAACCATCCATATGAGTCCGGTTTTGGATTTCGGCTAATAGCTAAACTCCGTATAATACTTACATCATCCTTATGAACATATGCATTGAGTAAATCTAGATTCCAAGAGAGATCTACTGGATTAATTAAATCCTCCACTTTAAGTAATGGATTCAAATATTGATTCTGAAGTTTTTGAATTGCTGACCTCGGGCGTTGAGCGGGGATCCAGGGATCATTCCATACTGAGATGCTTGAACCTGTTCCCACTCTTTTGATTAGCCCTTTTTTAACCAGAGATCTAGCTGAAGTAATACTTCTCCACCCATAAGAGGGAGAATATGAACGTATAGGATCCATTGGATCTGATTTCCTATAATAACGTCCTTTAAAAACCTTTGCAAAGAGAGATTTAGGTTTGTCAATTAGCCTCCATAACTGTTTAGCTAATAAAGCTGTATTGAAGTTTTGAATATCTCTAAAGCCAATGCCACCCTCCTTCTTATCTATGCACATTTTGTCCCACGAAAACCAGTGTAGCCCTTTCTTATTTCCACTGCCACTCCACCAAAAATGAGAAACCATACTCGTTAGTTTCTTGGTAACCGTTTTGGGTAAACGAAAACAAGACATCACATGAGTTGGCATAGGTGATGCCACCGATTTAATTAAAACGATGGAAGTTGATTTCGAAAACACATTTGTTTGTAATCTGGAAGTTTCTTTTTACATTTTGTCATTTTCACACCGGTTTTGTGAGAAAACAAATTATATATTTGAAATTTTGTTACATGGGCTTACTGTAAGAAAAGAAAGAGGCCCAAACAAAAGCCTATAGTTCATTAGCAAAGCCTGCATTTAGACTCTTCCAGATCTCCAAACAATGCAATTATTAGACTTCTCCTCCGCCTTTCTCCACCCACGCGCCGCCGCGTTAGCCACCACCTCCGGCGTAACAATTTCCACAAAATTCCACTCTACAACCGTATTGTCACCCTGCTTTCCACCTTCCTCAACACCACTCCTAGCTTCCTCTCCCTCACGTAGATGTTTCACATGCCGAATCGGCGAGGATGATTATTGTAACAAGGATGAAAGTGAAACCGATGAAGATGATTATTTGGTTGATTGCTTGACAGATGGGAAGAGTGAGGAATTGGCGGTGGTAGGCGACGATGGGGTTCTCATAGAGGTGAAGAAGCTCGAGAAGAGCTCGCGGCGTATCCGTTCGAAGATTGGTATGGAGGCGAGCCTCGACGCCGTGTGGAGCGTATTGACTGATTACGAGAAGCTGTCGGATTTCATACCGGGCCTTGTCGTTAGCGAGTTGGTCGAGAAGGAAGGGAACCGTGTTCGTCTCTTCCAGGTTCTTGATCTCAATCCATGATTCTTGCTTTGTCAAAAGATTCTAACTTTTAACTGTTTGTTGTTTACTATGGTTAAGACAACTCCATTTGCTCTTTTGTCGGAATCAAAATTAGACATTTGGTACTAAGTTAGAAACTGTTTGGTGTTGTGACTTGTGAGTAGTAGAAAAATTCTTAACTTTATAGGGATAAGTATGTTTTCTTTATAGGGATAAGTATGTTAATTCTAGGAGTGTTTTAAATCTATGTGGCCGTAATCAAAATCGACATTTGGGAGGGTGTGGGGGCCGAAGATCCTGTAGTAGGTATGTCTTTGAAGATTAGGTAGGATTAGGAAAAGTACCTTTATAGGGATAAGTATGTTTTCTTAAAAAGAAAATTAAATCAGGTTTGGAGTTTAGTAATGAATTGTAAAATTTATTCATTCACATAATCAAAATATATAAAAATCATTTGAATATCTTGTAGTTTGTTGTGCATACGATTATTGGTAGTCTGTTCGAGTTTTCTTTCAAGTTTCTTGTCCGAGCATCAAGTAGTTTTGTTTGTTTATGATGGAAAAAACTAGTCTTATTTTTCAGGTTTTTGTTTCTTTCAACAGATGGGGCAGCAGAACTTAGCATTGGGTCTTAAGTTCAATGCCAAAGCTGTTCTTGATTGTTTCGAGAAGGAGCTTCAGATTCTACCCAATGGAAGGAGACGTGAAATCGATTTTAAGATGGTCGAAGGAGATTTCCAATTGTTTGAAGGGAAATGGTCCATCGAACAAGTAAATATTATATCATATGATATCACCTGATGCTTGAGGTTCTGTTTTTGACTCCTGTGTTTTAACCGTTAAACAGTTAGACAAAGGGATTCAAGGGGAGGCTTTGGATCTACAGTTTAAAGATTTTCCGACGACGCTTGCATACACTGTAGATGTAAAACCGAAGATGTGGTTACCAGTGCGGCTTGTGGAAGGAAGATTGTGCAAAGAGATTAAAACAAACCTTTTGAGTATTCGAGATACAGCTCAGAAAGTCATTGAAGGTGTTATCCATGATCTTTGAGTTTTCTTTCTCAAGTTGAAGTAATGTTCTACTTCTCTGCAGGTTATAGATAAGATACAAAAAAAAAAAAAAAAAAAAAAGATACAATAAGCCTTTATAGGTTTTTGTTTTGGATTATTTATAAAAGCTTATGTAATTGGCTTTACATACACACGGTATTCTCACTTGTATGCTCTGATCTATATAGTCTTTGAATATACCAAAATTTTCCAACATGTGGTTGTTCCGACCAGAGCTGATAACTAGATGTTTGTAGTGAACACGGTTTTCTTACTTGAAGGGTAAATGAGTAATATAATAATTGATTTGAAATTAAGCTAAAATGCAGGAATCTGTTTTCTGTTGCTTAAATAAATAAGTTAGTTGTTACAGAAAAAAAAAACAAGGTGCTCTGTTTCCGAAACAGAGTGCTCTGTTTTTATGGTCGAGACTATAGAGCTATGTTTAAACCACATTTTGAATCAAATTTAATTTATATTCTTAAGGAGGTAATGTTGAGGCGGGAACAAAGAGATATCAGAGGACCTTCAAAGTAAATTGCTTGATATATTCTTCATTAATATAAATTATATAGTAATACATATTGCGTTCCCAAAATGTACAAATACAATCATCACTGCTTGAGTCTTCCCCAGATTATAAACTCTCTGGAAGCAAGACTATGATAAAGCTAGAAACAAGAAGCTTATCGCAGAAGATGATGATGCAATAGAGAAAACAAAGAAAGTAAATACAAACGATAAAAAAGTGTAAGATAGAGAGGAAAAAAAAACCATTAACCCGGTTATAACATTGTTTTTGCTTATATGATTAGAACTGGATGTTGCTCTTGAAGCTCTGACCAAACCGCCAATTGGAAGGAACGACGTTGAGAGCTGCTTTGATTCTTCCATTGCTGAGTTGAATTTTGAAAGAGAGAGATTGGCCATTAAGGTAGGTGTTGCTTTGCCAGTTAGCTCCCCAGTTTCTTGACATAGTCTCCCATTTCTTGCTTCTAGAGCCTTTAATCCAAACTTTAGAGATCTCACCAGCTCCTCCTACATTTGAGATGAGAACCAGCTCGAAATAGTTCCTACCATTCATCGTGAATCTCATTCCTCCGCTTCTTCTGCATCCGACCCTATAATACGAAGAAAAACCCTTTTAAGCCCACTATTTTGTGACATTCTTGGTCTACACGAAAACAGAAAATAGTACTCTGGTAGCTGTATAGATAAAAATTTAATGAATACAATTAGTGTATTTGAAGTTCACAATTTATTATTATTAGATAATAAAACTGCATGGAAAATATATATTTTTGAAGGGTGTTTTTTTTACTTTTAGTTTAAAATGGAGTGAATATAATTTAGTTTTAGTTTGATAGTTGTATATTGAATTTTTTTTTTTTGGAACGCTTTTTTTTTTGTTTGGAACGCAGTTGTATATTGAATAGAAGTTGTAAATTTACCTTTTGTAGAGGATGGGGACGATTCCAGCTTTGTACTTAGCGATGGTGAGAAAGGCAGGCTGAGCCATGTCGAAATGAGGTCTTGGTGGGTTGCACCATCCTCCATTGTCACTAGCCTGAGCAAAGTTTGGTGGACAAAAGTTTGTGGCAGTAATTGTGATTGATCTGCCTCTAAGACACCATTGTGGCACTTTGGATGCGTCGCAGACAATCTGGTAACATCCACCACATGACTTGCCGTCATTGAAGAGTGCTGTGCTCAATGCCGCAGTGTTTGTCTTGTAACCATCCGTGTATAGGTTTCCATAACCACAAGCTCCACCTGAAGGTAAGATATATAGATTCATTTCTTGAGTACGAAGATAGCTCATAAAAAGTTCATAATCATAAAGATTACATATTAAAAATATATTTATTTGTAGATATAGAATTAAAGTGAATCAAACCGAAATTATTTGAAAATATAAGTTTCTCCAAATCGAAAACAATACAATTTGAAGTGTTAAATTAAACCAAACCGAGCAAAAAATGTCAAGCCGTAGTTTGGGAACTTACCCATTGTACCAGAAGCATCACTTCCACCATAGAAGGTCGCATGAGCTCGCAACCACCCTGCAGAAACTGAACTGATCTTCATGAAAAACATTGTGTAGAAGATAACTGCGACCAAAAGAGAGGCGATCTTCGCCATTTTCTTAGAAAATTCTTAGGTTTTTATGAAGTCGTTGATGATTGTAGAGTTGGATGCATAAGACTTAGGCGGCTTCATCACCTATTTATAGTAAAATCACACAGTTAGTTTCAATTAAAATAAATGTATAAATAATTATATATGACTTGGAATTAGCGAAAAAACGCTGAAAATAATGATATGATTTGCTGATGATTGACCCAATGATTAAAAGAGTGCGTATAATACGGAGTTTTCATGCATACGATAATTATAGTTAATCCAATAAGGCATGTGACTTTAGGTAGCTGCTTTTTGTTCCATTCATTTAGTTATAGACTTTGCTCTTTTTTCTTAGTTTTAAATTGAGTTAACTTGTCAACCAAGTTCTTACTAAAATTTTAAGTAGGATGGTAAACCGGTGGTTAGTACGAAACAAATATAATAGACTAATGCAGCAATCTATAGAATAGCTATCAAATTTTAAACTATACATTAAAAGAAACTTGATAAATCTTATTGTGTTATTCTTTCAGTAATCCGTCCCTCAAAATAAAGATAGTTCGATGTGGAAAGTGAAGTTCTGTAATACTATGTGGGCCGGCGATGGCCGATGGGTAATCCAAATGCATATGATGCATAATACATTTACACATTCAACACGTATGTGTCATGTGTGTGTGATATAATTATGTAAACATGATGTAACTCAATCATCTTTTATTTCCTTTTGATATTTGCTTAAACTTGTAGTACAACGTATAAGCTATAGCGCGTCTCGTGAATGATTAGAATTCTTACAATAACCATTAAATAGTTATATAGTATTACAAGCAAGTACATATTTATAAACAAGTTGTCTCTTGACGATCGGCGCAACGAACGTCGAATTCGAAAATCAATGAGGTTTTGTTGAAACTTCAACGTACGACATTAACTGATAAGTGCTCCTCCATTATACGCAAATTCCGTGGTACGTTGCAAGTTGCCAACTTACGCTGATAAATAGATATTTATCAAAGGTTTCGGTACTTTGACGCAAATTGCTATACAGTTTATAACTATAAAGTATGAGACTGTCTTTTCAAGTATATGTAAACCGAACAAAAACAACAAAGGGATACTTTTCTTGTAATTCAAGATGTAAAACCGATCCGAAGATAAACAAAACTATAACATGTTATGGTCATCTAGAGAGATGTAAACGATGTATATATATATAATGATACGTATATAGTACATTGCTAAATACAGTTTTGAATTTCTTCATCAACATTCCACCCACAGATTCTTACTCAATATTATAAACACATTTAATGTGGATCTTCAACCTAATCTTGAAATGTCTAAGGTGGTCGAAGTCAAGACTTTAAAATATATAAGTACGTAATATATATTTTATACCCTAATATTATGGCATATATAATGGTAAGTCCACGTACTTATAACATGGGTGATGCGCTGATTCCATTTGATAAACTCACACATGGACCCACCGCCACCACCCTCTATTTTAATTACAGTTTCATATATTATTATATAGCTGAGAATTATTGACAATCAAGATAACGCGAAATAATTATATGGAGAAGGAAAATGGAAGTACCATAGTACGTACAGTACGTATAAAAAAACTTTACCGCAGGAACTATTGGCACATAGATTATCAGTATCACCCTTAAACTGTAAGCAGAGTCATATGCTCTTTTTTTCATCATTCACATTATAGACCCAACCAACACAAACTTTATCGCTTGTGTTGTCCTGAAATTTTGTCTTAAATGATCAAGCCTATCATTTGATCAATATCTTCAACCTAACTATTTAACGACAAGGAAAACCCAAATTTGCAGATGAAACAAAAGGTAAATGAAACTGAGTGAAGAAGAAAGCGCACATAATTGAAAGTAACAGAGACTATGGAAACCTGGAAAACAAGGATGTAACTCCCGTTTTTGGTATACGAAGGAAGGTTTAACATGATTGATTTGGATATCTATGTCACTAAAGTGCATTTATTTTTTTTGTTTATACAGCTGTTTAGAACTCTAGGGTTAACCGTGCTTGAGCTGAAGAGCTGGAATAGTAGAATGATGGATGACTTACCGGAAAGTCATTTGTCGGAAAGTCATTTGCAGTATTGTGTGAGTGATGTTAAAACACGTAGAAAGGTCATGTGGTGATTGCGGGAATCGTAAACAAGACTTTCGAGCTTTGGAAAAAAATTAATGCACCACCCGTTGTACGGAATGGGCCCACAGGCCGAGTGAGCAGACGGAGGAAACATATATATTAGCCGTAGAAGGTCGTATCAGAGCTGGTTAGCTATCTCGGTCATGACATGAGGGGCGTTTTGAGACCTTTCCTGGTGTGTGACGGTGGTGTTGCACTCTGTGAGTGGTAGTGAATTATAACATCACCAAAATGCACTTACCTTTTCTATCACACATTCATTTAGAACTCCAGAGTTAATCGTGCTTGAGCGGAAGTAGTAAAAGGATGAATAATTTATCGGGAAGTCATTCGCGGTATCGTGTGAGTGATGCCAAAACACGTGGAAATGTCATGTGGTGGTTGCAAGTTAGTAAACAAAACTTTTGAGTCTTGAAAAAAAATTTACTGAATAGGATCCATGGGCCTAGTGGAGGTGGAAAGCCATTAGCAGTGGGGAGTCAGAGCCTTACAAAGGAGATTTGATCAAATCCGGTTAAATATGTAGATAAGTGTCTAGGGTGGGCAAGTGAAACATTGGCATATAGACTCTCTAAAATTTTAAAAATAATTTACATAAACAAATATTCCTAAATTTGTAAAAGAAAAAAATAATAATTAAAATTTACTAAACTATTTATAGCCTACAAATTTTAGGGTCGACCACTAAAACTGACTAATGGAAGAAGGGGTCCTAGATTTGAATAAATAATCAATTAAACTTTAATACTCTCGATCATCCATTGCTTATGGATTTCATGCCTGCTCACTCAACCTGTGGGCATCAGTAGTCTTGGCTTTCATCAGTAGTTCCCCAACCAATAAGTTTAACAGCATGACCTCCAACGTTAGAACTTAGAACCGTTGATATGGTTGTACACTCTAGATTTGTGATAAAAGGTTACACGGTTATAAATTTGATAATAGAGTTGTTAGTTTACTAAAATAAAAAGTTCAAAGCAATAAAGAACTGAGATAGATACAAATAACTCATTACTTAGGTGATGGTGTTTAAAAGAAAGGTACAAACAAAACTGTTTTTGGCAATTTGTAATGTAAAGCATTGTTATCTCATGTCTTTTTTTTATTGTTTACAGATGGATCGAACTAGAGGGTCTAAAGTTTCAGAGGCCTGTCATATTCTCTTTTCTTTTCAATCTGAAAGTGATCTAGAATCCCAAACTCTTCCGCATAAGTCGATTAGATATTCGAATCTATCCAATAAAAGGAATGAAAGATTCGATGGGTAAAAATGAGTAAAGCTTTTTTTCACCCTCAAAAACTGATTCGAGTTTTAAAATAAGCCTCTGTCTGAACCAGAAAGTATTCAGATATTGCACCTTCTCGCTATTCGGAGGCTATATACACATTCGTACGACAATACCAAGATTTTTGAGAAGAAGGTTGAACTGAAAGAAAAACAGAACCGATTCTTTGGCAGCTGTCTTTCTGGATTGTGTCCGATTGTAATATAAGATTTATGTTTTGGTCGCTAGTTAACATGATTTCATACATTAGGATCATTTTTCCAATATTTATTTACTAGTCCCATTGGGTCAAAACAGAAAGTCTCAAGTGATCTTAACAGTGTAACCAAACGCTACAAAAATAACAGATATAATAAGTCAATTAGATATTCGAATCTATCCAAGAAACGGATGATGGATTTGATGAGCAAAAAAAGAGTAAAGCTCTTTCACCCTCAAAAACTGATTCGAGTTTTGATATAAGCCTCTGTCTGAACCAGAAAGTGTTCCTATATTTCACTTTCTCGTTATTCGGAGGCTATAATACATATTCATCATGTCAATAAAAACACAAAACAGTGAGAATTAATGTCGGAAGCTTTTTGGTAAGAAGAAGCTTGCAATTGAAGATAATTCAATTGCTCCTCCTCAAAAGAAACAAAAAAAAAAGCCTCAAACGACCAAAAACAATACAGAAAAGTATTGAATGATCAGAATTTATGTTTGCCTCCTAACTAAGCCAGATATGAAATTTGCCTAAAGAACTTAGGGTTCACAAGGCTACTCTAAGGAGGCAGTTTCAAACACAAGGAACAAACAAGGGTTAAGAACACAGACACAAAGATGAAACGGTAAAGAGATTGATGTTATGAAAAGTGGTGGCTCAACCCTTTTTATCCACTTCTGTACTCTAGGGTTTTGACTGTTTGTGTTTATGACTATTTTACCCTCGCTTCGAAAACGATTGGTCAATTTGGTTTGGTTTTGTAAAACCGATCAATCAATCTATTGTATATGCCACATTGAATACCGCTTTTGGTTATGTCTTTTGGTTTAGATTCTTCCTGATTCCGAATGTTATTTGAGCCCACTAACCAAAAGCCGGCCTAATATTAATGATAGCTCAGATACATATTAATATTTTGTAATTTATGATTATTCGACATTTTGAGTATTATTGATTATTTTTCTTATAGATAAATAAATAAATGTATGTTTAAAGTTATAAGCTATAGTTTAGCACATATTTTGTATTTTTCTTAACTAACATTGAATAATAAAATATAAAATATCTGACAATACATATGAAACTTTCTTTTTCCCTTTTTATAAAAAAAATTGTGAATTTCATGCTTAGATAAGTAGACAGCATGAAGTTCATATGTAGAAAACAATGACGACACGAAGTTCTAATCTCCTTGGGGTGGCCAGCTGGTAAAAAGCGTAAGCATGTGCGCTGTTTTGGTTGGTAGCCGTTTCAACCAACTGTTCCTACTCATACACGAATCATCAAATTTTAAAACATTACTACTACTTTTTTTGTCAACAATAAAGATTTATATTTTAAAAATTAGATTTATGCTAAATAAATAAAAGAAAACAAATTATTCTCTGTCAAAGATAGATTTTTCCCGAATCATTCTTTCCTTCTTCTTGAATTCTCCTGTCGTTGTATCCTTTCAAGAAAAAGAGAGAGAGAGAGAGGAAATAACGTCCGTTTGAAGATCCAAATCTCGGCAATGTCGACGTTCTCGCCATCGTTGGCCGTCCTCTCTCTGATTCTTCTGAGCCTCTCTCTGGTTTCATCGACGGAGATTAACAAGGGAGGAGAGATTCGATTACCTTCCGAGAAGACCAACGGCGAATTCTGCGGGAAAACGTCTAAACCGGCTTCATGTCCGGTTAAGTGTTTTAGGGCTGATCCGGTTTGCGGTGAAGACGGCGTTACGTACTGGTGCGGTTGTGCAGATGCTCTGTGCCACGGCGTTCGTGTCTCTAAACCTGGAGCTTGTGATGTTGGTAATGGCGTTGGGTTGTCTGTTCCTGGACAAGCTCTGCTTTTGATCCACATTGTCTGGATGATGGCTCTTGGGTTTTCGATCCTCTTTGGCCTCTTCTGATTTTTCTTTTTTTTTGTTGGGGATTAAGAAGAAGATAGAGATTGGTAGGTTTTGAGGTTGCAACCACTGAATCTTTTTGTTGATAATCATTGATATAAAATGTTTGAGTTTTATTTCCTAATTGATGTGCAGAAAAAAAAATTGATATGTATTGATATATTACAAGAAAACTATGAGAAATGATCATTATTTGGTTTGGTCCGTATTTTTGAATCTTGCTTTCGTCATCTGTTTCACAAGATGATCCCAGATTGTATCAGTTAGGTGATTAGGCAAACGGTTTGCATCACGTTCGAGTGCTTGTAAGCATGCGTCTTTCAATCTCCCTGCTGTACTATTCATCTTGTAACTTCATAACGTCAAGGTTTATACCATTGTCTGATCAAACAGTGGGGTTGGTTCATCTAAGTGGTTTGCTTCCCAGAGAGCGTTGATCAAAATGTTGTGTATAGGCTAAGTTTTGCTCATTGTGACCAAAATCTACAGAGAAACATCTAGCTTCCCATCTCCTCAACCAATTTCACTGCTCCCTATAGTTTACCTTCCCTGCAAGGCAACAATGCTGAAACCATTAGCAGCAACCAGTCTCACTAATTTTATCAGAAGCTTTAAAGGAAAGGGAAAGAGCAACACGCAATTCATTCTTCACTTCATCACCCGAACAATTACAACATAATAATTATAAACTAGGGCTTTAGGCAACATCCTAACTCCTCCAATGTAATCCTAAACTCCTAACGCTGAATCATACTTGCAAAGATCTTGGACAGAGAAGACAATACAAAGTTTCGGAAATGGTGACTTTTACGCGTGGAAGCTGCAGCTGATACGGCGCTTGCTCTTCCGTGGACTCATCGCATTGTACAAACATGCACGTTTGATAAACAGATTATTCTATTAATGGACCCATGTTTAGACCCATTAATAGTCCTGAAATAAGATTCTCACACCCTAAGATTTTCTCTCTCCGTCATCTTCATCCGTTGCCTGCCGTTTCCACCGTCTGAATACTAACTTTTTAGATATATGGTGGTTTTGCAGATTGTAGAATACGCTAAGAAGAAAGATTATACATCTCTTATTGTAGTTCATACAAATCGCAGAAAACCTGGTTAGTTCTTTGCGCCATGGTGTTACATGTTTTGTGCCCTTTGATACAAGTCTTTATATGGTTTGTTTGTTATAATCATATGTAGATGCCCTCCTTATCATTGGTTTACCAAACGGTCCTACTGCTCATTTCAAATTGTCAAATCTTGTTCTAAGAAAGGATATATTAAGGTATGTAAAGCAAATACATTTCGTCTTCTCTATGTGGATTAGTTATAATTGAATTGAAATTTAACATTTCATTGCAGAATCATGGCAATCCTACAAGCCATGAACCAGAACTAGTTTTAAATAACTTTACAACGCGTCTAGGAAACCGTGTTGAGAGATAAGCTATGTAGTTCAGTTCTTATGATTCTTGAGACCTCGCAGATGACTGAATTTATAAATTCTTATTTGCTTTTCAGATTTCTTTTTTCTTTATTTTATCTTCTTTCATGTGTTATTGCTTTATATCGTTGCAAAAAGTAAATCTATAAATCCTTGTTCCCATTAGATTTTCTTCATTTTATATCTTTGTTAAACTAATTGTACAACACTGTCAAAATTCATGTCATCAAAATAAGAATGTGTTGGAGTCACCAAGTATTTGTATTCATAAGGAAATCCAAACATTGTATTAACCACAAGATGTAACAAAGAATAAACAACGTTTTATAAGTCTTTACAAATCTCTAATTTATAAACCCTTATAAAACTACATTTATATTCTTTTATAAAACGCTTCACATTATTGACCAAGACACCGATTGGATAATCATTTTTGGATTGTCTAGTGGTTTTGTTCCAGCTTCATAAATCCTCGGACGCAATCTCAAAGATGTGCAAATCTCATTGCTATCTAACTGCAAAACGAAATAAAAAGATGATGTTAACTTTTAACCATGATCTAAAGATACCTTATCCAAGCATAATGTTCATGTATTTCGGCAACAGTCTTACAAAGAATATAGGATAATAAGATACAAGACTTCTCAAATTCACACATTTATATGTTTTTTTATAGATATACATGATCAACTCTTGTTTACAAACTTCTTTATAAAACCTTGTAAAGCATTGAGTTGTACTATGGAGAATATCTTAAAACCCAGATTTATAAGAGGTTACAATTCTTTAAAATACAATGTTCACTATTCGAAAATATTTCTCCTAACCAAAACTATTCAAATGACAAGTCTAAATCAACCTTATTTGTTTTTTGAATAACAGAGGAACGAAAATCCTAAAATTACTTGAACCCATATTTATAATGGTTTATAATTTTTTGAAAACTCAATATTCACTATCGAAACTCTTTCTCTTAGATCGACCTGTTGTAAGTTGATTTTTTATAGCAGAAATAACAAATCCAAAATATTACTTGAATCGAACAAAAAAAATACACAAATTAGAAACATACCAGTGTGAATCGTGGAGAGGAGCCAACATCTTTGAGGTTTTGAATCGTGATTCTCGCAATCTCTTATAGCCGGCTGCGTGAGAGAGAGTGATGATGGAACTCAACGGAGACGATGATGGATCGGAGATGACGACAGATCTCGAGGGAGAGAGAAGAATGATCTCGACGGAAAGAGAGACTATGGATCCAATGGAGAGAGAGGCGGTGGATCCGACGGAGAGAGACTATGGATCTCGGAGAGAGAGACGATGGATTCGACGGAGAGAGAGACTATGGATCTCGATAGAGAGAGACGAAGGAGGAGATGATAGATGGAAGATAAGGTAAAGTTAATTTAGTACTTTTACACATTAATGAATATGGTATTTATGAAAATATCCTTTGAATGGTAGTATAGTTGAATAGTGGTATCAAGAAAAGTGTATAAGTAAAATTTTTCCTTAAAAATATACTATTAACTAATTATTAAAATATATTCATTTTATTAATATTAATATTCATGCATGAGCACAAAATAATCATCGAGTACTTATATAAAATAATATATTTTTTCTATTTTGGTTTGGTTTGGTTCGCTTCGATTGGTTTCGTTTACTGGATTGAACAGTCATAATTAATTTCAGAGTTATGACTTCTATATGTAGTAAATTACACGTGCGGGTAGGAAATAAAACATATACATAATCAGACGCAATTTTTTAATCAATAATCAGACACAATTAAACCATTCTGTTTAGCAAATATTGTAAAAAGAAAATTTTAATCTAGGCAAAAATTGTAAATTTTATTAAGCAAAAACCATAAAATTCTATTTCTAGTTGGTAAATCTGTATTGATGTGTTTTATAATAAAACTAGGTGTTTTGTCCGCGATGCGGGCCTAAACATTTTCATAAATTTTGAAAAGTTATTTGTATACTATATTCATTATACTAAAATAAATCTTAAAATAACTTAATATTCTATTTTTAATTATATAATTAAAAAAATTATTTGATTAATATTTAATTATATAATTTATGTTTCTTTAACTTTTTACTAAAAGACTTTTTCATATAACAATACAATATATATATTATTTGATTAATATTTAGTTATATAATTTATGTTTTTAAATTTTCACTAAAAGACTTTTTGAGATAACAATACAATATATATAAATTATCTCTTTTTAAAAATTATATTTTATGATTTTAGATAATTCTTACTATTATTAATTTGAATCAATTATCTAATCATATAAACTAAAATTTCGTTTTATTTTTTTAATTTATTTATACATTTTATTCATTAAGACTATAAACGATATTAACCACTCTAACTTTTAACATGAGAGCTCGATTCCAAAAACTTACTTCGCAAATAATAGTATGGACTTGATTGAAAAAAATCTTTGTCCGAATCTTAGCAACAGCGACGGGAAGGGATTTAAACCCGCTTTTTGTTTTCTACTCGAAAATTACTAGGTTTCGTCGAAAGTATCCTAGAATGCAAAACATGGCATAAAGGAGAAGCCCATGCTTTATAAATAACAACCGGTAATGATCCTTTGTAGACTTGTAGTGCAACGACGGAACACATATATAATACTATTTTTTTTATTATACTATGTTTTCCTGACTTGTGACTGCTGAATGGGTATCGTATATATATTTTTTTTTTGATCAACGGTATCGTATATATATACTACTGATGTTTTCGATACTGATTTTTAACTTGTTTTTATCTCGAAAATCTTTTTGAAGTGCTCTGGCCTTTACTCGTTTCATGTGCCATTCCTCAGCAGTATTATAAAGAAAAAGCAAAGCAATACACCAACTTCTTTTTGTTCGTAAGAATATTATTATATATTTGGTAAAGTATAGTGTATAACATGAAAAAGATAAGGGAAAAGAAGATGACACAGTGATCGGGGAGCTGGCAGCCCACATTATCATCACCTTTAAAGAAATAAATAAGCAAAGCATGCACATGATTATCGTTGTGTGACAAAAAACTTGATTATTTTACGACTATATATATTAAACAAAAGAAGACTTCGTAAATTGTGAATATCCGGCCATGTTACACATAATCCACGAGAAGACGATACTGTAACAGCCTTACTTTCTAAATAAAAATAAATAAATCAATTTTCTGAAATCTCCACTTTATTACTCTTTAAAAATCAATTCTAACTTCATAAATAAAATAAATCTAAAAAATATATGTAAAAGCGTAAAACCCAAAAATCTGAAAATAAAAACGCCCAAAAACATTGATCTAATACATTGACTCTTGTTCGTTGATCTCATATGAAAATGATGAAAAAAAGGAGAAGCAAACAACATGGAAATCACTCACTGAAATATGAAATGCTAAACCTGAAGGTCCTAGACTCGGACACATCATTCTGAATATAAATAATTTAACCTTAACATGAATCAAATACGACATCTCAAGCATTCAAAGAACAAAATCATTGTCCTAATCACATACTTGCACACACCACTTATCCCCACACTGGAGTGCACATATAGTCGGGAGAGTACCCGGTCACCTACAGTCGAGAGAGTGCCCAGTCACTTAAAGTCGGGAAAATGCTTGGCCACATCACATACTCATCTCAACATCCCCCTATGTTTAACATATTAAAATAAAACAAACAATGTTGAACCCTCTGACCTCCTATTTTCAGTTTAACAAAAAACCTAACAACCTAGCACAAAGACTCAAAACATACTCAGTTCACTAAGACAAAATATATTAAAATTAAACTATGTATACTCGAAGTCCTAAGTCAGGTACGAAAAATTACAAGAATAGTTCTCACTTTTTCCACTAGCTGGAACTGAAAAAAAAAAGATGCAGCCAACAACAATACGAGAAGTACCGACTTAGATTCAAAGTCTCTGGAAATAAAATTTCCAAAAATATAAATTTTTCTAAAATATAAATTTTCCTAAAATATAAATTTCATAAAATGGCAGCTTTCCTAGAATAACAATTTTTTTTTTAAAATGACAGCTTTTCTAAATTAGAAATAACGAGGTGACATACTAACGGAAAACTCGCGTGGAAGCTCGACCATATATTTTAACCGAAAATCTCACTAGTGATTGACCATCGGATAGTTCAACAACAATGTGTCAAGCGCAAAGCAATGCTTTGTTTTCGATGGAGAAAAAAATAGGGGTAAGCTCTTGATATAAGAGAAAAGAAAGAAGTGATTGATTGAACTTTATCTCTTTACTTTAGCTTTATTTATTTTTAAATCACTAAATTTTATCAATCATGTTGTAGCTTTATTTTGAATAGTTAAAGCCTACATCAAATTTCTATAATATTTTTACCAATTATGCTTTAGCATTATTTTTAAAGCTTTAGCTTTATTTTTAAAGCTACGGCCAAAAAACTACAACAATTTTTTTTAAATGTATTTTAGGTAAAAAACCTAATGCTTTCTTATATAGGCTATAAAATCTGTAAAATAAAAAACTATCTATAATATCAAATAAATTAGATAATCATAATTAAAAACATCTATAAATATTTTATTTATTTTTGGGTGTTGTTAGAATTATTGAAATATTTTCAATAACATATATATTATTTACATATTACATTTTAAATAACAGTAAACTTTGATAATTTATAAAAAAAGAATATTAATATAAATGATTTAATTGATAAAAATAATTATTTTATATATACATCATAGATTTCACATATTTATTTTAAAATATCTATAGTTTATAATTTACGTCTATAATAAATTTCACTACAACAAAAGTCTCTGCAAAAAAATTTACAATAACAATTTTACAAATACAACCAATTTACTTAAAGCTAAATTTTTATACTTAAATTTTTAAAGCTGCAGTTGACTTAATCATCACCAAAATATGTTTTCTAAACTTCCAATTGTGGGGACAAAGTTAAAAGAATTATGGTTAGAATTTTTAATTACTAAAAACGAAGGGCGCCAATAAAATCTCAAGTCACGGTCGATACATATTTAGTTAAGCAATGATATCTTGAATTTAGTTATTTCATTTTGATAGAAGTGGTATCGGATAGTCCTTGAAAAAACTAAACATGGTTGGTGAAGGATAAGAACACGAGAATGATCCAAACTCCGTGCATCGAAATTTTAACATATTTAATTGGTTTTACACAGTGTCTGATAAATATTTATTTGTTACGAAAACGATTTCTAATCTAAACAAAAAATACTATACCTCTCATCTGATCTCCCATAATTTCTCATCTCCCACTATACTATACCAGTACGTATACCGCACATCGCATCGATCCTTTAGGTTTAGTGATTTGGACGTTTTCATATCTTCTCTAAAATATTTTTAAATATCTTATTTCTGATTTGAACATATTGCCCTTGAACCAAATGAGCTACAAAATTGACTTAACCAAATGATCTTAGAAGACTGATCGATTCCAACAAAACTGACTTATTTGGTGATAGACTGATATAGTGTTATCATTAAACCACTTAAATGAATTGAGCTATTTCTATCTAGTATGGATTTACTAGTCTAATTTTTTTAAAGAAATATTTGGTTTATGTAAAAAGATTTAGAAAACAAATCCATTTAATGAATTAAGTCCATTTTCGATACTATTTATTTTTATAAACAAATTACAATATCCAAATTAAGCCATTTGAATGTAAAATCCAAAGTTTTTTTTTTCTGAAAAAGGGCTTTCAATTAAAATGCATAAGAAAATACAAGTATGAGGTTTAACTCATAAGTTTGGAAAAGTTTGCAACAAGCATAGAGTTGATAATATATTCCAACAAGCAAGTAAAATCCAAAGTTGATAATATATTCCAATAACAATCAACTGATCACTTTTCTTTTCTTCTTCATAGGTGATTCGTAGGACATGTTGGTCTTTCTGGATGAAAAAGAAGGTTTACGGTAGTAGATCAAGGAGTCATGGGGATAACCAAATGACGTCCTATTTTGTTATGGTGTTCCTCTTCCTTTTCTTCTATCTCCGTACTTGTAGGCAACTTCACGATCTTACACTCAACTATCTGTTTACTCTTACTCCATAAGAATATGTATAAACCGATAACAACCACCACAGATCCAATAACGCTGCAATGATAACAAAATAATTTTGAATTAGTAACATGTAGACGATACAATTTCCAATCAGTTGATTCTCAATGGAGTGGTCATTGTTTCATATATGTCATTAAACTGACTCTATTTTTTTAATGTGAGATTTGTAATAATATTGAATTCGCAGACCTCCCCAAATAAATCATACGATGAAGTATCAAGAAATCGAACACAGTTGCGGACATAAGTGTGACAGGACTAAATGCTGATGTAAAGACAGGTCCACGTTGTTTGATACACCATGATATTCCCACTGTACACATTCCTTGTGCAACCACACCCTATATACATAAATACACACAATAGATAAATGTTTGATTATGGTGAATTTATATACTATATATATGTGATGTATCTACCGCTATAATGACGGTGATGATGGTGAGTTTTTCTCTGAGGATCCAATCTTCTACATGTCTAGTCTTGATCAAGCTAAGAAGAGCACACTGAAGTGTACCAAAGACCGATAAAATAACAGTACTCGAGTATGGACACGGATAGCTCGAGTTGATATTAGCTTGTATAAGCATCCAGGAACTGAAAAGTATAACTCCAATGAATAAAAGAAAACAGCCTTTGATCCAGTTCTCATGTCCATTGTGGATGTTTAAAATCGTTGCATGTTCATGAGAGTTTGATAATGGAACGCCTTGGTAAATCGTAAGAGTTAAAGCTCCTGCTAAGCTTATCATAGCTCCAAGAACGACGCCGTATCCTGCTTTTGTTTTCATATTTAGCTTGTCGAGTCTTGAAAAAAATCAATATTAACATGTGTTAGATTATACAATTGAAATGATAACATGCATGGAGGGAAACTTTTAGGTTATAATTATGCCTAATAGTAAGTGTACCGAAATATTAAAGCCATAATGAAAGTGATGGCAGGCAATGTTCCCCAGAAAGCTGATCCCAAGGTGGCAGAAGTGTAGCGGAGGCCAAGCAAATAGAAATATTGCATCAAACTCGCCCTGCCAAAAATCAAAGAAAAACATTGCAGTAAATGATTAAAAATTAAAATGAATCTACACAATAAAAAGAGACATAATAACTGTAAGAAAAAACTAAAACTGAAACTCACCCAAAAAGGGCACTGACGAAAAGCTGAAACGAGACGCTTGCGGTTAGCTTCGGCCTTGTTTTCCTGACCAAATCATAAAATCGAACATTTATTTTGTTCTGAATCTATCTATTCATATAACATCATTTTTTTTCTTTGGGCATGATTCATACAACGTCAATTAAACGGTTATAGCATCAAACGTTATTTTGTATTTTTAAAATACAAATATTCATAACATAGTAAACAAAATTAAAATTGAAAATAATCATTGGCTTGTACTTACTCTTTGTTTAATTTAGAACAGTATCAAATATAAAATCGAAGAATTGAACAAAAATATTAAGAATGTAAATAATTTTACATTTTATTTTTTGTTTATTAAGCAGCTAAAAATTATAAAAATTGAAGACCTAAAAAACAAATAGTCATCTAATTTAAAATTTAGACTCACCGTTCCCAAAAATAAGCGATCGGAAGAAGGAAAAAGGTAGAAATACCCAAACGATAGGTAGCAATAACCATATGATCAATGCCTCCATCAAGAACTTTCTTAATTAAAGCGTTAACCATCCCATTAATTGTGTTAATCACGGTAATCATGATCACCGGCGCCCATTTTCCATCGATATAACCCATGATCAGTAAGTTAATTAACTATATGTTAATAACTTAATAATCAAACGTCTCTTCTCTCACGTAGTCTCTATTCTCTTTCTGTCTCGCTCTCTTGCTTCTTTTATCTATCTCTTCTTTAATAACTTGTTTGAGTAGTAGTGACCAGGTGGATATATTTATATAGATTATGCATGCTGAGTAGGAGGCAAATTTTATCTTCTTCTCTTTTTTTTTTTTTTGTAACTGAGTGAGCCAAATTTGATCTTTTTTTCTTTCGGAAAATGAGCCGCTGGCAATGAATTTACTTTATCACTACAACAAGAAGTCTATTTCGGTGTGTATATATAATCTAGGTTGCACGGAAGTTTTATCGGACGTCTGCTTCCCGCTTCGAAATCGGAATCAAAATCGGAACTTTGTAGAAGTTTACGGAATCTCGATTCCAAAACGTTTCGAAATTTTTTTTTTTTAAAAGCACGTTGGAAGCTTACGATTCCGTTTTGGAATCACGCTTCCATTTTTTAAAACACAATGTCATAAATCAATAAAAATAAAAAATCATAATTTTAAATTTATATAAAATCCAAATTTTAATTGTAATGAAATAGAAATATTCAAATATTAAAACTAATACTATATGTTATCTTTATGCATTGAGGTTTTTATTAAAGATATAGCATATATTCAAATATATTGTTTTAATTATTTATGAAGTATTAAAAATAATTAATATAATAATTTATTTTAAACTTAATTTATGTGTTTTTCACAGTTTTAATATGAAATCATTTAAAAATTATTATAAATAAATAATGTTTTATTTTAAATTTAAATTATATAATTTTTAGTCCTAATTTTTTTTCTTATGTTTTAGTATATATATGTATATATATATATATATATATATATATATATATATATGCATACATGGATATATGCTTCCAACACGGATCCGCTTCCTAATTTTTTTTAGAAAATCTCGCTTATGCGCGTCCATACGTTTCAGCTTCCACGTACCCGATTCCATTTTCATGAAACATAGTATATAATACAATATTCTTTTCAATTTCCTTAGTGGAAGACAGTAGTTCTTTCTCTTAGGACCTTGGGACTATAAAATTTTAGCTTATAAATCCTAAAGCAGTTGTTTTCCAACTTTAGCTTGATGAAAAATAAGCAGCTCTTTTCAGATTGTTTTTTTTTTGTTTTAACCAAGCTCTTTTCAGATTGTTATCTATCTAACTTATTGTAAACAAATCCCTTATATAATTTTTGAGAAATATTGTAACCTGTTTTGTTTACTATATCGATGTGTCATTAATAGAATGATTCCTAGATTCTTATAGAAATAAGTTTAAATTACTAGAATAGATACAATAAATGCTCATTTTTAGTCCAAAATCTAAACATATATTATACTTCACATTAAACTAAATATAAAATTAATGTTCTAAAAAAATATTTCTCCTTCTTTCCTTGAATAACATTTCTGGAACTACCTCATGTGAATTTTAAAAATATATATGAGAATTAATGATATTGAATAATAAATATTTAAAAATAATTTGTGTACCCTTTATTATTCTTACTTAATTTTATATTAGAAACCTTCACATTTAACATATAATTAAACTTTAGATTTCTTTATATACGTTATATTTAAAAAAAAATTAAATGACTATAAATTACTTAATTTTTTAAAAGTTCCATAGTAAAAAAAAAATTTTAAATGACAATAAATTACTTAATTTTTTAAAAGTTCCATAGTAAAACTTTCTTGATCAAAGATTTAAAAATTTTCTTATAAAAATAGAAACGATCATATAAGCATATGAATAGAAATTCTTATTTAATTGATATCCCAAATATATATATATATATATATATATGTATATATATATTCATAATTTTAATATCATTTAATTTAAATTATTTACCATATAAAAATCTATAAATATTTAAATTAAAATTTTTGAAATATGTATCATACTCGGTTCATAAATAAATTATATTTATACAATTTTAGATTGATATTATATGTATTTTACATATTTCAAAATTTTTTTAAAATTATCTACTTAAAATATATTTTATAAATATCTCATTCCACGAAAGACATGGAATAATACTTAGTTTGTAACTATACTTAGAAAGTGGAACTTAGATAACTACAAATTACTTTACAGGGTGCCTTCACTTCTAAGTTTAGAGAAAATCAAAATGTTTCACAATAGTATTTTTCCGTTAGTTGATATAAACTCTGCTTTTATCTGATGAGATTGATTAAGCTTTTACTTTTTTTTCGGAATCATTACACTGGAATATATCTATTAACAACTTGAGCATTATAGTATAAACAATTGTTAATCCGTGGAAGAGTTTAGAATAGACGAAAAACCTTAATCGTACGTACTTCCCTTTTTATAATATTGAACTATTGATCTTTTGAAGTTATACATATTCGTATTTGGTACTAGGATTGAAATCTTGAAGAATCTTAGATTTACTGTAGCCTACATCCACTATCTTTTTCTTTTCCTTTTTAATGTTCGAGTCTTGATTTGAAAGTAACTATACAATTATATCCGGGTCCAAATATTACGATTCAGGGCCAGTTATATTAACAATCAATAATATGGCCTAATATTGCTAATTGTAAGTCCATATAGTATTAATATATACCTATATCCGGTATAGAAAGCCCACTGAAAGGCCTTTTCAACCGTTTTTGTTTTGTTTTGGTGAAATACATTCATTATTATTAATAGAGAAATTATTTGGAATGACCCTAATTAAAATCTACTAGCGCTATAATATTTTATGAGAAATCAGTTTCTTATTTGTCGCATTCACATTGATTTTAACAACGATTTATTACAATGGTACAATTAATGAATCAAATATATCTAATTACCATTATTAAAAATAAAAAAAATATTTTTCTTTTTATTTATTTATATTTCCTTTTTCTTTATATTTTTCAAATAACGAATATATTAATGAACATTTATAAAATTCTAAAACTAAAATAGCTTATAAATA
Organism: Brassica rapa; assembly: GCF_000309985.2. NCBI lineage: Eukaryota > Viridiplantae > Streptophyta > Magnoliopsida > Brassicales > Brassicaceae > Brassica > Brassica rapa. The sequence continues at coordinate 14,877,536 of NC_024797.2, forward strand.
TAATGTTATTCATAAAAAAAAATTTACAAAATAATCTTTGATTTTAAAGTAGATAAATAATCTCCCTTTAAGAAGATAATCTTAAACATAATAATATATATTTGAAAAGTAATAAGTAGTTTATTTTAAATCAATCTATTTTAAAATAATTATGAAAATAATTTAATAACATAAACTAAGATATCTTAATGAATAATCAATATTATTCTTTTTTTTATTTTTATTTAAGTTTCCTTTTTTATATTTTGCAAATAATATTTATAATAACTGTTTTCTATAAAATTTAAAACGAAAATATTTTATATATAATGTGATTTCATAAAAAGTTTACAAAATAATCTTGGTATTAAAGTAAATAAATAATTTCTCTTTTTAAATTTATATGTTATGTTTTATGCTACTTTGTACCGATCATCACTTATTTTTAATTTAGATGTGAAATTAACAAATACAAAATAATTTTAAAAATAGAAAAATATACTTATACATACCAAACTATTACAATGAATACAATTAGCTAGTTTTGGCCGAATTATATTAAAAATATATATACTTTAATTTGAAAGAATATATGTAACACAATATATCCACAAATAAGTAGCTAGATCAATCTAAAATCAAAATGTTTTAAAAAAATTAATATATTATTATTTATGATAAAAAACATTTATTTTTATACATAGAGATTATAGAATGACTGAACATAAATAAATATGAAATTCTCATATAATATTATATAATTCAGAAAGGTTTTTTTATATAATTTATATATATGCATTTAGGTTTCAAAAGACTATTATTGCCATATTCATTTACGCAATTTTGAATCAATCAAAAGTTTATTTTTACAACTAGATTCTCAAAATAACATATATTAAATTATAGATGATCTTAATAAAATATATTTAAAAGTCTCAGACAATTTTTAAATTAAAGAAAAATAACAAATTTATCAAAATTTTAAAATATAGAACAAAAATACTATGATTGAATTAGAAAAATTAATGTTATCTAATACATCCAAATAATAACCAAATAGACGAAATGTTATATATTCAAAATCATACGTATAATTAAATAACATAATATTAAATAAATCATACATATTAACTACAATATGAATTAAAATTTATTTAAAATGCAAAAATATAATATTAATAAATTATTATAGTGGAAGCACCGTAGCCTAGTGGTTATGGTTTAAAGGCTTTTACACCCAGGTCTGGGGTTCAAATCCCAGACTATGCAATTTCTTGCAGATTGCACAGGAAATCCAGGTTTCAATTCCCAGAGCAAGCGATTTATTCAACAATTATGCGATTACGGAAGAAAGGCTTACAAGAGTTTCTCAACATAGTGCAAGTAAATCCGGTCAGGCGTGATCTTCATAGGACGGCTCAAATGAGGCAGTTAGGCGTCGATCCTCATAAGGCAGGTAGTATTGTCGGTAATCGAATCGTCTTTGTAATCTTTCTCATAATTGTAATATCTAAATAAATCCCCGACAAAAAAAAAAATTATTATAACATATTTATTTTATAAATATTTATACATGTGCATAAACACGGAAAAATCAACTAGTTAAATCTAAATTACTAGATTAAAATTAGATACAAGCAAATTTACTAAAACCCCATCTCTGACTTAATTAACTACAAGTTTGCCATTCTAATAAATTTAAAAAATAGAAAATTATGTTAAAAATATTTAAAAAGGGAATTGACGACAAAAAAAAATTAGAAAGGAAGAAACGAGTTTGTCGGATCTCTCTCACAAGACATCGACGAAACAAAAGGTGGAGCCTTCTCCGATCGAGAGTCGCTGTCGTCCCTCTCCCACTACGACAACATCTCCTCCGTATGAGCCGCTGTCGATTTCGACTCCTCCTCGTCATCACCATCGTCCCTGTAAGTGCTAAATTTGTCCAATTCCAAGTTGTTATTACACATTTTGAACATATATTGTTTGATTGAGTGTTTAGTTTCGAAAACCCTAAATTGCAAGTTCAGGTTGATATCAGAGTGGCTCCCGGTTCTCATGCCAATGAACATTCGGGTAAGGAAGTTAGGAGTTGGCTTATATCTTGCAAGAGTATTGATGATATGTCAAGTGATAAACTATGCTCTTGTGTCCTTAGTGATGACTATATTTCAGCTTTGTATCGGGCGAAAGTTGATATCTCTTACATTTGTATTTGGTGAAAGTTGATGTTGTTTGCTCTGAACTTTAATGCATTTGGGGACATATTGTTGTTGCTGTGAATAAACAGCTGAATGATAAAGAAAGAGTGGTAGCTGCTTAGGAGAATCCTAATTTCCGACAGCTTGTGGATGAGTGTATCTACTCCGATGAGATGTGAATCAGAGCATTTTACTTTACTCTCTTGTACATATTTCACATTTGGGATTGTATCGTATGCCTAGGAGACCGCTCTTTGTCTATTTTTGCATTGCTTATGTCACTTTACACATTGATTTGATAATGTTACAAACTTTTTTCTTCATGGTAACCGCAGCTTGATCTTACCAGAAAGAGCTGCAAAGACGCTGTTGATAAACCAATGTATTTTTCTTGTGCTTGATTTTCTGCAGTTTTTGAGGATGGATATGAGTTTATAAGATATGATACATCTCCTCGCATAGTTAGGTTCCCATGACCATTACCTATAATCCATGTTCGAGATTGTGCTATGCATGAGTCATGCGGTCGGTTCATGCGGTAGGTTCGTGACTAGCGAATCGGAGAATAATCAGAGATTAATTTTAAGTTTTTTTTTCATTTTCTGATAATTATATATATATTAATATATTATTATATGATTTAAGCATCATCCAAAATAAAAGAAAGGTTTGGAACTTTCTTTCTCACTACCGCTCGGACTACATCGCGAGATCATTAAAAAAAATCAAATTTCTACCTTCCGCAGACACAGACGAGAATAATGTGATCCATGTTTCTCCAAGCAATAAGGCTTGCAACACCATAAAAGGAAAAATTGAAAAAGAAGAAAAAAGATGAAAGAGTTGATGACATTTTCCAAAAAATTAACTAATTATGATATTAATTAACCTAAAAATAAATCAGATTCAAAACTAATGTAAACCGGATCAAAATTGAACATTAAATTAAATTTGCTTCACATAAACTCATATTTTCGTCAATAAATCTGCCACAACATGAATTAAAAAAAAAAATCTGTCACCACATAAACAAAAAGTCTACCAACAATTTTTAGTTGGATATATAACTCTGACGTAAGAAAATAATTCTAACATAAGAAAATAAGTCGGTACATAAGAAAATAAGTTGACCATAAAAATCTACCATTTTAACAAATTTGCTACCTCATTCGAGAGACATATTCTTAAAATCTGTTTTTTATTCAGATCGGACAATTAACTCTGTTGTGCAAACAAATCTGACGTTTTTAAGAAAGTTTGACACTACTTTAACGGTAGATTTATTTTTCTATACATATTTTATAAACAGACTTATTATTCTATAGATTTATTTTTTTACAAATAAATCTGATGTAGATCAAATATTAAGGGTACTTATGTAATATGGACAAGTGCAATTTAGACCAGAAAAGCATTCTACTAATTTTTTTAAAAATATGAGTCATTCCGGTAATAAAACAATTAATTTGTGTCGTTTTAGTAAACTTCCTTTAATAATACTCCCTCCATTCTATGAATAGTGTCACTTTAACACTTTTTTTACATGTAATAAGAAAATAATAAAAAATATATTTACATTTACACTAGCTACATATATTTAACTAATATTATTTGAGATAAATAAAATTATTTATAGAATTAATGTATTTTATAATAAATATTGAATTTAAAGTGAATATAAATTAACATCAAATTTCTAAAATTGCATTTTTATGTAATAAAAAATACTAAAATGACACTTTTTGTAAAACATAAAGAGTGTATTTTTACGACTCTCCATGACTCCTTCCAATATCCAGAGTTTACTTTTTGATAAATGATATTTCGTAGGTAATCTACTAAGGGTCGGTTGAGTAGGGAGGACAAGTGGTGCAACCGCTCTGATTCTAAGCCCGTGTCCCCCCATATATTAATAGTTAAGGAGCCTAAAAGTTTTTTTTATAAATTTATATTTTTATATAAAAATTATAAATATAATAAATAAAATTGAAAATGCTCAAAAATATTTGATATCTTGATAGTTTTATTTTCATCACAAAATATGTAAATATTACTGATTAAATTTAGAAATATTTTAAACATTATCTGAATATAAATTTTAGAAGGTAAATTTTTTTATGGCCCATAACAGTGTTAAGACAGCCTTGAACCTACTATCTATAATTTTCTTATATAACCATGTCTAGCTTTATAATAATTAACTTATAATAATGCATGGCTCTTTTGTAATTTGTAAATTCAAACTAGCATAACCAATAGTCTTTTTAAATAATAGAAGCTGATATTGTAAAATATCTAATATTTAGTTTTTTTTTTACAAAGATATTCTATAAAAAGTTGGAAACCAAACTCTAGAAATCGCTGCTCATTTTCTCAGAGGATTTGTGGATAGTGACGAGAAAGAAAAACAATATCTGTTGACAGAAAAAAACAAAAAAAAAGCATATTATCTTTAAATTAAAATTGAAATTGAAATATTTTGTAAAGCAATAATCATTTGTTCTTTATATTTATTAGTGAATTCTGTTTCCCTCCTTCGTGCCAACTCTATCGTAAATAATTTACGAATTTGCAAAGATAATCTAAAGAGGAGATAAGAATGTTCAAATCATCTACTCCTTTCATTCGATTTAATTGTCGTTGTAAGAAAAAAAAATTGTTTCAAAATAAATGTCGTTTTAGAATTTCAATGTAAAATTTATTAATAAGATTCTCCATTTTTTTTTTATTGGTTGAAATAGGATTAGGTGTATAAGTAATTGTGTTTTTATTTTAGAAATATACAAATCATATGTTTTCTTAATATGTGTGCATAACAACTAAAACGGAAGCGGTAGTGGATAAAGGAAAACAAATCACTGAACATAGTTAATATTTTTCTTTTTTGGAAGCACGAGTTAATATATCTTTTTGAATGTAAACAATGTAAGGGAATATGAATCTATTAAGGTGGCTAACACTCAGTGCGTAATTGTCTATAGTTTCTTGCAATTAACAACCTTTTTATCTTCTTTTTTTTGTCTAAACTTTTTTTTTATCTTCTTCTTCATGTGTTAGGATAAATATACGATCTAAGTTCCACATTATATATTATACCAAAGAAAATTTAATATAAATAGCGTCTAACTCTATTTAGTATAATTTTTTTGGGAATAAACTTTTAAAAAAATCTTAAAAAAATTAAATCTAGAACAAATAACATTGTACTAAGGGTATCTCCAACCCATACCTATTTTTTTCTCTATAATTTGGAGTGAAAAAGTTAAATCCTTCTATTTTCTTCTCTATAATAGAGTAATTCTATTACAGAGTAAACCATAGAACAAAACTTATCCTATAATAGAGTTAGTTTATTTTTCTGAGAATTATATAGGAGAAAATAGGTATGGATTAAAGATGGTCTAAGCGAAGAGTTAAGCATCTGAGAGCACCATGAATGCGGGCGCTTGATGGAGTGTTTCTTGGTGAAACCCACCATAAAAGAAGAAAATAGAATGCTTAAAACGCTTGATTAGGTGTCGCTGCTTGAGCTGTTTCGCAAGTTTCACTGACACGTGACGGTTCGCGATTGGTTCGTTTTTAATTTTTATTTTAAACAGAAAAAAAAAGAAAAATTAAGCATCCCACTTAGGGTGCTTGCGTTAATGGTGGTCTGATGGCGTAGATCTTATTCTATTAGAACGTCTTACACAAGGAAAATCGTTTGATATGACTCTAGTCGAGCGCCAAGTCCATAAAAACATTTGGTCTATAAAAAATTTGGAATCAGAACTTAAGGTTTTATGGCTCTTAGTTTGACCAGAAAATTATTAAAATACATAAGCAATCTAAATATCAAATCATCAACTTATGTTTATTGACATTTATTTCATCTCTAACTGTTTAAAAATTGGATCTGTTTGAGCAGATAAACATATGATCAACGGAATTTTTTTACTATATTTAGAATATCGTTAAATTAAAGTAGGTAAAAACATATGTTTTTATTTATTAATTTTTATTGTTATTAAAATAAAATATGTTATCTAGTATTGTATATTACTACAAAATTATCATCATATCTTATTTACACGTTTCAAAATTTACATTATCTTTAAATTCTAGTAAAATAAACATATTTATAAAGTATTATAACGACGAATTACATAGTATGTCTTTAACTCTAATCAGTTATTAATGTTTTTTATGCATCACTATTTTATTTTTCAATCGAACTACCAAAAAATTTGCTTATTTGAAAGCTATAATTTTTTAAAAGAATTTCAACTAAAATAATGATAAACTTTTCGTACTGAGCTAAATTAATAATTTAGATATTAGTAGGGTTAGAAAAAAGAGAGAAAAATCTACTTAACTATTCCATCCGTTCCACAAAGATAGATTTTTTAGTATTTGCACACATATTAAGAAAATACATTAAACTATAATAATAAATATATTGTTTTATGTAATTTTTAATTTTCAATAACTTTTGACCAATAGTAATTCAATTAGGTCAATTAATTTTCTTGAAGTTTACAATTTTTCATAGAAAACACAAAAAAATATATCTTTATAAGACAATTTTTTTTCTAAAAAATCTATCATTATGGAGCAGAAGGAGTATTAAAGTTAGTAATAAAGGCCTTTAATGCAACAAAAATTAACAAAAACAAAGGTTAATTATAAAGGCTACAATTATAAAGGAACACTATGAGCCTTGTCCTATAACCCACCTACTGATATTTATCTTATTTGAAAGCATTGGCTCAATCATGCAAAACAACTTTATTAATAGCTTTCTAATTAATTATATATAAATATATATATATAGAGTTACGTCATACGCTTTTGTTTCGTGTTACAAAAAAGGTATTGCTTTCTTTGATGCGCCTGAATTCAATTAATATGTATCAAAATTCCGAGACTTGTCTCTTTCAAATTGAACGACCAAAAACTCCAATATGACCAAGCTTTTTAAGGCATTTCGTTTATAGACTAATGATTTATTTCTCTTTTCATGAAATATGTGTTTTGGGTCTCGACGTCTCGTCCATTTGCAAATACTTTCTGTATCCACTAACTTGAGTTGTAATTATAAAATATATAAACTCTTTCTTTCTCTTTGTAAGAGAATCAAATAACTGTTTTAAAATAGAATCATCAAAAGTTAGCAGTTGAGCTACATAATTGGTAAAACCCATCTCGAGGGACGTCTCAAAGCTACTCTCACAACGTTATCAGGAATATGAATTTTGTAATGTTTGACGTTAGCAATTAGACAAAAATTAAAAATCAATAACGATCAATATGAATTTTTTCAGTTAGTTACTTTCAGATTAGATATATTTGTATTTATAATTTTTTTGCATATTAATTGTTTTAGATTTTTGATCATATTGGGATTTTCGTGTGATTAGTAAAAAATAAAGTGAGGAAAATAAAAGTAAACATTTCCTCTTTAATGATGCAGAGTAATTCAGCTCAATAAAATCCTTTGATATCAAACTTTGTGACCTTGGGAAAATAATCCCTCTCATTATTTTAGGGAAAAAAGTTATGGTTTTTAGCATCAATCTTTTCCTATGTAAGAACAAAAAACAGTGATTCAATAGAACATATTTTTCAAACTTTGATATCTTTTAAGGGACCATAACAATCAGTTATCTGCATGCAGACCTTACCGTTTTCTCTCGGTCTATGGATCTCACTTTCATCTAATGGGACCATAACGATAAATTCGAATCGATTGTCTGCAGACCTTGTAAACCACCACTTGGTATTTTTACCATTTTTTTCTTCGTTGATACAATATTGTAAATTACTTCTTGCTAAGTTCCTACCTAATTTATCTTCAAAAAAAAAAAAAAAGTTCCTACCTAATCACTTTTAATTATCGTTTTTCTCATGATAAAAAAAATAAAATATAAATATATTTTCATTAGATATGTACTCAAAAATATTTTTATAAGTTTTCCTTATGCACCGCCGTATTTTTCAAAAAATCATAATATTTCAATCACCTTCGTTTCGTGAAGTGTTAGTGTGTTACATCAAGACTATAACTTTCAATAGTGTCAACCCACGTCATTTCTCATAATGCTCCTATTCCAAAAGAGGGTGTGTGAGTCCAGAGATGGTGGACATTAAACATATTCAAAAACTTCCAATCCTTTTTTCAATTCAGATCATAGAAAAGTCATAATATTTTATTTTCTCAATGAATTAGAAACAAGTATAGACCTTAATGAGCAGAATATTTGATATCTGAGTGGATTCTGTTCATAAATTATTAAACATATTAAATAATTGCATGTGCAAAGAAACCAGAATGATATTTTAGGGATCAAATTTACAAAGGAGACTATTTCACACAACAATTCCAAAAGAGTAAAAGTAAGTTAGGACAAAATGTGGTTGTTTATTGGTTTATATCAAATATAATAATAAAATAAGACGAATAAGAAATTCAATCATGAACATAAATACTGTTCTTAAACTCAAATTACTAATTTATATCTAACCCATTTTGTGATATAATAAGCATTAACTTTCAAGTTTGATATTTTATTGTTAGTTGACTAGAATGTGTACATCTACATTTTGCAAGACATCTATCTGCACTTTGTTTAGTAGATTAATACTAAAATCATAAATAGATGGTCAATCTAGTTTAAGCGGCTGAGAGCAACGATAAATCAAGAACTTCAAATACTGAATGGTATAGGAACGTTGTCCTTCCTCACTCTGGACCAAGACAACAAGCTGTAAAATCTTCAAAATGGGAACTTCCACCGATAGGTTGGATTAAGTGTAATTTTGATTATAATTCTACTTCTGGAGATACAATGGATGGTGTTGGCTGGATTTTAAGAGATGATTTAGGAAAATTCTTGAGAGCGGGAAGTGTCCAAGTTAAAAAAGATGCAGACATCTTTAGAAGGGGAAGCTTTAAGTTTCCTTATAGCTCTACAACAAGTTTGGATTTGTGGCTGGCGAAGAGTGTGGTTTGAAGGAGCTAATCAGGAGCTGTGTACAATTATCAATCAAGTAAAAGAGCAAGTGGAATTGGGAACTTGCTGTGTGATATACGACATTGGATACTGGATACAACTTATTCCGGAAAGTTCACTGGACTTTGTGAATAGGGAAAAGAATCAAGCGGCTGATGCTGTTGCTAAAAATGTTATTCATCAAAGTACTACTGCTCTATTTTATCATTTACCTCCTGTTTGGTTAATTAACTTTTTGTATTATCCATTTACAATTTAATTGAATAAAATTTACGTGGTTAAAAAAAAATCAAGAACTTCAAAGATTATCCCCTATTATAGAAGAACTGATAAGCAATTTATGAAAAATTGAAAATCTCATGAAACCTAACTAGAACATTACCCTCACATAATAAAAATAGGCAACCGCAAAAATATAAGAATAATCAATTGCATAATTAAACTAAAACTTAAAAACGAGGGTTCATGAATCTTTTTAGAAATGCGATTGTATATTTGTCCCCCTACAACGAACCATAAATGAAAATAATGCGTAACCAAACAATTGCTTATGTATAAATGTTTGAGGTCAAGTGGATCAAGTCTAGGATTGATGGATCTATCTGTGCTACCTCATAATATATATTTTTCTTGTAAATATTAGATTGATTGATCCATCGTCCAAAACGATCAATCTGTTTGATACGAGAACTTTGATCCATTTCTTGCTCAATTGACTGTGGTCTGTGGGGCCGATTGTTTGCAACTTTGATGGCTTTGGCTTTACAAATAAGTTTGCTTTACAATCTTTAGGCTTAAAAAATCTAAGTGTCGCTTTAGAAAAAACCTTAAGCCATAAATTGTTGTTTTTGAAAACCATTTACGTAAAATTTTATGGGAAAAGTAAATTCAGTTATTGTGGTTTGAGAAATTTTTAAAAAGTTTTAAAGTCTCAATAGCCAAACTCCATTCGGATTCTGTATCGGTTGATTAATTGGAGTTCGATCAATTGGAGTGAGATCGAACGATTTACTCACATTTTCCTAAAAGACTCTTTTTTCGCTGAAAAAACTTCCAACTCTATGAAAGTAATATTTAACAAGATATTTTCCAAGAAAAACTAAATATATTTCATTTGAAATGATTCGATAAAATCTAAAAGTTCGTTAAGAACACAACATAAAAACCTCATATAGGTTAACGAGTAGGAAGACAGATTTAACCCTCCTTCCAAGAATTACACTAACCAAAAGTTATAGTTAAGTTTTTAGAAAGAAAAAATAAAGTTATTGTTAAGGGTGTTCATCAAAAAGATTGACTATAAAAAAAAAAAAGATTGACTATTACATACACGTATTTGTTTGTCTTCAAACTTACCCTCTATTTGTGTACCTCTTTTATTTGATGTGATGTGAAAAGAAAGAAAGTTGCAATTCCCGAATTTTCATTAGTAAAAATGGGCAACCCTTAATTACATCGAATTATAAACGTGTGAATGCTTTTATTTGTTGATTTAGTCCAGTTTTGATTGGTCAAATTTGGATCTAAAACCATAACAATCATGTTTTGTCTTTAGAAAAGAAACATATATATTCAAAAATTATGATATAGAAAACTTGATTTGACTGACCATCATATAGCTTTTTTTATATCTTGTTTATTTAATGGGTCTATTTGTTTGTGGCAAATTTGGCATGTTAGCTCTTCAGGACTTTGTTGAGACATTGACTACGTCATATTAATATTGTGAGAAAAAAATAAAGGGTTGCTTTTTAGAAAAGAGAACATACAAATAAAACCTTCATGATAATCATTGAGGTAATATGTTACCAAAAAAAATCATTGTCGTAATATGATGTGGCTGAAAACAAAGGTGAATTATCTTGATCTCACTGATCAGTGATCAGTCACGTTATTAAGATCTCATGGTCAATAAAGAGTTTAAAACTGTATCTACCACCCCTTTTTCAATTCCTTTATATATATCAAAATGGTATACATAATGCATTTTCGACTTTAATAACTTTTATTTCCGATGCTGAATGAATCAATCGATTGAAATCGGATTCTAACGGATTCTGACATGTGTTGTGGCTTTTATCGCTAAAAATACATGTGGGGTTTGCCATGCAAAAAAGTAAGTAAAAACTAAAAAGTTATATTTAGCAAACGTCCCCGCGAAGTAAACAAGAGACGTATCAATTTTGTTATGGTATTTCTTTTTTCTGAACATGGTTTTTTTTTGTTCAGTTGCAAAACTGACTATGAAATTCTGTGTAGTGTTTTTTTTTGTTAAAGAAAATTCTGTGTAGGGTTATATATTGGTTATTGATATTTTCGATTGGAAAGACATTGATATTTTCGAGGGAAAGACATGTAAGAAAAAAAAACCATACTCCCTCCGTATTTATTTAAGTGACGTTTTGGAATAATTTTTAGTCTCAATATAGTTGACGTTCTGTTGAAAACAATGCAAAATAAGTGACAAAAAGACTATATTTACCCATATTACGTTACTATTAAATGCATTACAAGACATGATAGCAATTAATTAGAAAGGATAGAAAAGGAATTATACTAAGTGCCTTAATTAGTGTGAAATCTCTATAACGTCAAATAATAAAAAACAGAGGTTATGTGTTTTCCTGCTGATTTGGTGGACTGTATACGAGCTTGTATTACTACTCCTTCTTTCTCTCTCAGCATTAACGGTGTTACTGCGGGATATTTTAAGGGAAAGACGGGTTTAAGACAGGGAGATCCCATGTCTCCTCTCCTGTTTGCGGTGGTGATGAATGTTCTATCATATATGTTGAACCGAGGAGCAGAAGATGGAATTTTTGGATACCATCCGGGTTGTGCAGAAGTAAAGCTTACTCATCTGGCCTTCGCTGATGATTTATTAATCTTCCTAAATGGGTCAGAAGCTTCTCTAGCAGGGGTCTTCACAGTTTTGTCCCAATTTCAAAAGTTCTCTGGTCTAGAGGTTAACATTTCGAAAACTTCAATGTTCTCTCTGGTCTACCTGAGCAATCACAGCAAAATATTCTGAATCGATTTAGACTGAGGTCCCTTCCATTGCCAGTGAGATATCTTGGGCTCCCTCTCTGCTCGAAAAAGCTAACAGTTAGAGACTGTGATCCTTTGCTTGCCCAAGTCCGGAGGAAACTTAATGGCTGGATGACTCGGCATCTCAGTATTGCTGGAAGACTTCAGCTCATCTCTTCTACTATTCCAGGGATCCTGGGTTTCTGGACCTCGGCGTTCTGCATTCCAAAAAAGGTTTTAAAAATGATACAGTCTCTGCTTTCATCCTTTCTTTGGCATGGAAATATGGCTAGTACCTCTGCTAAAGTTGCTTGGGAAACTTTGTATTTTCCTAAATCTGAAGGCGGTCTAGGCATCAGGGGTCTCTCTTCCTGGAACACAGTCTTTGGCGTTAAGTTGATCTGGATGCTCTACTTCAGAGCTGGTTCTATATGGGTTGCCTGGGTGAGGGACAAATACCTCTCATCAGGTTCTTTCTGGTCCCTTAATGCTCGAAATTACTCCATTTCATGGACATTTCGAAGACTATTAAAGCTTCGCCCAATAGCTTTATCATTCCTTCGCATAATGGTGCGAGGAGGAGGGGAAACTTTCTTTTGGTTCGATCTTTGGACTCCTTTTGGTATCTTGATTGATTATTTGGGACCTTCGGGCCCTGCGGATTTGGGCATTCCTCTCGATGCTCTTGTTTCATCCATTATCAATGGTTCATCTTGGATTCTAAGGCCTGCTCGGTCTGACAGACAAGTGAACCTGCAGGCTTATCTCACTTCCTTTTCCCCATCGCTGGGCTGCGACACTGCTATTTGGAAGGTTGGTGATCGTATCAGTGTTAATTTCTCTACGAAGGCAATTTGGAATTCTATCAGGATGTCCAAGCCTTCAGTCTCTTGGTCGAAGCTTATATGGAATCAAGCTGTTATCCCAAAGTACAAGATTAATACGTGGTTGTTTGTTCTTAACCGTAACCCGACTATGGACCGTTTATTATCTTGGGGCTATGATCTTGAAAACTGCTGTCTCCTGTGTGGAAGAAGTCCCGAATCGAGGGACCACTTGTTTTTCATCTGTTCTTACTCCTCCTCGGTCTGGAAAGCTGCGATAGGAGTACTTGGATTCACCAATTCTCCTCTCAACTGGGAAGATTTGCTTCTGTGGCTATCTACGATTACATTGAATCAAGTTCAACTTGCGGCAGTGCTTCAAATCTGGCATGGATGTATCTATGTTATTTGGCAAGAGCGTAATGCTCGTTACCATAATGGTCTCACTAAATCCCATTGGCTATTATCTCGGGAAGTCATCAAACATGCTAAGGATAAGTCAACTGCTATGCGGGGATCAGACCTTGGATCTAGTTTGGTGGCGCTCTGGTCTACTTTTTAATTAGTGCAGCCTCTTCCTCTGCTGCACACATTTTGTCACTTCCATGGTCTGCAACACCATGTGACCCTCCTCCTTTGCTCTGTTTTATTTACCCCTGTTTTTCTTTTCTTTCTAAGTTTGTGTCTCTGCTTTGTCTCTCCCTTTGTAAACTCTTTCTCTTTTAAATTTTCATATGAAAGCCAGTTAAAAAAAAAAAAATAAAAAACAGAGGAAATATCAAATATTGCGCAAACTTTTGAGCAAAAAGAGAAAGACCATGCTTATAAAAAAAAGTAATTTTTTTCTCCGGAGAGAGAATATTTTGGTAGCCACATGCTGTATTTATCGAATTCGAGTCTTTTAAAGATCCATAAAGCGCCACCGGAACTTTCGTAGCTTACAGATAGCACCATTTCATAGTGTAAGGAACATTTATACATATTCATTACTGACTATTTTCCAGACTTGTGACTGCTGAATAAGAGTGTCACAGATATGTATGTTATGCGGCGGAGCCACATTAATTATTTGACGGGACTCGTAATAAATACTTTTTCAACAAAAATATGTTACAGAAACAAATACTCTTTTAAAAATACTTTTTTTTTGAGTTTGTCAAAGAAATAATACATTTTTAGTATTTTCTATATATCTTCTATTAACTACTAATGACAACTTAGATGTTCGTCAACGCGGACATAAACGTTTTATAATTACTTATTAATACATACATTACTAATTAAAATACTAGAATGATAAATTATTATATATATTTTCATTTGATTTTTTATGTATTTTAACTTTTTGTAATTTTTTTGTACACTATATTCATTATATAGAAATTAATTTTAAAATTATTCAATATTCTATTTTAATTATATAAAATTAAAAAATTTCCCTTGATTAATATTTAGTAATGTATTTTCTGTTTTTATTTTTATTTTTTTTGCAGATAACAACACAATATATATAGAAATTATCTTTGCATTTTATAATATATTTTAGATCTTGGATAATTCTTACTATTATTATAGTCACTTATCTAATTAAAAAAAATCGTTTTAATTTTGGGGGTATTTTATATATATTATTCATTAAGGGTATAAACGATATTAACCACTATAAATTTTAACGTGAGAGTTTAAATCCGAAAAATCACTTCGCAAATAATAGTATAGATAGACTATATATAAACCTCCAAAATTATGTATTAATGGAATTCATATTAGTTTAAAATTATGCAAAATAAACAATAAGATAAAATGATGAATTTATAGTTAATTTTATAACTTTTTTTAATATAGATTAAAACTCTGAACATCTTTTGAAATAAAGAAAATATATTTAATATTAAGTTATCCAATAAAAATTAAATGATAGACATTATAAACAGTTAATCAGAAAAGGTTATTTTGTTTGTATAAATACTTATATTGAATGCTAAAATTTATAAATAATTGACATATTAAGTTATTTAACTATATTTATTATTTGTGTAGTACTTTAATTACGATTATGATATATTTATATAATAATTATTTTTATTTTTTTTCGTTATATTAATCATATTAAAATAGTATTTTTATAATAATTATGAAATTAATGAAATATTTTAAAATTACATAAATTTGTCAATAGAAATGAAATGTACATCTATATTTACATAAACATATAGTCAATCTTACCAAAATATATTTTTAGATTATTATGTTTTAAAATGATTCAAATATTTTTACTTTTGTGAACAAATTTTATGGGACAAATTTAACATTGATAAAATTTTAGTGATCTTAGAAAATTTTAATGAGATATTTTTAATATCAAAATTAGTTTTATATTTATACTTCTATTCTAACAGTACAAGATAAATATCTTGAAATTTAGCTATTTGATATTGGTAAAAAAGATATTGGATAGTCCATGAAAAAAAAGCAAAGAGATAATAACACGATTATTCGTAATCCGTGAATCCAGTTTCATTTTTTCAAAAGTTTCTTAATAAGGTACTACTACTTACTAGGGGGTTTGTTCGGATATACATGCATAATTATATGTTTAAAAAACTAATATAAAAAGCTCAACTCTCATTCATATAGGTGTTTGTTAATATAGTGTACTATTTATTAAAATAACTTGGGTTTGTTGAATTATTTAAAAAATTTTTACACACTACATTCATTGTTATTTTCTCATTAATTACCAAAAAAATTATTTTTCTTTTGGTGAAAACAATCTATTCTTTTTTTCTGCAATGTATGATCTAACTTTTATTGATAGTCATAAAAAATCAAAAACAGCAAAATATTTAGTTTGTCTCATGTTATGTTGGAGATAGAGAAATTGACTAGGGGGGGAGGGGTTAGTGGGAGTAGAATTTTTATAGAGTTGGTTGATTCTAAAAGTCAAGAGATTTGTTAAATTTGTAGAGAGTTATAAATATTTTAAAAGTTTATGAAAATGTTCTAATTCTAGGATTTTAAAAATCTAGAAGAAATATGCAAGATTTTTGAAGTTTTGTCTTATGAGTAAAATTATCTAGAATTTAATTTCCAATAACTCTAAATTTGATGGAAACTTAGAATCATTAAAAACCAAAATTTTTAAATAACAAAATATTTTGTAAGTCATTAAACAATCATCAAACCAATAACACTAGATTTTAGTAAGAATCTTAGAATCCACCAACCAATAACAATAGAATTTGATAATTTCAACAATCACTACAAATCCATATCCCACTAACACCCCCTTAAAATACTATATTTCTAATATCACTTTCCATATTTTTAATGAGTTTAATAGACATTTATAATTTTAGAGTTAACTAATCTAGATTTAGAATTTAGATTTGATGGGTGAAGTTTTGGAGGATGGTGTTTAGGATTTTAATAAATAAATATATATATATATACAAAAAAAAAAAATTAAAAATAGTTTCAAAAATAATTTTTTAATTTTCAAAACAAAACTACAAAAAGAAAAACAAAAGTAAAAAAAAATTCAAAAACAAATTTATAAAAATGTTTGAATTTGAAGACGTATAAAACTCTATAATTTTTTATTATTTATTAAACTTTTTTTTCAACAAAATAAAAAAAAATTATTTATTTAAATATTTATTTATATTTATATATTTATAAAGCAACAGTAGAAGAGCTTATAAAATTTTAGCAATCTTTATTTAAATGACCAATGCTTTCACTAAAACCTCATGTAGTATAAATGTTAAGAGCTATAAAATTTTACCAATCTTTATTTTCCTGTTTCTTAAATTTTAAAATTTTATGATTATTTTTTTTTTAGATAATGATCACTTTAGCTGCTGGTCATGATGTCTTTAGTTTATATGAATTGAAAAATTCCTCATAATATAGCGTTTGATTTGACAAAATACCTTTGGGAAAAACATATATAAAGCCGCTTTTGATAAAAAATATGACAAATAAAATTATTGAGAACATGAATATCTCTTATACCAGTTAGATACTAATTTTAACCCAAAATAAGAATCAATCAACATATATCAAAAGAATAAATTAGTAATAAATAAAAATATATATATCCGATTGTCATAATTCACCTGTTTGCAGTTTTTAATAAAGTTATAAATAATAATATACCAAATCAATTCTTTTTGGAAGGGCTAAACATATTTTCCGGTGGCACGCACTCCAAATCAGCTGTTCACGAACATGCTCTTTCAGTTCACAAGAATATCTCCTAAACTATTTTTCCTATTACAAATATTTTTTGTAATTTTTATTTTGTTGTTTTTTTTCTCTTTTATTTCAGAGAAGCCACGACCCCACAACACATTATATGAAACAAATGAGGTAGAGGAGAGCATTTGCCCCGAACCAAATGGAGCTACAAGATCAGGCACCATTCATCAAAGGTCTTAGAAGACTAACCGATTCCAACAAAACTGAGTTATTTGGTGATATACTGATATACTTATAGCTAAATCACTTTAATAAATTGGGCTATTTTAATCTAGTACGGATTTGCTAGTCTAGATTTGTTTAGGATATTTTGTTTATGTAAGATGATTTTATTTTTGGTCAGCATGTGAAAGGATTTACAACAAAGAATTCAGACAAATAAGTCCATTTTCGATACAATTTATTATTTAAAAAAAAAGATTACAATACCCAAATTAAGCCATTGAAAAGTAAAATTCAAAAGTTTAAACATTGTAACACAAGTGAGAACATTCTCCAATAACAGTCAAATGATCACTTTCTTCTCTTCTTCATAGTTGATTCGTAGGACATGTCGGTCTTTCTGGATGAAAAGAGGGTTTAGGTAAGTGGATCAAGGAGTCATGGGGATAACCAAAAGACGGCCTAATTTGTTAACATTTGTATGGTCTTCCTCTTCCTCTTCCTTTTCTTCTTCCACCGTACTTGTAGGCAACTTCACGATCTTAGAATCAACTATCTGTTTACTCTTACTCCATAGAAATAAGTATAAACCGACCACAACAACCACAGATCCAATAATGCTGCAACGATAACAAAATAATTTTGAATTAGAAAGATGTTGACGATACAATTTCCAGGGATTTATAGAGCTGTAGTAAAATCACTTGATCACTGTTTCAGATATATCATTAAATTTTAACCTACTCTTTGTTTTTTTAAATGTGAGATTTGTAATAATATTGAATATTCGCATAGTTTTAGTTTTTACCTTCCTAAGTAAATCATACGATGAAGTATCAAGAAATCGAACAAGGTTGCGGACATAAGTATGACAGGACTGAATGCTGATGTAAAGACAGGTCCACGTTGTTTAATACACCATGACGTTCCCACCGTACACATTCCTTGGCCAACCGCACCCTATAAACATATGTACAGACAATAGATCAATGTTTAATTATCATGAGTTTATATTATATGTATGTGATGTATATATACCGCTATAATGATGGTGATGATGGTGAGTTTGTCTCTGAGGATCCAATCTTCCACATGTCTAGACTTGATCAAGCTAAGAAGAGCACACTGAATCGTACCAAAGACCGATAAAATAACTGTACTCGAGTATGGACACGGGTAGCTCGAGTTGATCTTGGCTTGTATAAGCATCCAGGAACTGAAAAATGTAACTCCTGTGAATAAAAGAAAACATCCTTTAAACCAATTCTCATGTCCTTTGTGGATGTTTAATATCGTTGCATGTTCTTGAGAGTTCGATAATGGAACGCCTTGGTACAACGTAAGAGTTAAAGCTCCTGCTAAGCTTATTAGAGCTCCAACAACGACGCCGTATCCTGCTTTTGTTTTCATATTTAGCTTGTCGAATCTAAAAAAAAGGAAATCAATATTAATATGTGTAACGTTTTAGATTATACACTTGAAATGCTAACATGTTGGGACGTTTTTAGGTTATAATTATGCTTAATAGTAAGTGTACCGAAATATTAAAGCCATAATGAAAGTTGTGGCAGGCATTGTTCCCCAGAAAGCAGATCCAATAGTGGCAGAAGTGTAGCTGAGGCCAAGCAAATAGCAATATTGCATCAAACTCGCGCTGCCAACAAAACAAAGAAAAAAAAACATTGCAATAAAAGATTTAAAAAACCAAAAATAAAAGATTAAAAGAAATCTACACAATAAAAGAGGGACATAACTGAAGAAATTATGAGTTGGGGCTAAAACTGAAACTCACCCAAAAAGGGCACTGGCGAAATGCTGAAACGAGATGCTTGCAGTTAGCTTCGGCCTTGTTTTCCTGACCAAATCTTGTAAACGAATATTTATTTTGTCCGGAACAAAAAAAAACTGAATATGCTAGGGTTAATTTGTTGAATAACTATATTGGAAGAAATATTAGTTTTGTAGTAAGAGAGTAGAGAGAGATAGAAAGAAAAAGAAGGAGAGATGGAAAGAAATGGTTAGTTAGTGAAATATAATTTTTTTGTTGGTTATTGGTTCAAATTTCCCTATATCTTATTCATATAATCATTAAAACGTCAATTAAACGGTTTTAGCATCAAACGTTATTTTTGTCTTTTTAAAATATAACATTTCACAGCATAGTAAACAAAATTTAAATTGAAAAATTACTGGCTTGAACTGACTCTGTTTAATTTTCTGTTTTAATTTTAAACAGTATGAAATGTAAAATTAAAAAATTATAAAACAGAATAAGGATATTTAAGTATTGGAAATAATTTTGCCTATTATTTTTGTTTATTATGCAGCTAAAAATTATAAAAATTTTAAACCTAAGAAACAGAATAGTTATTTATTTTCAAAATTAGACTTACCGTTCCCAAAAATAAGCGATCGGAAGAAGAAAAAGGGTGGAAATACCCAAACGATAAGTAGCAATAACCATATGATTAATGCCTCCATCAAGAACTTTCTTAATCAAAGCCTGAACCATCCCATTAATCATGTTAATCACGGTAATCATGATCAGCGGTGCCCATTTTCCGTCGATATAACCCATGATTAGTAAGTTAATTAAATATCTATTATTAACTTAATAATCAAACGTCTCTTCTCTCACGTAGCCTCTATTCTCTCTCTATCTCGCTCTCTTGCTTCTTTTATCTATCTCTTCTTTAATAACTTGTTTGCGTAATAGAAACCAGGTGGGTATATTTATATAGATCATGTATGCTGAGTTGGAGGCAAAAAATTTTCTTTTGGAAAATGAATCGCTGGCTATTAATTTATTTTAATACAACAAGAAGTTAGTTTTCGAATTGTGTATATATATAATACAGTATGCTTTTTAATTTTCTTAGTGGAAGAGAGTAGTTGTTTCTTTTAGGACTTTAGGACAATAAAATCTTAGCTTATAATCCTAAAGCAGTTGTTTTCCAACTTTAGCTTTGATTAAAATAACCATCTCTTTTCATATTGTTATCTATCTAATTTATTGTAAACAAATCTTTTATATATTTTATGAGAAGCATTGCAACATATTTACTGTATCGATATATCATTAATAGAATGGTTCTTAGATTCTTTACAGAAAGAAGTTTAAACTAATAGAATAAATACAATACATGGAAATTGTTTAAATACCACATTTCTAATATCACTAGGGATTAACCCGGGCTACGCCCGGGATTTTTATTTTTTTCTAATTTAAGTTGTTAATTTATTTATATTTAGGTTATGATATATATTTATATAAATGTTAAGATGCATGTCATAATTAAAATTTATTTTTAAATTTTAACATGTTAAATTAACATATTTTTTACTATTTAAATATTTTTTGTAATTTTGTTGGCTATCTAATTATCATATTTAGCAAAACTATCTCTTGAGTGTTAACATAAATGTTTTAGATATTAAATTAAACTGTAGAGTATTTTCGGATCGACCACATGCTCAACAATCAATCGATCCGTAAAAAGATGGTCGATCTCCTTGGCCAGGTAAGTACAATTTTAGCAAAAATATCTTTGATTTTCAGATATTAAGTATATAACTATTATTTTAAATATTGTTTTAATTGTATTTTTTGATCAAATTATTGTATTATAATGTTTATGTAAATATTTTTGTGATATTTGAATTTGTGTTGTTCGTATACTTAATCTAGATGATATTGATGTTTAACAATTTATTGTTTTCTGGAAATAGAAAATAATGATATATCAAAACGTATCTAATACTTGTTAAATGATAGTATAATGTAAATTATATCCATTATTTGAAAATAACCATTTGTTGTTTTTTATTTTCTTTTTTAAATCAGAAATTATTTTTATTTAAAAACATTATTCATATATAATATAATAGTTTAAGTTTGGAAGATTAATCTATATATATAAATTATGTATATTTTTAAAAAAAATAATTTAAGATATTATATATTGAGTAACTGAGTAAAAGCTGAATTTCTTATCTTGAAAATCAAATATTTATATTTTTGTCTTCATGTTATACTCACCAATCCATCATTGATATTTATAACTCAGTATGTTTTTAAAATAACTTAGTTTTAAGTAATAAACGAATTTAATAATTAAATTCATCACCTATAATGTTATATAAACTATATTTGAAAACTCTCTAAAATTATATTTTAAGCATAATATTACTATTATTTAATTTAAGTTATTTTAAGCATAATATATGCTAAACTAACTTCAATTATATTTACAATAGGACCATCTTAAACCTGTTAATAAACCAAAAACAATACTAAACCAACATGAACCAATACCTGATTCGGCGTGGAATGAAGTGTTTCGGGATAAATGCTTGAATGGTTATTAACTGTAATAGTTTGATCATGAAATAGTTAGTATGAATATTAACAATAAAATGATGGATTAGATTAATTTAAATTTGTAAGAATACCTTTGAGTCTATGAAAAGCAATTCAATTCCCATGAATAAGTTTGGCTTTTGGAAGTTGTGGGTTTCCCAACAATGAATTCACCTAACAAAAAGTTCGTTGTTATAAAAAATCTCCTTCAAAGTCATTAAGGGTTTTTGAGACGGCAATAGTTGATGGTAGAACCATTTTTTTGCTCGAGTGCTTTGAAGTTTTCCTTGATAGTGTGAGGTTGATATTGATGGAATAATGAGTTTTATATGGACTTTCTTGACTCCCTCTGTTTCAAAATACATGAAGTTTTAGGTTGGGACACAAATATTAAAAAACTTGTTTTTTATCTAAAAAGTATCACTAAAATATAAATTAAAAATTATTCAACCAATCACAAAACATACTACAAAATATAATTGGTTACACAGTTTTTGATAAAGTTAAAAGATACCTTGAAATATGAAAACATCATCTATTTTGAAACATCAAAAACTCTCTAAAACATCATCTATTTTGAAACGGAGGGAGTACATTTTAATTTTTGTTTTGTTTAATGTGGTATTTTCATTTTTATATAATTTACTACCATTTTAAGATATATGTACATTTAAGATAGATGTTTAAATCTTAATGTATTTTTTCTATTTTTTTTAAATGTTTATTTCCATTTCTTATATTTTTTATTTACGTAATATCTATATTTTATATTTTAAAATAGATATTTAAATCTTAATGTACTTTTTCCTTTTTTTGTAAATTGTGTATTTACTTATATTATATATTTTACATTTTAAGATAGATGTTTAATGCTTAATGAACTTTTTCCATTTTTTTTAGAAAAATTATGTATTTACTTATTATTATATATATAATTCATATATTATAGATTTAAATATTTACTTATTATTTATTTTCCTGTATATGTATTTCCATTTCTTGTACTTTTTATTTACTTAATATCTTTATTTTACTTTTAAAGATAGATGTTAAAATCTTAATGTACGTTTTCCATTTTTAAAAAAAGTATATTTCTATTTGTTATACTTTCTATTTACGTAATATCTATATTTTAAATTTTAAGATATATTTTTAAATCTTAATGTAATTTTCCATTTTTTAAATTGGGTATTTACTTATATTATATATTTACTTATTATTTATTTTTATTTATATTGTGTAATTCTATTTCTTATACTTTCTATTTACTAATAATTTTATATTTTAAGATAGATTTACATTTTAAGATAGATGTTTAAATACTAATGTACTTTTTTTATTTTTTTTAAATTGTGTATTTCCTTTTGTTATATTTTCTATTTGCGTAATATCTATATTTTATATTTTAAGATAGATGTTTAAATCTTAATATAATTTTTTCCATTGTTTTTAAGTTGTGTATTTCTTTTTCTTATACTTTCTATTTACTTAGTATCTATATTTTACATTTTAAGATAGATGTTTAATATTTAATGTACTCTTTCCATTTTTTTAAAATTGTGCATTTACTTATTATTGTATATATAATTCGTATATTTATATATTTATAATATTTACTTATTATTTATTTTTCTATATATTATGTATTTCTCTTTCTTATACTTTATATTTTATTAATATCTATATTTTATATTTTAAGATAGATGTTTAAATCTTAATATATTTTTTCATTTTTAATGTAAAACGGCAATGTTTTATAGAAAAACTTGGATAAATAGTCAAATAGTTATATTTATGTTTTTTTTTATAAAATGGTAATGTTACATTATGGAGATAAACTGTTTTTTTTTAGTGAAAAATAGTAATTTTACATATGTTTAATGTAGTTTTTCCATTTTTTTCATGTTGTATGTTTACATATTATTTTTATTTTTAAATGTAAAATGGTAATCATACATATGTTTAATGTAGTATTTCCATTTTTTATGATGTATGTTTACATATTATTTATTATTTTCGAAATTATATATAATGTTTTTTTTTACAAAATAGTAATGTTACATTATGCAGATAAGCCGTCTTTTTTTAGTGAAAGATGGTAATCTTACATATGTTTAATGTTTACATATTATTTTTTTAAAATAAAAATGTAAAATGGTAATCTTACATATGTTTAATGTAGTATTTCCATTTTTTATGTTGTATGTTTACATATATTTATTATTTTTGAAATTATATATAATGTTTTTTTTTTTTATAAAACGGTAATGTTACATTATGAAGATAATCCGTCTTTTTTTAAGTGAAAAATGGTAGTCTTACATATGTTTAATGTAGTTTTTCTATTTTTTATGCTGTATGTTTACATGTTATTTATAATTTTTGAAAATTAGTAATATTAAAATATAAAACTATATTTTATGCCACGTGTCATCTTTCGGGAGAAGTTTTTTTTGCTGATGTGGACGCTCTATGGAGCTTCAAAAGGTCCCTTTTATTAGTAAGTTTTCCATTTTTTTCATGTTGTATGTTTACATATTATTTTTATTTTTAAATGTAAAATGGTAATCATACATATGTTTAATGTAGTATTTCCATTTTTTATGATGTATGTTTACATATTATTTATTATTTTCGAAATTATATATAATGTTTTTTTTACAAAATAGTAATGTTACATTATGCAGATAAGCCGTCTTTTTTTAGTGAAAAATGGTAATCTTACATATGTTTAATGTTTACATATTATTTTTTTAAAATAAAAATGTAAAATGGTAATCTTACATATGTTTAATGTAGTATTTCCATTTTTTATGTTGTATGTTTACATATATTTATTATTTTTGAAATTATATATAATGTTTTTTTTTTTTATAAAACGGTAATGTTACATTATGAAGATAATCCGTCTTTTTTTAAGTGAAAAATGGTAGTCTTACATATGTTTAATGTAGTTTTTCTATTTTTTATGCTGTATGTTTACATGTTATTTATAATTTTTGAAAATTAGTAATATTAAAATATAAAACTATATTTTATGCCACGTGTCATCTTTCGGGAGAAGTTTTTTTTGCTGATGTGGACGCTCTATGGAGCTTCAAAAGGTCCCTTTTATTAGTAAGGATTTTTCATGTTGATCTTAACTATTTTTTTCTTTACTTTTAAAGAGGTAAAAAAATGTCTATAACCTTAGAGTTAACTAATCTAGACTTAAAATTTAGAAATGAGAGATAAAGTAGGGTAGGGTTTTGAAATGTGAAGTTTATGATTCTAGTAAATATATTAATAATTAAAAAAAAATTAAAAAAAAATTAGTTTCAAAAATAATTTTCAAATTTCAAGAAGACAATTTGAAAGAAAAAAAATTGAACAAAATTCATAAAAAATTATATAAAATTTCGAATTTGAAAAGATATAATTCGAAAACTATAAAAAATTATTTTTATTTTTATTCATTTAAATAATTAATTATTATACATAAGAAGTTATGGTATAAAATATATTTTGTCACTTAATGAAGAAGTTATTTGTGAAAATGTCCCTAGTAAAAGTAAACATGAATAATGGTACCAACAATAGTATGGTAAACGTGAAAATTCCCTTACAATACATACCCTTCATTTCTTGGTTCAAAATGGAAACTTTTTAATTTTACCACAAGTTTGAAACTACTTTTTAAATTTATCCTTATTTGATAACCATTTTCATAAATACCTTTAATTTGAAATAAAAATATTAAATCAACTCTCTCAAATCATTTATAAATGTTTAAAAATGATTTTTATAAAATATTATAGAAGTTATAAACACAATCCCATCCCCTGAATACAAAAACCTAATCCATAATCTCTAAACCCTAAAAACAAATGTTAGAGTATTCTTAATTAAATGTAGTTTCGAAAAGTGATGACCAACTTACGGTAATTTAAGAAATTTATCGTCTAAAATCTAAACATATACTATATTTCTCATTAAGCTAACCATAAAATCAATTACTTTAAAAATATTTTCTCATTCTTTCTAAAATAAAAGCTACAAATATATATATGAGAATTAATGATATTTAATAATAAATATTTGATAACAATTTGTGTACTCTCTATTATTTGTTTAATTTTAAATTAATAAAATAAATTAAAGTTCCACATTTAACGTATAATAAAATTTAGATTTTTTCATATATTTTTAATTTTAAAATTTTTTAACGAGTATAAATTACTAAAACTTTTAAAAGTTCCACAGTAAAAAATATGTGGTCAATTTTAAAAAATATTATAAAAATATAAATGATCATAAATTAATATGAGTATAAATTCTAATTTTACTGATATCTAAACATATATATTTATTTTAATATCATTTAATATAAATTATATGTCATATAAATATATATAATTATTTAAATTTAAATTTTAGACATGTGTACTATATTTGAACTGATAGAAATAAATACTTTTACAATTTTAGTTTTATCAAACTACTGAAATATTTATTTTAAAATATTTTATAAATATCACATTCCGCGAATGAAACATAATATTACCTAGTTTGTAATTATACTTAGAAAAAGGAACCTGGAGGACTATAAATTAATTCAGGGTGCCTTAACTTCTAAGTTTAGAGAAAATTAACGTGTTTCACAATTGTATTTTTCATTTAGTTGATATAAACTCTGCTTTTATTTGATGAAAATTCTTAAGCTTTAGCTTTCTATTTTGAATCATTACATTGGACTCTATCTATTAACAACGTGAGCATTATAGCATAACCAAGGGAAGATAACGGGTATGCGTACTACACTCGCGTGTCCTTCAATATCTCACATTCTTTTTGTTGTTGATAGCTTTTTTCTGTAAGGCGGAGTCCTATGAATGTGAAAAAGTGATGAAAGTAGTCAGGAAATATAGACAAATCTCAAGTCAATGTATCAATTTCGACAAATCCTCTCTACTCTTTGGTAAGAGGATTGGAGCAAACGTTAGACAACAGATCAAAGATACGTTTGAAATACAAAACAAAGGAGGAATGGAGACGTATTTAGGAATTTCGGAGGATATTAGCGGATCTAAATGTAAATTCTTTGCATTCCTCAAGGATAAATTAATGAATAAAGTGAACAGATGGAAGGGTAGATGGTTCTCAAAAGGAGAAAATGAAGTTTTGATTAAATCCATCTTGCTAGCTCTTCTGACATATGTTATGTCTACATTCCTGCTACCGTATATGTTAAAATCTCGCAAGTGCCATTGCACAATTCTGGTAGAGTTTAAATCCCCCACAGAGAGGAATTCATTGGGCCAAACGGGAAAGGGTCTGTTTACCAAGGAAGGAGTGCGAGATTGGTTTTCGTATGATCCATGAGTTCAACATAGCTTTACTAGCAAAACAACTATAGAGGCTAATTCAATACCATAATTCGTTAGTGGCTCGTGTTTTGAAGGAAGTTACTACAAAATGAGTTTGCCTTTACGAATAATCTCTGTAAGCAGCATATCCTATGTGTGGACCAGTATTTCAGCTGCTCGAAAGCTATTAGAATCAAGCAGAAGATACATTCTGGATATGAGGTCAAAGTGTAGGAGGATCTTGGATCCCTACAACACTAGCTAGACCGGCTCGCCCTTCAGCCCCAATTTTTCACATGAACATGAGAGTCAGCGACCTTATTGATCAGGAATCGAAAGAATGGTGGGATGTTCGACTACTGGAGGATTGTGTTGCCTCTGCTGATATGCCTTTCATAAGAAGTTTGGCCATAAGCTCAGCTCATCGTCGTGATATATTCTGTTGGAACTACACTAAAAATGGCCAGTACACGGTTAAATCTGGATATTGGGTAGCTCGGAATTTATTGAAGGCTGGAGAAGAGAAGGAGCTACTGGAGTCCAGTATAACCAAGCTTCAAGTATTTGCTTGGACGATAAAGTCGTCTTAGAAAATATGTCATCTTATATGGAAATTGATAACATGTCATATGGCAGTAATGAGAAATTTGATACAGCGTAATATGAGATGCGATAACTATTACTCGCGATGTGGAGAACCATAAGAGTATGTTACTCATGCCATCTTCAAATGCCCACCAGCTCTACAAACTTGGTCCCTATTAGCAACACCAACAAGTTCAGATATCTTTCTGTGCCGAGTGTTTATGCTAATATGGATTAACTATTATGGAGAAATAACAACATTGTCGAGCCATAATTAGACAGAGATCTTTGTCCTTGGATAATCTAGTATATTTGAAAGGTCCGAAATGACAAGTTCTTTAGGGGGATAGACATGGATCCACTGGAGCTAGTTTGTTATGCAGAGAGTGAGTGTTAAGCCTGGTTCAACGCAAATGAGATGGTGTCACCTATTCTACAAGATCACATTATTGAGGAATCCCAAGTCTTAAGCTTGGGTAATATATGCATGATAGATGGATCTTGGACATCTACATCATAATTCAATGAGTGTGAATGGATTTGGATGGACAGTTTGGAAAAGATTCAACTTATAGGGACACGAAATTACCCACGACGTGAGTTTGTCTTGCATTCAGAAGTAGAAATACTACGATGGACGATGGAGAGTATATGCTCCAACATTCAACATGTCAGAGGTTTGGGACGAATTACAAAGAATTGATCGTCATGATTAAGGAACTCCATGCTTGGCCAAGCTTTGCAACAGAATTGGAGAGGATAGAGACTCTGAAAATATGATTTTCGGATTTTAAGATCATTCATATTCCACGAGTGTAAAATCATATTTCGGACTTTTTATCTAGAACTGTGAAGTCTTTTTACAAAAATCTATGTTTTACTGGTTATTATATTATGTTCTGGTTATCTAGACCATATGAAGTTTGAAAAATAGAATAACTTTTGGTTCTAAAAAACACATTTGTTACTTAATTTTATCGAAATTGAAAAAGGTGTCGGTAGTTCACGAGAATCTCTCGCAAACTTTATTTATTCTATTTCAAATCTCTTCTTTTTTTTATTATGTCAGACATCACCGCTAAAACTTGACACATAGTGAAATCTTCGAAGTAATGTAAGACCATTCATCGATGGCCGTGGAGACCTGATCGATTCGAACAAAACAGATGAGATATATTGTAGTATCATTACAACTAAATGACTCAAATAAAACAGTCTACTCATTTGGTTTACGATGCTTTTTAATTATGTAAAGGGATATAGAATAAATCATTCAGTATATTAAAGTCATCATATTTGATACCGTTTATTTATATAAATATATTACAATATCCAAATGAGCCCCTATGAAAGCAAACTCCAAAGAGTTTAAACATTGCACCACAAGTGATAAAATCCTTTGATCAATATTCAAAGGACCATTTCAAAACCTTTTTCATATATTTAGTGATTTTTCAAGATGGCATGTCGCTCCTTCTAGTTGAACGTAAGGATTTGATCAAGGAGTCATGGGGATAACCAAAAGATTGCCTAATTTGTTAACATTTGTATGATCTTCCTCTTCCTTTCCTGCTTCCACGGTATTTGTGGGTAACTTATTGATCTCACAATCATCTATTTGTTTGCTCTTGCTCCATAAAAATACGTATAAACCGATCACCACCACCACAGATCCGATTATGCTGCATCACAAAAAAAAACAGTACAAAAATTCAGTATCTCTTCTAGAAGAGTTCCATATTATATCAGTTGAAAGTTAATGCAATGATCAATGTTTCGTATTTGATAAACTAAGTATATTCTTTTCAATATGAAAGTTCTATATATCAAATACGCATTGTTTTCTTATAGAGAATACATCCTTACCTTCCCAAATAAATCATACGATGAAATATCAAGAAATCGAACAAGGTTGCAGACATAAGCATGACAGGAGTAAATGCTGAGGTAAAGACAGGTCCTCGTTGTTTAATACACCATGATATTCCCACCGTACACATTCCTTGTGCAACCACTCCCTATAAATATACGTACACCCAGTTTATTAATGTTAAAATGATTTTGAATCCAAAACTGAAATCTAGACTAAACCTCGAGCATATGAAGCACCGGATATTCTTGTTATTAAAGATGTGGCCAACCGTAATTAAAATAGTAGTGAAAATTTTCAACCCGAAACTAGGTCGAATCACCAAATTATATATTCACACATATCGATGACAATTTGTATATACATGAATGTACCGCTATAATGATAGTGATGATGGTGAGTCTGTCTTTGAGGATCCATTCTTCCACATTTCTAGTCTTGATCAAGCTAAGAAGGGCGCATTGAAGCGTACCGAAAGCAGATAAAATAACGGTGCTCGAGTATGGACAAGGGTAATTCACGTTGACTTTGGCTTGTATAAGCATCCAAGAACTGAAAAACATAACTGATATGAATAAAAATATACAACCTTTGGTCCAATGCGCATGTTTTGTGAGATGGTTTAAAGTCGATGCTTGTTCTTGAGAGTTTGTTAACGGAATGCCTTGGTACATCGTAAGAACTAAAGCTCCTCCTAAGCTTATCATAGTTCCAAGAACGATGCAATATCCCACTTTTGTTTTCATATTTAGCTTTTCGAACCTGTAATTTGTTTTTATAGTATACACTTCAAACGATGACAAAGGAATACTTATTTTGAAATGTTTAAAATATGTTGATTAGTAAATAAATGTACCTAAATATCAAAGCCATAATGAAAGTAAGGGCAGGCATTATCGCCGTGAAGGCAGATCCCAATGTGGCAGAAGTATAGGAGAGTCCGAGTAAGTAGAAATATAGTACCAAGCTCGCCCTGACAAAAATATATTATAATAAAAGATGAAGTTCTTATAGACAAAATAGACGAAACAATGAGTTCATGGATTAAAACTGAAACTTACCCAAAAAGAGCACTGATGAAAAGCTGGCACGAAATGCTTATGGTAAGTTTTGGCCTTGTTTTCCTGATGGAGCATTGAAATTAACTTTAAAAATAAAGATGAATTTTAAAAACTTTCCTGAGTTTTCTAACAGCTAACGCAATGTAAATAATGAAAAAAATAAGAAACATAATTGTTGACAAAAAAAAAAGAAAAACATAATTGAAAACAAAAATTAGACTTACCGTTCCCAAAAATAAGCGATCGGAAGAAGGAAAAAGGTGGAAATACCCAAACGATAGGTAGCAATAACCATATGATTAATGCCTCCATCAAGAACTTTCTTAATCAAAGCGTTAACCATCCCATTAATCATGTGGATCACAGTCATCATGATCAGCGGTGCCCATTTTCCATCGATATAACCCATGATCAGTAAGTTATTACTTAATCAAGCGCCCCTTCTCTAGCTGCCCCTCTCTCTCTCTTCTCAATAATGTATGTTCTATATCTTCTTTGATAACTTGTTCCCGTAGTGAAGCAGAGAGACCAGGTAGATATATTTATATACTATCATAGATATATGATATATCATAAGATAATAATGAACTGTTAGCTATCAATTTGTAAACACGTGAACACATCTTTTTTTCTTTGAAATATCTAGCAGCTTATAATATACTATAATTTATTTATTTATTGCGTGGTAAAGAGCTACTAGTTCGATATAGAATTTTGTTAGGAGTTAGAAAACTGAAATTTTAGCTTAATCTAATGTTTCTTTGTTCATATAGGCTATATAAGTTTGTTTACTCAAATTAGGAACTATAATTCTAACTTGTTAATTATTAATAAACTTATAAGTATAATCAGAAAATGGAATGTGCGTCCTATAAATTCAACAGGCGTCTTAATTTCTAAGCTTATATAAAAAATTAAAGGGTGTTTCAAATTTCTGTTTTGCTTAATTATTAAAATAAAATTTCCTTTGTTACATGAAAATGATTTAGCTTTATCCAACTTTAACTTTTTGGAATGATGAAATTGGCCTCTATTAATTAACAACGCAACATACTTGTTAATTTCACTAGTACGTAGCTTTATGAAAATAATGAAGAATTGAATCAATGGAAGATCAACAAATTAATAAATATCAAGCTTTCAAGTTAAGGAAAAGAAAAAAAATTGGTCGGAGTAAAACTTTGGAAATGATGGTTCTAGCAACAACCTGGGTCGAATATCGGGCAAAGAATTGGGCGCGCTTTTAGATGGCTAGTTTTAAAATTTAGCATGGTGAATATGTTAATTTTGTTTTATCAGTTACGTGAAGTAGTATGTCGTACGTAACAACTTATATGCTTCAAAAATAACGTATGCTTTCAAAGAAGTTCGCCCTAGCGGTCTAAAGCAACTTTAACTGCCTTCACCTTTCGGCGAGTCACGCCAACGTCGTGAGAGGGTTTTTTCCTTTTTTGTTCATTCTCTACCGAACTTTCAGCCATGGTTTGGAGGAAAAAGTAAGGTGGAGCTCGGAAATGGCAGTGTAGTAAAGACAAGGAGTTTCACGACGGCAAGCCGCTGGATTCTCATCGCTCTAGATGTGGCTCTGCTTGAGAAATCTAATAATAGCTTAGGATACTGGTTGTTGTTTAACAACTCTAACTCATTAGTCTAATGATCTTAATAGTTAAAATTGTCAATTCGACCAAGTAGTGAATGCTTTATGCTTTAAATACGGTATCATCACTTCCGTACGAAGAGTCTTAAGGATCTAGATAAATTTTAAAAATAAACTTTATTACAACTATAATGAAAACAATTTTGCAATATGATATATCGCTTTTACCAAATACACAAATCTAACCTTGTAAAAGAATAAGTTTATACTATATTATGTCATATAAGAAAAAATACATGAATTCAGAAGATTAGTTAGTCTACTATGTGGAAATGGTTTTTAAAAAATAAGTCTAAATCATTAGATTATAAATTATTTTAAATTTTGAAGTCTTAAAAAAATTCATATTAATCGAGGACCTAGGGCAAATACCTTTTTCAATACACTACAGACAAGTCTCTGGATATCATCAGCAGCTGGTTTCGAACACTGATAATTCAGATTTCAACCAGATAAATAAACTATAAATGCACGGTGAAATGTGCGGTAGTGTGTATCAAATTCACAAGAAACAAAAGTCACGTTAAAGATATGCGAGATAATAGATTAGACCCCAAAAAAAAATTGAATTGCTTGGTTTCACTAAACGAAATAAAGGCAATAAACATAATAAGTTTTCCATTAACTGGAAAACCCAATGGGTATTACAAAGGAGAAGCATAAATAAACCCAATCCACCCTAATACAACTAAATTTAAACCATCATTAACCCCGGTCTCTTAACTGAGATTCTTAGCTTCGGCTAAGAGACGGTTTTTACTTTTTTTAGATTTTAACTAAGAAAAGTTAAGAATCGTCTCTTAAATAAGAAATATAAGGGCATGTTTATTGCAGGTCTTTTAGATTGGGTCTCTTAGCGTAATATAAAATACGGTATCTTAGTTTTTAACTAAAAAAACTAAGAGACGTCTCTTATATCTCTTATTTAAGAGACGTCTCTTAGATTTTTTAGTTAAAACTAAGAGACTGTATCTTATATTACGCTAAGAGACCTAACATAAGAGATCTACAATAAACATGCTCTAAGGGTATCATTAACCCTGGTCTCTTAGTCGGGGTTTAACTCATGATTTGATATTTTTTTGTTTTTTTTAAACATTTTTTGGCTAATAAACAGCTCTTATATCTCTTATTTAAGAGACGATTTTTAACTTTTCTTAGTTAAAATCTAAGAAAAGGTAAGAACCGTCTCTTAGCCGAAACTAAGAACTCCAGTTAAAAGACTAGGTTAATGATGGTCTAAGAGCCGTCTCTTAGCCAAAAAGTGTAAAAAAAAAAAAAATGTCAAATCATAAGTTCTTAACTTATGCTAAGAGACCGGAGTTAATGATGCCCTTAAGCTCAACAATCTATCCAATACATTGAGGGTTGTTTTTGCCACGCATCCACATCTTCCTCAGATGATGACACACGTTCTGACACGATGCCGGCACCTCTTCGATTTCCACCGTCGTCATCATCAGATCTATTCTATTTTGCGGGAATCTCTTTCGCTCTTCGCTGATGCTTCAATTGAAACTCGCTGCATCTTCGAATGACAACTCTACAGATTACTGAATCGATTCATAAGAGGAAATTTTATCGGACCGCTCATGTAAAACACCAACTCTACCGTATCCGTTCAAATTTAATCCTTCATCATCATCATCCTTTCCAACAGAAAAGCTTTGCCCAAATGCCTAACGGCTAAAACATAAGAGGCAAAGACTGATTTTCAAGGCAAAGAATTCAAAGCATATCTTCTGATGAATAAAATAAATTTAATTAGTTAAATATTTTTGGTTCGGAAGACTTTTCGATAAGTATTCTGACATAAAATTCAATTAGAAAAAGAAGTCTTCTGAATCCTAAATTTACTATTCGTCTCAAAAGACTTTTCAAGAAGATTTTTGTTGGTATAATGGTCACGATAAAACATATAGTTCAATTTTATATAAAATAAATCACACATATATATATATATATATATATATATATATATATATCTGTTTTAATAGATAAGATTACTATTCTTTCCATTATAAATTTTTTGTCTTTAAAAATTGTTGTTTAATATTTTTAATGTAAAATTTTACATAAAATTCAGTTTTAGTTCTTTTATTTTATTGTATTAATTAAAGAGATAAAAAAATATTTAATTTGTGAATAAAAGATAAAATTAAATGTTTAATATGGTCTATAGTCTCAAGTAAATCCACAACGACTACAAATTGTTTTACTAGTATAATTTTCAACAGTGATATAATGTAAGTGAGTAATTACCACAAAAGTAGAGTAATTAACTCATCCAATGTCGAGATGTGGTCGGCGAGGAAAAAAACAAAAGACTGTTCATACGTTTAAAACGAACACCACATTTAAAATTTAGATAGATACTGCATGAAGATGCCATATGTCTTGAGACCAACACAATGAGCAGTTACAGTGCAAAAATGAATTGTTAGCTGTTATCAGTTTACGTCCACGCCATATGCCATGTAAAATCTACGCTATTACAAACAATATCCTATAACCAATTAATATCCACAGATCCATCAACTGATAAATAAATATCATAATAAGTTTAGAAAATACTATAACTACAATGCCTGGCTTATGCCTCTGGATTTATTCTCAAGATAAGAGAAAAGCTTACACAATTACACTAGAACTCGAGTGTCGAGACAGACCTAAACACTAACATGAGTACATGACTGGAAAGAAAAAAACAGACAACAACAAAAATTTACAAGTTCGATTTATCTTAACTTTAAAACTAGTTTTTTACCTTTGTTCTTAAACACAACTGTAAAAGAAAACCATTACAAAATAAAATAAAAACTAGACATCAACTTTACAAGTTGAAGGAGCGAGAAGAGGAACTTGACCATTAGAAGATCGATTAAATCTCATCCACACACCACACGTTGCATAAAATCCATACCGTCCAGTCATAATCGCACCAGCTTTCCAACGTAGCCTCCCTGTAACCACCACTCTCATTGAAACGAGACCGTAAGCTTCATCACTCTTCAACCCGTTAGCAACTTCCGGTGAAACCGGTATCCCGGCGCCGCCCAACACCGGAGCTATCACCACCGTTGATTTATGTCCTAGACGAAGCGGTGGAAGCTGAAGCGGGGGCGTTATGATCTGATCTTTGTAGGTAACGTACATGGACAGCTTGTCGTAGTGAATGGAGACTCTCCGGTTCGGGTTTCTGGCCAAGACGGAGAACTGGACGGAGGTTGAGATTAACGGCGGCGCCGTGAAGTTGAGGTCGTATATGGCGGCTCCTACGACGGTGAGGCGTGGCTTGTGTGGACGGTAGACGAGCCAGAGTATTAAAACGATGATACCTAGTAAGACGAGGATGGAAAAGATGGCGGCGCAGAATGCGCGGTAAGCATCTCCGCGGCCTCGTCGTCGTTGGCCGTCTTTGGAGTAAGACTCCGGCGTTGAAGAAGCGGAGGGAGCATGTTTGTGATCTGCTTTGGCTGCATGCTCAGCTTTTGCTTCTCCCTCTCCCATGGCTAATGTTATATTGGTGAAGAGTGAAGATAAGAAGCAAGAGGAGTTAAGTAGCTGCAAGTTTTTGTCTTGTTCTGTTGAGTTGTGTTGCGTTCTAACTAACTAAACACTCTTAGGAGTAAACACTAAACACTCTATTTAGAGTACATTTTATTAATTATTTATCAACTTAAAAAGCTTTGAGTTGTAGTTAAGTAACTAATTATCTGTTCTTATTGATACAGAAGTACTTTCGTACGAATCCAAATCTCGGTGCAACCGTTCACGTGACAGAACTAATGGCTGTAAACGAATAATACCTATCAGTTTGCAAAGAAAAAAAATGTACTTTATGTGAAGGGATGTAATCTATATGGGCATATTAAAAGAAAAAAATAATAAGCATATTGCGTATGATTGAAAAAGTTAGTAATATAAACTCGTTTGGATGCCAGAGTTAAACAAAGTTTAAGATGTCGATTAAGCAAATGGTCTACTCATTTCACAATTAATTATAAACTGTTTAAATAGTAAAGCAATTAAGGATACATCCATGAAGTGTATCCTTAAGGTAGAGTAAGTGAATTGGGTACCACAACATGTGTCATAGGTTTAGAAAAATACAACAGCCTATGACGTCCACATAGAAGAATCTGCTAGTTAAACACACCAACCGAGATACCCCACCGACACAGAGCACCGACTGACCGACATTGATGTGTCACAAAAGTGGACTGAACTTCTGTTTCCTTAATGGGCCTTAGTCATAAGCCCATATACATTGAGCCTACATCATTCCAGTTAGATTTTTACCATATTCAGTGGAAGCACCGTAGCCTATTGGTTATAGTTTAAAGGTTTCTACATTCAAGTCTGAGGTTCAAATCCCAGACTATGCAATTTCTTGCAGATTGCACAGGAAATTCAGGTTTCAATTCTCGAAGCAAGCGATTTATTCAACAATTATGCGATTACGGAAGAAAGGCTTACAAGAGTTTCTCAACATGGTGCAAGTAAATCCGGTCAAACGTAATCTTCATAAGACGGCTCAAATAAGGCAGTTAGGCGTAGATCCTCATAAGGCAGATAGTATTGTCGGTAATCGAATCGTCTTTGTAATCTTTCTCATAATTGTAATATCTTAAATAAATTCTCGACAAAAAGAAAAAAAAAGATTTTTACCATATTCTAAAAACCGGACGCCTACTTATCCGCCTCGATTTATACCAAATCAATCTTAAAACTGGATATCTGATTTTTATCCGTCTAGACCGTCTAGATGACCGCCTAACTGCCTAGACGACCGCCTAATCTATTTTATTATTTATTTTATTTTTTAATAATGGTTTATTTATCTATTTATTTTATTTAAATTTTGATAAATATAATTTATATTCATAATTTTTTATACAGTCTTAGACATAAAAATATATTAATGTTATACACAATTAAATATTAACATGTGTTATAACATACTAAAGAATCTAAAAATTCTGCTCCGCATAATTTTTTATTAGTCTTAGATTTTCTTTTTAGACGCTATGTCCAACCCAACCGTCTGACTAGCGCTTAATACCTAACGCGTTTCCGAACAGCGGCTTTTTGCCTTCCTCGAACATTCCTTGACCGTACAACCCAAAATAATGTCCTATGGGACCAAATCGGGTGAGCAACCGTAAGTTTTCTATTATATTTTAAATTTACAAGTTCCTAGAAATTTATGTTTAACTAATAGTTAATTTGTGTTACGAAATAGTCGAAATTAATGTAGATATGGTTTCGCTGCATGAATTTCAGTACCGCCTATTTGGATTTTGTATTTTTTTTTATAGAAAGTTTTTTTTCAAAACCACAAATAAGCTACTTTAACTTTTTTTTACATGTTTAGGAGATTGGAGCTTTTCCAATATTTGCTATCATTGGTATGCATAGACGTTTCAGATTTCGGTAAAAACATCGGTTCCGTTGGATTGGGTATTTTGGATATTGGGTTCAGTAAAAATTAGAAGATACATTTACTATCTAATTATTTTTGGTTCAGGTAGTTTCAGATTCGGTTTAGTTCAGAAAATCAAACTAGAAATTAAAAAGATACTTGTAAAATTTTTGGTGCTCATTTAGTATTGGTTCGTTATTTCAGATAACTCAGATAATTTAGGATAAATATCAAATATTTTGAATAAAATATCGAATAGTTAGATTAATTAAGATAACAATTTCAGATATTTCGGCTAAAAGATCCTGATACTTTCAGATTTTTTTATGGTAGTTCGGATACTATATAATAATTTAGTTATTAAAAAAATTGATACTTTAATTTATTTTTAAATTATATATATATATATATATATATGTATATATAACTAATATTTTATATATTCGGATACCTTTTCAGTTTTTCGATCTGGTTCCGATTTCGAAAAGTTCAGTTATGATTTTTTTGTCCAGACCTAATCACTAGTTATCCATTTTGATTCTCTCATTTTGATATTTGACTTAAGTTTTAGTATTCTTTCTAGATTATTTGTCTCTGGCAGAAGACCTAGACTTTGTGTAAAATTTCATGATTTTAACTAATCAAAGACAAAAGACAAAAAAAAAAAAACTAATTGCTAATTTGTTATTTTCAATACAAAATATTCAGATTATAGCTATATATGACCCTGAAAGATCAGGCCTGATTTGAGCTTTTAGCATTATAGCTGAAGCCCATTTTCTAACATTTCATAGTGAAGAAGAGTTGCTTCATCTTCATTTCTCAGAAGCATTTAGCATCAGATCTAAGTTTCGCCGATCACTAAATTACCACAATGCCATCGACTCCGATTAGATCGATGGCGGTTACAAGGCAGCCGGAGCTTGAACCAGACGACGCGTCGGTGGATTCGATAGATTCCTCCACCGTGAAATTCGGTACACCGGAAGCGTTAGAGTACGTACGCTCGCTCACAGACGTAGGCGCGATGACGCGGCTCCTCCACGAATGCATCGCTTACCAACGCAGCTTGGATTCAGATCTCGACACGCTTCTCTCTCAGCGAACGGACCTGGATCGTAGCCTCCTCGACCTCCAGAAATCCGCTGAGATTCTCGAAATCGTCAAGGCGGACGCCGATCACATGCTCGGGAACGTTAGATCGACCTGCGATCTCGCGGATCAGGTGAGCGGCAAGGTGCGCGAGCTCGATCTCGCTCAGTCTCGCGTCAATGTGACTCTCTCGCGCATCGACGCGATTGTGGAGCGAGGGAATTGCATCGAAGGAGTGAAGACGGCTTTGGATTCGGAGGATTACGAGTCCGCTGCGAAGTTCGTGCAGAGGTTTCTCCAGATCGATTCGCAGTATAAGGATTCTGGTTCTGATCAGAGAGAACAGCTTCTTGAGTCCAAGAAGCAGCTCGAAGGTATTGCGAAGAAGAAGCTGTTAGCAGCCATAGACCAAAGAGATCATCCTACGATTCTGAGATTCGTAAGATTATATTCTCCGTTGGGGATGGAGGAGGAAGGTTTACAGCTCTACGTTGGTTACTTGAAGAAGGTGATTGCGATGAGAGGGAGGATGGAATATGAGAATGTGGTTGAGCTCATGGAACAAGGAGTCGAGCAAGTGAACTTCGTTGGATGTTTAACCAATTTGTTTAAGGACATTGTCATGGCTATTGAAGAGAATGACGAGATCTTGAGAGGTCTCTGCGGAGAAGACGGTGTTGTTTATGCGATATGTGAGTTGCAAGAGGAATGTGATTCTAGAGGCTCCTTGATCTTGAAGAAGTATATGGAGTTTAGGAAGCTAGCTAGGTTGGCTTCTGATGTCAACAATTCTCCAAATCTGAATCTGCTTGCTGGTGGTGCTTCTGAAGGACCAGACCCGAGAGAAGTAGAGCTCTACGTGGAGGAGATACTCTCTCTGATGCAGTTAGGTGAGGATTACACAGAGTTCATGGTGTCAAAGATCAAGTCTTTAACCTCGGTTGATGCTGAGTTGTTGCCAAGGGCTACGAAGGCGTTTAGAAATGGTAGCTTTAGCAAAGTGATTCAGGACGTGACGGGATTCTATGTGATACTAGAAGGGTTCTTTATGGTTGAGAATGTGAGGAAAGCTATAAGGATCGATGAGCATGTACCGGACAGTCTTACCACTTCAATGGTGGACGATGTGTTCTACGTGTTGCAGAGTTGTTTGAGGAGAGCGATTTCGACTTCGAACATTAGCTCTGTGATTGCTGTGTTGAGCAATGCTGGTAGCTTGTTGGCGAATGATTACCATGAAGCTTTGCAGCAGAAGATTAGAGAGCCTAACCTTGGTGCTAGGTTGTTCTTGGGTGGTATCGGTGTGGAGAACACTGGTACTGAGATTGCAACTGCTTTGAACAATATGGATGTGAGCTGCGAGTACATTCTTAAACTCAAACACGAAATCGAGGAGCAATGTACTGAGGTATGTACTCATACGTAATGATTAGCTTAAATTTAAATCTTAAGGAACAACAATCTGGAACCTGTTATAGGTAGTGATTTAGAACCGCTAAGTTATTTGCTAGATGTAAGTGGGTCTCACTTGTCTTGATCTCTTGTGCTGATCACAGGTGTTTCCTGCACCAGCAGATCGAGAGAGGATAAAGTCATGTCTCTCCGAGCTAGGCGAGTTAAGCAACACGTTCAAGCAGCTACTCAATTCAGGCATGGAACAGCTAGTAGCAACCGTAACACCAAGAATCCGTCCGGTTCTAGACACTGTAGCTACCATAAGCTACGAGCTGACAGAAACAGAGTACGCGGAGAACGAGGTGAACGACCCGTGGGTCCAACGACTTCTCCACTCGGTGGAAACAAACGCTGCGTGGCTCCAACCGCTAATGACTTCAAACAACTATGACTCGTTTCTGCATCTCATAATAGATTTCATAGTGAAGAGACTTGAAGTGATAATGATGCAGAAACGGTTTAGCCAGCTTGGTGGGCTTCAGCTAGACCGAGACACGAGGGCTTTGGTTAGCCATTTCTCGGGTATGACTCAGAGAACGGTGAGAGATAAATTCGCTCGGTTAACTCAAATGGCGACGATACTGAACTTGGAGAAGGTCTCAGAGATTTTGGACTTCTGGGGAGAGAACTCAGGACCTATGACATGGAGACTTACCCCTGCGGAGGTTAGACGGGTCTTGGGTCTTCGGGTCGAGTTTAAAGCCGAATCTATTGCTGCTCTCAAGTTGTGATGTTACTTTCCTCTTTTATTTATGTTGTCAACCCACATATTATTACTCTGTTGGTGTATAACTTGTATTGCCCATAGTGCATGATCAACGGTTTTATTTTTTTCCTTTTTCTATATATCGAAACCACACGTATGACATAATATTTGTTGCATGGTCTCAAGCAGGGGTTGGTGAAAAACCGAGATCCAGACTGAATCTGACTGATCTACTGTCAAATGGTATAAAAACATCCGAATTTTAAAGTGTTATTAACTAAATCTGAATTGATAACCAAAAATTTCAAAAATTCTAAGTACCCGAAAAAATTCAAACAAGCCTACATGAAATTTTGAATTTTGTATCTAAAATAAGTATTTGAAAGATAAATAAGTACAGATGAAATCTATTCTATTATTTTCTCCAAAATAAAATTAAAAATTTTCTCCACTTTTGTTTCATTTTCATCTCCATAGAATAAAAATGAAATTATTTCAAAATAGAGTACTACTTGTAACGAGGTTCCAGACCTCCTTGCTATAGGAACAGGTAAGGAGCAACTGGTCCCTTGTTTCAACTTCCTGAGAGCAGACAACAGGTGGTGGAGATTTGGAGTCCCCGTGCAGCCAGCCTTGCTCTTGTAGGCAGCCTGTCTGCATTAGCAATCCACATATTAAAAGCCAATTTCGGAACAAAACCTTTGAACCATACGCAATCCACCCAAGCTTTCTTCTCTGATTTAGGTCTCGAGAATTCCCACGTAACTGCAGACGAGTAGACCGATGAAGAACTTCCTGTAACCTTCCATTCATATTCATAAGGAAACCACTTTCCATCAGAATCACTCAAATGCTGAGCCTACACCAAATATACGACAAACACTGTGTCATCCTTCACGCCACCTACAGCAGCATTTTCGGCTTCTTTAATTTGTGGCTGTCGCCTCTTGTTCTGCGGTGACATTTCCTTCAGCGTCAACACCACAATGATGCAGTGACTAAGTCAGGCTTTGAAGTTTCCTCATAAAAACACAAAGTTTCAGTAATATCACTAGCTTGGACAGAAGCTTATAACCCCTAAGGTTAACATAATGCCTTAGCACTGCAAAAAGGGATATTAAGATGAATCTTATATATTTGTAATCAAATTTTAGTTGTTTATATTATTATTCCATTTTAAGATCGAATTATCACTGCAAATTCAATAAGATAAACCTCATAAACCTTAATAATAATCGTGGAGGCGGTGCGAACTAAAGTAACTTGATATAACAAATGGAGCAAACAAACTGTATTAATGTCGAAAATGGCAAAACTGAAAATCTCAAACCAACTAAAGCAATAAAACATAGCAAGTGTAAAACAGGGAGACAACTAATCGAACAGGCCGAATCCAAGATCTCCATCGCTCTCTTCTGCTGGTTCATCCTGCACAAAAACAAAACAAGGATCAATAACCAACACAAACTAAAAGATAGAGAAATACAGAAAGTGTTATTTTTTCTAAATTATATACCTTCTTCTCCTCCTTGGCAGGGGCAGCAGCTGCGGCACCTCCACCAGCAGCGGGTGCAGCGGCAGCAACAGGTGCACCACCACCACCGCCACCAGCACCAACATTCATGATGAGGTCAGTGACGTTACGCTTCTCAGCCATCTTGGCGAATAGCATTGGCCAGTAAGACTCAATCTCAACACCAGCGGCTTTGACCAAAGTCGCAATCTTGTCAGACTATTAACAATAGAGTTAAAGATATAAACAAAAAGTAAAAATACTTCTTGAATACAGAACAAACACACTTGTTAATCAAAATAAATCTAACAAAACTTACTT
Organism: Brassica rapa; assembly: GCF_000309985.2. Classification (NCBI taxonomy): domain Eukaryota; kingdom Viridiplantae; phylum Streptophyta; class Magnoliopsida; order Brassicales; family Brassicaceae; genus Brassica; species Brassica rapa. The sequence continues at coordinate 14,920,374 of NC_024797.2, forward strand.
CTTGTCTTAACGACACTAAGATACAAGACAGCTGACATAACATTTGAAGAAATGAGAAACAACAAACATGCAATCTTAGACTAGCATCAAACATTTCAAGAGACTGCATAAACCTAGCTAAACCAATCAGCTTACGATTAGTACGATAGTTCTAGAAGATGATGAGACGATTTAAAGGATACAGTGATGGAAATGCCCTCGTCCTCAAGGATCATAACAGCGTAGCTGCAAGCGAGTTCTCCGACCGTCGACATTGTCTCTGTAATGATACAATAAACAAGAGCTTTAAAGCTCAAGAAAAGCAGCAGCAAAGGTAAGTCGGAGGATGAAGAAATACCTCAGAATGCGATTAGAAGTGGCGCCGCTTAAACACAAAGATTAGGGTTTTGCAATGCAGCCAAGGAGTGGATCGTCAGTTATAAATAGCGCAAATCTACCGAAACTTTATTGGGCCTACGGATGAAGGCCCATTTTGGAAACCTGACGTTTCGGCCTTATTTTTCGCTTGGCTTTTCTACAATTTATCTCTCTATGCGAACATGCATCAGCCATTGTTTCACTTTTATGAGCATGAATTTACAGATTTCTAAAATGAAAATGTAACGCCCCGACCATTCACAGCTAATGGGTCATTCACGCCCGTTCTCTCGTTCTGTGAGTCTCATCCCGTTCTAATGGTTCGTTAATTTTTCAAAGCTCCTGCAATAGTCAAATATGAAAATGTACGGATCAATAGTCAATTAAAAATTGATAGTAAAGCTATCATTTTTGATGATTTTTTTAACAGATTTTATCGTTATAGTTAACATAATAATGCATTTATTAATAAATATTTGTAAAACAATTACGTCCGCTTATACGGGTAAAATACCTAGTTATATAACTAATGCCAGATTTATTATTGCAATTGGATTTTTTAGATATATGTAAATATATTTTTTCTTGTTAGAAACTAATTAGTAACGTATGTATCAGTTTAAGGGAGGTGATTATATGCTCTAAACCCAAAAGAAAAACATCTCCACAAAAGAAAAGAGATACAAAAAAAACAATGTCAGCACAGAAGATTCAACTTGCTTGTTTGATCCTAGCTTTTTTTCTTCTATTTTCTCGATCAACTGGTAATATATATTTTCTTCCTCTACTTCTTCATAATTGAAAGATATAATAAAATGAACTGATTCGGATTATTTATTTTTAAATAAACTTTTCAGCTACATGTCACTATAGATTCCCACCCTCAGGCCCTTGTAAGCATGATGACGGCTGCAAGAACGTGTGCACAAAGCCTCCTGAAGATCCAAATTTTCTAGCGTGCATTACTTCTGGCCTAATGTTTGGCAAATGTTGTTGTTTAGTAAGACCATAGCTGGTCTAATGATACATCAATATATTTGTCATTACCTATTACAAGATTTAAAATCAATATTAAAAAAAAATGTTTGCCTCATTCTTTAAATTTTCCACTAAAAGGTCAAATACCAACTGATTATTACCATAGTTTCTGAGTATGATTGCTTTATCTCCTGGTCTTGTGTTCAGGTCAAGAGAAAGGTTACACCAAGAAGAGTTTAAACACACAGGTTTGCTCAGAAATAAATTAGCAGATATTAGAGATCAATCTTTCTAACCTTAGTGCATGATTTCTTCATTCATAAAAGTCTTTTGTACAACTGATTATTTTGTCTTTTGTATTAGATAAAACTATAGATTCTACATATAACAGAGATATAAAAAATAAAAAGAACCATTATCTCTTCGACGATCCCATAAGAAAACAAAATGTTATTTCTCTATTAAAGTTCTATCTTGTGTGCAGCAGTGAATAGTGATCTGAGATCAGACTTTGCCTTCGAGTTTATCGTTATTAACAAGAGGAAGCAACTCCATCTTGGTTCTTGGTGTATGAGGAGTCCTAGGAGTTCCAGGCGTTTGTTGCGAAAGCATATGCCTCACGTATCCATACAATGTGCTTGCAGCATCAGAAGAGTTATTCCACATCCAACAGCATTTATATACCATATTGGGTTACAGAATATCAACCACAACACCAGTACAGCCACTGCAACCTTCAACCGTAAGGTTTCCAGCTAAATTGACTGTGACTGCAGCTGCGGAGTGAATGACATAGAAGATGGAGAAGTTGAGACAAAAGGCTAACACAACAAAACTTATTAAAATGATGAGGGCTGACCACGGAGACTGGTGTTTCAAATCAACTCATCATTCCATTGCCTTCCAGTAGTAATTCTGGTATCATGAGGATCATGGTGGCGAAAGGCCCTATGTAGTCTATTGTGTTTATGCTACATAAAAGAAGAACATGAGAACAATCAAATCTCTCTTCCATTGCGTCTTTGATGTAGTTCTTTAGTTTCTATTTCTCATCTCGCGTTAATAGCCTCGAGCTTATACTTGAATCTCCATGATTTAGGCAAGTTTGTCCTTCTCCATCTCATGTACTTTTCTGTCTTAAGAGACAACTAGGTAGTAACCCGCGCCTTACGCGGGATGAGACATATGTATCATTGTTTTAAGTTATATACTATGATTTTGTAAGACATAAGTATATATTTGAAGAGAAAGTGAAAAACACCGAAATTTCTGGTTTTTTAGTGGAACAATAACATTTGAAAAGTAATACCATCACTGCCTTAAATAAATAAAATACAGTTATTTTTATTATATAAAAAAATTTAAGATAAAAGAAATTGAATGTGATTCCACCCTTTAAAACACATAATTTGTTTTAATAAAAAAACTAAAATAACATAATTAATTGATACGATAAGAAATTATAGTCTAAATTTTTTTTAAAATTTAATCAAAATGCACGGAATTGAATCCTGAAAGTAAAAAAAAAATCATATTTGTTAACATATAGTAACTATATCAAATTTAAAATAATTTTATACTCACATTGATTAAAAAATAATTCTTTATTTGAGGAATATGAGGATCAAATAAAATATCCGAAAAGTCTTCAAAAGGTATTAAATTTCTGAAGCGATCTATAAGAAATTCAATTCTGATCCTAAACATTATTTTTTTTTTGCCATAGTTACTAATAGAGATAACTAATATTCATTAAATTTTTTTTACCATTACTCCTCTTAATTGACCACCATAGTTTGAGTACACAAATTAAATATCCTACGATTTCTACATTGCGATCTATAAGAACTAAGAAGTCATTTTAGTATATTGTCCTTATCAATGAGATTTATATGTAATGGTCAGTTTATTTTTCTTGCATGATAATGGGAGACTTATTACTTAATGCACTAAACAACTTCCTCGTGAAAACAAATAAAGATATTAATGTGACTAAAAGACAATATATAAGTGCTACCACAAAGATAAGTGATGGAGAATAAACCAGCATAGATAAGTTTAGTATAAAACCAAAATGTTTATTTAAATATTGTCTACTTCAAAAGATGCATATAAAATGATCCTGTAATTTTAAAATTATTGAAAGTAATTGTATAAATGGTGTACATAGTAGCTTCATGACTACATATAGTCTTCATAGAGTTGCATGGTTGGTAGTAGACATAAAAGGTTTGCCGCATAAACGTCATTTGGTTTGCCTGCAATCTGTGTGTCTTACTTTTCGATAGGTACTTGTACCTGCAAAGAGTTAAAGTAAATTGTTTGATTGAAAACATGTGTATTTCAAAAAAAGAAAAAATCATTAAACCTTTCACGCTAAAACACTTGTTTTTCGAATAGCTTGCCCAATCGTTTTAAGCAATCCAAGACGGTCGGTCCCAAATCGCCTGAGGTCTGACGTTCGAAATATACCGGAGGAATCGCCAGGAAGTCTCCTGTAGTAACCGGAAGTTGATGAGAATGATGATCGCTGAGAAAACTGACGAAAAGCTTCCTTCTCTTTTATACATGACCATGGCTTTGTACAAAAATGGAATCAAGCCTTCCATTTCTTCTTTTTTTTTTTCCGATGGGGATTCTTTGATGTTTTCTCTCTCTGAAATAGAAGATCGTCGATGCGCCTGCTTTACAAAATCTCTTTCTTTATAACCTTAGTAAAGAACGTCGATCACCCTCATATCGTCTTCTTTTCTGCTTCCGATACCCATCGATGCGCCTAGTATCAATGACATGGAACTCGACTGCTCAAGGACTCTGTAGTCGGTCTGACAAAAATTAAAAAACGTCTACTGTTCAAGGACATGGAAAATGAGTTTGCAAAAAAAAATCATCAAAAAAAGAAACATTTAATGGTTTCACATTAAATGATTTTGTGAGAATCAATGTGAGCGCGACACGTAAGCAAAAAAGAGAATGGAGCCTTCTCATGCATCCTTGAAAAAACAACTAAGAAATAATTAAGGAAAGCCTTAAAAAATGCTTCTCCTTTAATATATAGGGGATACTGATGTTAGGAGTTTTCAAGGCTCCTAAGACAAATGTTGTAGTATAGAAGATTGTCGAACCAGTTCTGAGGGATATCAAAGCACTGAGAATGCAAGTACTCACTTAATCTAAGTGCAACCAATGATTTAGATGGGTTTTAAATTACTACTAAACTAGAAAGCAAATAACAGAATGATACTTTCTTGACTAAGGGAAAAGAGAACTCATGGGCATAGGGATTAGACCTTGGGTGATCAAGTATCGAACTAAGGATGGCAAATGATCAATCAAACTATCAACCTTAAGCCTAGACACAATTCTAAGCAAGCTCTATGTCTAGATGAATGCTCATTTGCTAACATATCTCAAACATCAAATGTCTTTGGTTGAATAATATGAAAGCAATCATTACTAACAAGTCTATTAGCTATCTTAGCATCTTTAACAACAAATGTCTTTGGCAAAGTATACTAAGAGCCTAGGAGAGTTGTCTCAGGCATTTCATCAAACACCTTTTGGGTGGGAAATGTCTATTGATCAACTTTTGAGTGGCCAACTCAGAAGATGCATTATGAATACTCTACTAGCAAGGAACAAGAATGATCTACACTAAAACATCCTAGAACTAACCTAATCACCCTTAATCTCCCTAACCCATGAATTCAAAAGGTGATTACTCACTAATCTCCATGATTCCTCTTAAACCCATATTGGATTTCAGATTAATCATGTAGAGAAACACAGGAAATAGATAAGAACACAGAATTCTCAATAATAAACTGATCAATTCATTCAAAAAGATCCCTTTCCAAAGGTTTTTGGTGGTTTTTCTAAGAACAAAGATCATGTGCCTCCTGGTGGCTTACAGAGTAATAAAACATAGGTTTAGAAAATAAAAACGTGCATAATGAAATGACCAAAATGCCCTTGAGAAATCACAAGTTCGAGCAGAAACAAAACACGGAGCGACCTCAGCCCGTCGCTCCGACAAGTCGCTCCAGGCTTCGGGAGCGACCTCGCTGTGTCGCTGCGAGAGGTCGCTCCGGGCTCGTTCTCGCGTCTCCGGGTGATGAAAACGCGAGCGACTTCTCCCTGTCGCTCTGGTATGGTCGCTCTGAGCTTCGGGAGCGACTTCAGCACGTCGCTCTGGAAGGTCGCTCCGAGGTGTAAATGTGTGTCTCCAGACGTGAAAACGCGAGCGACCTTGTGCAGTCGCTCTGGATGAGTCGCTCCGGGATGTGGTGCACAGCGACCTCATGCCGTCGCTCCGAGAGGTCGCTCCGGCTGTGCTCGTCCAAAGATCACTCTTTTCACCTCTTTTGAGCTCCAAATAACCTTATGTGGTACTCCAGTACCTAATAGAGACTCATGTATGCAAAATGCAACCTAAACATGTCTGAATCCTAATCTATATGATGAAAATGCTCATGGATGAATGGATAAAACAATGCAAATATGCAAGATATCAACTCCCCCAAACTTGTTCTTTTACTTGTCCACAAGTGAACTTTCTAGAACTCATAGGAAGAGAGGTTGAAGGTGGGAGCACATAGCCAAAAGAAACACAACTAGCACACTCTCTTATTACACTCTAGCTTCTCTAGGCCTATCTTAACTCTTTTTGTTCTTACACTCATCATCAAGCATCCACACATTCAAATCAACCAACTCTCACATTCATTAAGCACAAAACATCAGGTGAATTCTTGCAAATGGTCAGTTGGTCCAAGTCATTTGGTTGGGTAAGGGAAGGCTTTTATTCAAGTGATTCAAGAGGTTCAAAACATATGATCTTTAAGGTGGTTTACTCTCAAAACAAGTAGCCTTGACATTGCACATAATATATCTAAGAAAGGGACCAACTCATGCATACAATGCTCAATCTCCATTGTTCTACCCTTTTCCCAAACATATCATTACACAATCATTCCCAAATGTCAAACCCAACTCACATCTCTCACCAAAAGATCTTAAGAACTTTAACTCTTTCTTTTTGAAATCTACAAGGGATTTTTCTACAACCTCAAAACATTTCTTAGCTCCTAACAACTTTGCTAGCCCCCTTTTCTTTCTTTTTTTTTTTTTTCGATTTCTTTTTTTTTTTTTTTTATATATATTTTTTTTTTTTTAGGTTGGGGGCCAAGACTTTTCAAAACTAGAGCTAGAGGTTCTCTACTTATCCCAGAAAATCAATTCACTTAAGCACAAAGAGTCTATTCTTTTCCTTTTTCATTTCTCCCAAATCATAATCACAACACTCACCCCCCACCTATAGCTAGACAATAGAGTGCCCAATCTAGCAAGAATGAAGATCAAGCATTGTCGTTCCCGATACTCTCAACATTATGCGCATGTAAGACTTTCCGAAGAAGGCCTCACTCATCAAACAATGAAAGCTTAAAAGGAGGGAAAGGTTTTGGGAGTGGTCTACCACTAGAGTTTGTCAAAAAAAGATTGGCATAAAGGATGTGACAACTCAAGTGTGTATAGCCATGACTCAGTACACAAGGGACCATGAGCAAGAAGCATTAAGTTCGTTCAGTTCAAATAAGGTTGTAGTTGGCTTCAAAGACTGAGTTTCAGCAATCAACAAGTTTCAGGAAGAGTTTTCAAGGCTCGAAACATACAAGTCTTTTTGAGAGGTGCAAAAGCTACTCAGGTGCAACGTAGTGTTCTTTACAAGGCATTTAAAATCATTGCTCCCAATGCAAGTGAATGCAACCTATATGCTCTAGACTCTCCTAAAAATGCAAATGATGCAAACTAAATGATTGATTTTTTTTTTATCTATGCAAATAGGTATGCCATGCATGACTCAATGAATCAACATCAAAGCAAACATGATCAAATACTTGGTACCTCCCCCAAACTTGAGTTACACAGTCTCTGTGTCGTCAAGTAGAGAGAGATACCGAAAAGAAGACTAATATGCAAAAATGAAATGGTATATACAAAGGAGTGTGGTGGGTTACCTTCTATAGGGAATGAGTAGAGGGAGATGCTCCCTCCTCGTCGTCCTCAGGTGGTAACTCTTCAAGGTGCTCATCAGCAGGAGTGCCCATCTCTTCAATGTAGAAGGCTTGCCCGAACACAGTTGGTTTCCTCATTTTCCCCTTGATGTCAAAGTGGAGGATGTTCTCTTTACCCAAATGGAGATCAATCGTGCCCTCCTTCACATTAACAATAGCTCCTGCTGTAGCTAAGAATGGCCTTCCTAGAATCAATGGATCTTGAGCCTCCTCACCCATCTCAAGCACCACAAAATCTGTAGGTATCTCATACCTTCCAATCTTCACAGGGAGGTCCTCTAAGATGCCCACAGGGTACTTCACTGAACGATCAGCTAACACCAGAGAGAGTCTACACTTCTTGTACTGAGTGAATCCAAGCTTCTTTGCAACAGACAAAGGCATCAAGCTGACACTAGCTCCCAAATCGCAGAGACTTTTCTCAAATACCATAGGTCCAAGAGCACAAGGTAGTGTGAAGCTTCCTGGATCCTCTAATTTCTCTGGAACATCAAGCCTCTGGATGATGGCATTGCACTCATGGGTAAGAATCATCATGCCTTCCATCTCCTTCTTCTTTGCAGCTACAACATCTTTCAGGAAATTGTTGTATTGAGGAATCAACATGAAAGCATCGATGATGGGCATTGCAACCTGAGCTTCACTCATTTGCTTCTCAAACAGAGCCTTGTACTTCTCTAGCAGCTGCTTCTTGAATCTACCAGGGAATGGAAGTTTGGGTTCATAGGGAGGAGGAACAAAAGAACTTTCACTTGCTGGAGTAACAACTTCACCATCCTTTACTGTCTTCTTCTCCTCTCCAACCTTTCCTTTACCTTTGGCTTCCACTATCTTCTCCAAGATCTCGTCATTGATCTTCTCATCAACAATCACCACTTCATCATCTATGTTGATGGCAACCCCCTCACCTAGTTTCTCAGCATCCTTGGTGAGGGTTCTAGGAGGTAACTGCTTACCACTCCTAAGGGTGATAGCTTTGGCCTCCTTGGGATTTTGGTCAGACTTTCCAGGTAGAGATCCTTGCTGGCGATTCTGGTGAGTGTTCATGGAAGCAAATTGATTCTCTAAATTCCTGACTGTAGAAGCAAGGTGTGAGAATTTGTTGTTGAGCTCATTGTAGCTCCCATCAATCTTGGAATGAAGGTTCTTCAACTCATAACCAACTTGCTTCTCACTTCTAGTCTGAGACTCCAAGATTTGCTTCAGTAAGGTATCAGTGCTGCTCTCTTGAGGAGCAGAGGAACCAGACGAGGGGTTTTGCTGAGGCTGATAGCTGCCTTGCTGGTTGTTTCTTGGCGGATAGCCACTCTGTTGGTTGTTGGGTAGGATTTCTGTTGGTAGTTGTTGTACTGAAAGTTGGGCTCCTTTTTGTACCAGCTACCATTGTTGTTGATGAAACACAACTCCTCTTGACCTTCCAAACCCTCAACCTCATTGACAGCAAGTGGATCTTCCTGCTTGGAGTTACCAACAAACTTCAGCTGCTCTTGGGTGGCTTTTTCAGCAATGAGTAGGTCGATCTTGTCTTCCAAAGCTTTGATCTCTTTCCTCGTCTGCTTATCATCTGTTCTACTGCCTCTGTCGTGGTCTCCACTGTAGACTGCATCACTCTTTACCATGTTGTCAACCAGCTCCTCTGCATCCTCCTCAGTTCTCCCCAAGAAGAACCCATTGCTAGCTGTATCCAGTCTGGCTCTGTACTTAGGAAGAGCACCACGGTAGAATGTGCTCAGCAAGCTCTCCTTAGAAAAGCCATGGTGTGGGCATTGAGCTTGGTAGCCCTTGAATCTCTCCCAGGCTTCACTGAAGCCTTCCAAGTTCTTCTGTTGAAAGCTGGAAATCTCGTTTCTCAGCTTAGCAGTTCTTGAAGTAGAGAAGAACTTCTCCAAGAATGCTTTCTTGCAGTCATCCCAAGTAGTGATGGAGTCACTGGGTAGAGACTTCTCCCACTGACGTGCCTTATCCCCCAAAGAGAAAGGGAATAGCTTGAGCTTTAAGGCATCTTCGGACACACCATTGGTTTTTGACAACCCACAGTAGCTGTCGAACCTGTCCAAGTGATCAAATGGATCCTCTAGAGCCAAGCCATGATACTTGTTGTTCTCGATCACGTTGAGGAGTCCTGATTTGATCTCAAAGTTGTTGGCTGCCACAGCGGGTGCTCGGATTCCCAATCTATGACCATGAATGTTGGGGCGGTCGTAAGTGCCAATGGGTCGAGCTGCTCGCTGTTGGTTTTGAGGTATGTCTCCCATATCAGTACTCAATCTCTGCAAGTGAGCCTGTTGCTCTTCTTCTCTTCTATTTCTAGCACACTCTCTCTCTAAAGCTCTGATGTCTGCAGCTATTGGAACTAGGTTTGATGGACCCCTGCTCCTCAAGTTCATACACCTGTAGATTAAAGGGAGGTGAAGAAAGAGAATCAGTAACAAAAGAAAATAAAAATGACTTAGTCTCAAGCAAGTGACTAAATCTCAATGTTCAAATCTACTCAGAATTTGGCAACGGCGCCAATTTGATGTTAGGAGTTTTCAAGGCTCCTAAGACAAATGTTGTAGTATAGAAGATTGTCGAACCAGTTCTGAGGGATATCAAAGCACTGAGAATGCAAGTACTCACTTAATCTAAGTGCAACCAATGATTTAGATGGGTTTTAAATACTACTAAACTAGAAAGCAATAACAGAATGATACTTTCTTGACTAAGGGAAAAGAGAACTCATGGGCATAGGGATTAGACCTTGGGTGATCAAGTATCGAACTAAGGATGGCAAATGATCAATCAAACTATCAACCTTAAGCCTAGACACAATTCTAAGCAAGCTCTATGTCTAGATGAATGCTCATTTGCTAACATATCTCAAACATCAAATGTCTTTGGTTGAATAATATGAAAGCAATCATTACTAACAAGTCTATTAGCTATCTTAGCATCTTTAACAACAAATGTCTTTGGCAAAGTATACTAAAAGCCTAGGAGAGTTGTCTCAGGCATTTCATCAAACACCTTTTGGGTGGGAAATGTCTATTGATCAACTTTTGAGTGGCCAACTCAGAAGATGCATTATGAATACTCTACTAGCAAGGAACAAGAATGATCTACACTAAAACATCCTAGAACTAACCTAATCACCCTTAATCTCCCTAACCCATGAATTCAAAAGGTGATTACTCACTAATCTCCATGATTCCTCTTAAACCCATATTGGATTTCAGATTAATCATGTAGAGAAACACAGGAAATAGATAAGAACACAGAATTCTCAATAATAAACTGATCAATTCATTCAAAAAGATCCCTTTCCAAAGGTTTTTGGTGGTTTTTCTAAGAACAAAGATCATGTGCCTCCTGGTGGCTTACAGAGTAATAAAACATAGGTTTAGAAAATAAAAACGTGCATAATGAAATGACCAAAATGCCCTTGAGAAATCACAAGTTCGAGCAGAAACAAAACACGGAGCGACCTCAGCCCGTCGCTCCGACAAGTCGCTCCAGGCTTCGGGAGCGACCTCGCTGTGTCGCTGCGAGAGGTCGCTCCGGGCTCGTTCTCGCGTCTCCGGGTGATGAAAACGCGAGCGACTTCTCCCTGTCGCTCTGGTATGGTCGCTCTGAGCTTCGGGAGCGACTTCAGCACGTCGCTCTGGAAGGTCGCTCCGAGGTGTAAATGTGTGTCTCCAGACGTGAAAACGCGAGCGACCTTGTGCAGTCGCTCTGGATGAGTCGCTCCGGGATGTGGTGCACAGCGACCTCATGCCGTCGCTCCGAGAGGTCGCTCCGGCTGTGCTCGTCCAAAGATCACTCTTTTCACCTCTTTTGAGCTCCAAATAACCTTATGTGGTACTCCAGTACCTAATAGAGACTCATGTATGCAAAATGCAACCTAAACATGTCTGAATCCTAATCTATATGATGAAAATGCTCATGGATGAATGGATAAAACAATGCAAATATGCAAGATATCAGATACACATCAAACAGTTCGTTTTTAGAAAGTTTCCTCTGAACACCCGTTTATTTCAGTACTAAGAGCATGATTATTGGGAAGTTCTTAGGGTGAGGTTCTTAACGGAATATAAGATATTTAAGAGCCGGTTCTTAGTTTTTTAGTTAAAAGTTAAGAGAAGGATTCTTAAATATCTTATATTCCTCTAAGAACCTCACCCCAAGAACCTCTCAATAATCATGCTCTAAGTCATCCTCCTTGTAGATATGTACTCTTTTCACAATGTATTTGGCTAAATAGATTCCATTGGCAAGCAATAAGCCATAGCCGCCTACCAGATTTTGCACCTTTGATGGAATCATCATACTGCCAATGCGATAAGGAATAGAGAGGTTCAGTTTCACCCTTCAGATGTATAAATTTGGTTGGTGCGACAGATTAATTTGGACAAGGATCACGAATTGACCAAAACTTGTAATTAATAGGATTTATTGTTTGATGTCTTGTATTTTGGTAAAAACATATGCTAGTTTTGTAAATAATTAACAGAATGGTTTAATTTTAGTAGATACTGTAGTTTTGGATTTTTTGCTATAAAATTTAAGTTGTAGATTTTATGGTTTTACCTTTAAATTTTATTGCTCTAGGTTTATTTCAAAATTATAAAAATACTAGATCTAAAGCCATAGAAAAAATAATTTCTAGAACCATTATATTTCCTTTAATTTTTGTTAATAAAACTTGATTGTTTTAATTTTATTGTTCTAGAGAGATTTATGGCTGTCTAAAGCACTCACAGCCAAACATCAATCACCCCATAAGCTGTGTAAAGCACCACACAAAATTATCTCTTACCGACTTTTAGTTTGGTTTTTCTTTGTTTGACCAGAACTTATAAATTTTGGAATTTGTTTTGGCTGAGAATTTAATTAATGTACACACATTATTGTAATTGACCGGATTCTTATATATGTTTTTTCTTTCTTTCTTTGTTAAATAAACTAATTAGTAACGTATGTATTTTTCTTTGTCTGACCAGAACTCTAAGTTTGGAATTTGTTTTTGTTGATAATTTAATTAATGCAAGACTTATACTCATTATTGCAATTGGATTCTTTAGGATATATGTAATTATTTTATTTCTTTGTTAAAAAAACTAATTAGTAACGTATATAAGTACCAATTTATTAAGAGCATGCCCAACTGTTACAACTCTATTTTAAGTATTTGTGACACAATTTATTATTATTTTAATATAATTTGTTAATGATATTTTAAAAAATTTTAAAACAAGAGTAAAGTGAGATGAGATAGACACATGGTAAATAAGCTTAGGACTGATTGCTAAATGTTGCATGCAGGGATATTCTCTATTTTTCTCTCACTTGCTTTTCTAAGTATTTAAAAGGGAGATGATCATTTTCTCTCAACCCAAAATAAAACATCTCCAGAAAAGGAAAAGAGATAGAAAGATAACAATGTCAGCACAGAAGATTCAATTTGTTTCTTTGATTCTAGCTTTTTCTCTTCTGTTTTCTCAATCAACCGGTAATATTATCCTTTTCTAATTATTCATAATTGAATGATATAATAACTGGTTTATTTTTAAATAACCTTTTCAGGTGAGTGTAACTATAGATACCCAGTACCACCTGTAGCAATTTGTAAGAAGAATGACGACTGCAAGAACGCGTGTGTGCCGCCTTCAGAAGATCCAAATTATCTAGAGTGCATTACTTCCCGTTCTCCCCCAAAGTATTTTGGCACATGTTGTTGTTTACTAAAAGAAACATAGTCTTACATATCATAAGATTTAATATCAATCTAAAAATAATGTTTGCATCGTTTGAATTTTTCCTCTAGAAGGTCAGAGCGGTTAATATCGTTTATACACTTAATAAATAAAATGTATAACTAAATTAAAAAATAAAAACAAAATTTTAATTTATTTGATTAGATAATTGGATAAAATTAATAATAGTAAGAACTATCCAAAATCTGAATATATAATTTTAAAAAGAGATAATTTCTGTAAATATAGTATTGTTATATCAAAAATTCTTTTTAGTAAAAAGTTAAAAACATGAATTATATAACTAAATATTAAGTTAGAGTGGTTAATATCGTTTATACCCTTAATGAATAAAATATATAACTAAATTAAAAAATTTAAAACAAAATTTTAATTTATTTGATTATATAATTGATTAAAATTAATAATAGTAAGAATTATCCAAAAATCTGAATATATAATTTTAAAAAGAGATAATTTCTGCAAATTTTGTATTGTTATCTGAAAAAAGTCTTTTAGCAAAAAGTTAAGAAAATGAATTATATAACTAAATATTAATCAAATAAAATTCTTAATTATATAATTAAATATAGAATATTGAATATCCAAAATATTAAAATATAATTTAAAAAAGAGATAATTTCTATATATATATTGTATTGTTATCTGAAAAAGTATTTTAGTAAAAAGTTAAAACATAAATTATATAATTAAATATTAATCAAATAATATTTTTTAATTATATAATTAAAAGTATAATATTCATTTATTTTAAGATTTATTTTAGTATAATGAATATAGTGTACAAAGAACTTTTCAAAAATTATGAAAATGTTTAAGCCTGCATTGCGGGCAAAATACATAGTACTATATATTTAATATAACAATCTATTAAATGAGGCTTCCAATTCATATTGTTTTAAGATCATTTGTATATTTTTATAACAAAATTTTTAAATCATTGATGACATAATTTTAAATGTAGAATTTTTAATATTTTTTAACTATTTAAATCGTTTTAGAAAATATTCAATTCAAAGTTCAAAATTAAATTATATGTTCCCAATTCTTACTCAATACAATTTTGAAATTAAAATATTTATGTATTTCTTAGATGGTATATAGTAACATAAATGTTATTAAATATATATTTTAATATGAATATCTATTAAGTGAGACTTCCTACTCTTATTGTTTTACAATCATTTTTATCTTGTTATAATAAAAAATATTAAACTATTGATCACAAATTTTTTGTGAAATGTTTAAGACTTTTAATAATTTATTTTTGTTTTTAAATTTTGAAATATAACATATACGAAAAAACTAAATTCTTATTATATGGGTAATGTGATTGTTTAATTTCTTTTAATAACATAAAATTAAACAAAAATAATAAGGGTACACAAGTTTTATCAAATTTCTATTGTTGAAAATCGTTAATTGTCATATATATTTTAATCAAATTAGATAATTCCGTAGATTTTGTTTAGAAAAATAATTTAAGTATATTAATTTATTATTAGTTTAATAAAAAATATAATATATGTTTAGATGAACCAACATATTTCTTTAGAAACTTTGAAAAATATTCACGTGAAATAGCTATAATATTGTAATGCTTTTTAAATAATATATAAGGGATTTATTGTTTCTTCCTCCGAACAACAATCGTTGACAGATAGGATCAATTTTAATACCTCTAGAGCACATTCTGGTAGCTACTGCCAACTCCCCTAAACCACTTTCCATTAAAAAATGTTGAAGTTTTGGAAGAATTTTAAGTTTCCATATCTTCCTCTTGATGACCTGAGAACCTTATGGTGGTAATATTTGATCATTTTCGTTATAGATATGAGTTAACCGCCAATTTATATAGTGTTCCATAACTTCATACTCCAATTTGAAAGGCTTTGTATACTGTAACATGGGCCTACTAGTTATTACGATTAAAGACTTTAGGGGTTGGTAGATTTTTGTAGTTATTCATCTCAATAATACAAGAGAGACTTTCCAGAACTAGAACTGTTGTGTTGTCTTTTTGTCAGGCTTGTGCATTCTGATCGTCTACGTGTTTCTTATTTATGAAAATCTATAATTTAAACACTTTAATTCAAAAATTAAGGCAGTATCATTCCGGATTTCTTCTTGAGTATATCCACATATCAAAATATATATTTCTTTTTTTGGAAGACAAAACTTTTAGGCTTTCCAGAGCTTTTTGGAAACAATTATCCTTTGATTTTATGATACATTTGGAAGACGAGAAATGACAAAGTATTTAATTGTAAAAGAGATCTCCAATAAACACTCTCCAATTAGCGACTATAGAAGAAGAAAGCTAGAGGATTGCAAACCAGAAAAAAGTTGAAGAGGAAGTAGAATCGCAGGAAGAAGCACAACCCTTAGAAGTGCTGATCCACCTTTCATCCCCCATGGAGCCCTGTGTCCCTTTCTGCCATATTGATGCTTCGTGGGTCGGTCATGAACAACATAGTGGTCTCGGGTGGTACCTTTGGGATGATATGGAAGGTAATATGCATGGTGAAATGGGTTGTAGAAAAAGTATGTCGGCCCACCACACAGAGCTAAATAGGCTATGTCATGTCTAAATGACCGAAATATATTTTCAGTGAAGTTTGAAACGAACTATCATGATGGTGGATGATCCCCTGGACTGGCCTGCTTTTAGATCAGAAATGCAGCATTCTCATAATCTTAGGGATCATTTTACGTTATTTCTACACTGTTTATTTCTAGATCTCAAAATGTTTGTGTAAATCGCCTTGCAAAAAGAGTTGGAGTACGTAAGAATCTTTTCTTACACGTAAGCAGATCCGGCTCTGTGCATGTGCTGTAAGCACATTTGCAGAGGGCTCATTACAATCTTTATAAAAATTTAAGCTTAAATTAGATTAGAGTTTAAATTTTTTTAATATTTATTTTTTATCTAAGGAAAAAATCTTTAAAATTTTCTTTCATTTCTTTAAAAAAAACCTCAATTTTTTTTTCAACTCATGGCCCAATTTACTATTAAGACGGAGCTGCATGTAAGTTACGATCTGCCGGTATATGCCGATCGTAACTTAATATATGGTGTTTGACCAACGTTGAGTTGGCCTAGTGGTGAAGGGATTGCGGCTGTAACGTCCGTCACTTGGGTTCAACTTACGGTGGGAGAGACTATTTACAATGTTTGGGTTCCCGGCAAAAAGTTGAAAACACCTTTTTTGTTACCAAAAAAAAAAAAAAAAAAAGCTGTTTGTTGAAAAAAAATATATAAGGGCAGTATTTATCCCTAGATCTCGTTAAAATAAAGAATGTAGCAACAATCAGTTTTCATATTCACCAAATTAACCGTGGAAAGAGAAGGTCCGGATCCGAATGAGGAACTGAAGCTCGACTCAGTGCTCTCTTAAGTGAAATGTAGACATATATTTCTTTTGAAGAACGTGAAGTTGTTCATGTGGTGATCTAGACTGAGAAGGAAGGATGGAACTAGAGATGAAGTGGATATGTACATGATGATGTGATATAATTAGTTTGGTGAAAAATATAAAAAGAATAGAAAAAATAAATGAAGTGGAGAGTAATAAATGAAGAGGAAGAGTCATCGCTGTCATGGTCGCAGTTAAAGAGGGTGGTCAGAGTCAGAACTCTCCCTTAAGCAACCTTCCAAATTTATTGATACATTTCTGTATCCCAAGATCCACCCACCACTCTCCTCCTTCTCTCTTCATCTTCGCAAGATTCTAAACCACATCTCATCCCCTCATGTCCGAAAACAGCAAGATTCTTGCAATGTGTTGTTGACTTTGATCTCCAATCGTCATGGGGAAGAAGAGCGGCTCTTCCTCTTCTTCCTGGCTCACCGCTGTTAAACGAGCTTTCCGATCTCCGACCAAGAAAGAACATAACAACAACAACATCAATGCTCACGGTAATGAAGCTGAGGAAGACGATGACAAGGTTTGTCTGAAATATTTGAGTGTTGTTTCTTCACTCTCTCTCCAAATCTGGACGGGATTCTTACTTTTATTCAAATGCTCTGTTTTTTTTTTGCAGAAGAGAGAGAAGCGACGGTGGTTATTCAGAAAAACAACGAATCACGACTCTTCGGCAAAGACCACCGGCGTTGTAAAAGACGGGTCTGCTCCTAAACCTGTTGAAACGGCGGCGATCAACACAAATGCTTCATCCTCTGTTTCAGAACAGAGAAACGCCGCACCACCACCGCACACCACCGTCTCCGTCGTATCGGAACTTCCTCCGGAGACGGCGGAGCTACCAAGTATCTCAAGCCGGAGTTACTCCGCGAGAGAAAGCTACGCAGCTATCATCATCCAAACTTGTTTCAGAGGTTATCTGGTGAGCAAGTTTTCTACTAATTACAGTTAATTAATTAAATATCGTTAATTATATGTAATTAACGATTAAATGAGTATTTGGTTTAGGCAAGAAGAGCATTAAGAGCATTGAAAGGGTTAGTGAAGCTACAAGCACTAGTGAGAGGTCACAACGTTAGGAAACAAGCTAAGATGACATTACGTTGTATGCAAGCTCTGGTCCGAGTCCAGTCTCGTGTCCTTGACCAACGTAAACGCTTGTCTCACGATGGTACTCGCAAGTCTGCCTTCAGTGACACTCAAAGTGTTCTTGAATCTCGTTTTCTTCAAGACATTTCAGACAGAAGATCCATGGTAAGATCTAATATAAGTCTCAGACATCATTGTTTCGGACATGTTAGGTAATGATGTTTTTGTTGTTGTTATAGTCAAGAGAAGGAAGTAGCATTGCTGAAGATTGGGAGGAGAGACCACAAACGATTCAAGAAGTCAAAGCAATGTTGCAAGAAAGACGAGACAATAGTTTATCAAAAGCCTTCTCGCAACCGGTAGTTAAAATTAAAAAAAATATTACACATTAATGGTTTGATTTAAAACGGTTTTTCTTCCGGTTTAGTGCCTAATTTTGCTTGGTTTTTCTGGTTAAAGATTAGGAGAACGGGAGGTAGTCAATCTATAGGAGTAGATGAAGAAGAGAGACCAAAATGGTTAGACCGATGGATGTCATCTAAACCATGGGATAAACGAGCTTCAACGGACCAAAGACCACCGATTTACAAAACCGTTGAAATGGATACTTCCCAACCGTATTTAACCCGTGCTCATTCAAGAACCGGTGCTAGTCCAAGCCGTAGCCAAAGGCCTGATACACCATCAAGAACCAGCCACCATTACAACCATCAACAACAACACAGTTTCTCATCAGCTACACCATCTCCGGCTAAGTCCAGACCGATACAAATCCGGTCCGCGAGTCCACGGATTCAAAGAGATGACCGGTCTGCTTACAGCTACACATCAAACACACCTAGCTTGAGGTCTAACTATAGTTTTACCGCAAGAAGTGGCTATAGCGTTTGCACCACCACCACATTGCCGAACTACATGGCCATCACTGAATCAGCAAAGGCTAGAATAAGGTCTCATAGTGCACCGAGGCAACGACCTTTGACACCTGAGAAAGACCGTGCCGGGTCAGCTAGGAAACGGCTTTCATATCCGGTTCCAGTGCAGCCACCAGTGGATTATGGTGATAGTAACAGTCAGAGTTTAAGGAGTCCGAGTCTGAAGAGTATCGGTGGTTCACAGTTGGGTGCATTGGAGCAACAGTCAAACTACTCTTCTTGCTATACCGAGTCTGTTGGTGGTGGTGGAGAGATCTCACCTGCTTCTACTAGTGATAGAAGATGGTTAAGATGATAAATAAGGAAAATCTAACGGTCATAGTTTTTTCTTAAATAGTTTTTTCGGATATATATATAAATAATATTTCATTTTGACTAAGATAAGAACGATGACTTTTTAGTGTGTGTTGATGACCTTGGATATTGGTGTGTAATGTGTGATTTTGTGTGTTTTTGTTTATGTTTTAATGGAAGATTGGAAATGTAATCTTGTTACTAATTTTGGTCTTTACGTAAGCATTGTTCTAAATTTTTATTTTAAATGATTGCAATTAGATCATTATCATATGCAAGTTATGAGATGATTATTGTCGTGGTCTAACTACTTTTCATTTACATGATGTTTTAAGTTATTGAACTTAAAAGCAATGTCTGGCCAGCTTACTATTTTCATTGTAATTTAATGCAAAAGTGAATATTAATTTATGAAATTGACCATGAGAAAAGCTGCAACTTTGCAACTTGGGACACGAGCAAAGAACATCGCCCATGTGACATGATTCCTACACTTATCAGTCTTGTCTTCGACGTTA
The DNA here is from genome assembly GCF_000309985.2 of Brassica rapa. Lineage (NCBI taxonomy): Eukaryota > Viridiplantae > Streptophyta > Magnoliopsida > Brassicales > Brassicaceae > Brassica > Brassica rapa. Next base: position 14,939,800 of record NC_024797.2, read on the forward strand.
CACTTACAAGTTACAACACACAACTCCACATCGACCTAAGATAAATGCTTCTTAAATAAGAGAAAACAAAATAAATAAAACACCATCAAAGTCTATCAACTTGACCTACAATTTGTTTAGCATCATTACTAGGCCGCCCTGGGATAAGGCACTTAAAAGGCTGGCACATGTATATTACTCAACATTATATGTGTATGATTTGTAGACAAATAAATGAACATCATAAAGAGTTTTACAAGAGATCTTGTTGAATTAAAATAATTGAAGATCAGCCTGACCAAAAAGTAAATAAATATCAAATTAACTTGAGCCTGGCAAAAAAAACAGAGCATGTTGAATTAAGTAATTGAATCTCAGTCTGACAAACAGCACGCAGTTTTCATCTCCCCGGAAAAAACAGCAGGGCTGGCAAATCACAGATGATCTCAAAATGGTCCTAATGGAGAATTAGAAAGCTACAGGCCCAACAAAACTAAATGGGCCTGAAAAGCGTTTTCTCAGGAAAGGGTCTCTTCCCCAGCGGGCGATAGAAGTAAATGCAGCCGACGAGCTCGAGTAACAGTTATCGTCGGAGCAAAATCCCCAGAAATACACAAATTTCTCGAATTATCCGATTCGAAACACAAAACACAAAAGCGAGTCTGGTATGCCGAGAAAATTCTCCATTTCATCTTTTCATATACATATGTTTTGGTTGTTTCATAGATCTCTCTCATATTCTTCGATCTTGTTCCCTCCCTAAATATAAAACAAAGTTTCTGACCCTATTACGAAAAGTTCAGATTTTTGCTTAATTTCTGAGCTGATCTGGTGAGTAATTTGCTTCTGGGTCTCGATTATATTTGGTTCTCGTTGATGGGTTTTCGTTTTCTGGGAAAATGTGTGAGTCACGATCTCTATTTTGATTGGGTGCTTCGGGTACAAAGTTTACTGCTTTGTAATATTTGGGCTTCGATCTTGGAATCAAAGTTTTGATCTTTGTTGCATTCACTAAACACTTGTTTGATAACAGCAATGGACTTATGTTCTGCTCTATCTACTTAACATCAAACACTCTTGATCACCTGTGCTTCCTTAATAGTTTTTAAGTATGGTTATTGGATGACCAGATATCAACTGCAAGAAACCTCAATGTCAGACGCTCCAGATGTTGATGACCGTGTGGATTACGAGGATGGTAGCTCCAGTGAGATGGAGGAGGAGGAACATGTAGAAGAGTATGAAGAGGAAGAAGACGATGATGACAATCAAGATGTGGATAGGGAAGAAGGTCAGGAGGAGTTAGCTGAAGATGAAGACAACAATATTGATATTGATATTGAGACAGCAGAAGATGAAGAGAAGTCACCCTCTCCTATTGACGAAGAAAAGGAAGAGTATTCCTTTCTTCTCTCACTTCCTCCTCATGGTTCTGAAGTTTTCATTGGCGGCCTCCCTAGGGATGTTGGAGAAGAGGACCTGAGGGATCTATGTGAACCAATCGGCGACATATTTGAGGTTGGAACATCAATAATATTTTGTGTCCTGTTTAGCATGAACCTCTCTGTATCCACGGCTGACTTTTAACTTTTCTTCTTATTAGGTGAGACTGATGAAAGATAGGGACTCCGGTGAGAGTAAAGGCTATGCCTTTGTAGGTTTCAAAACCAAAGACGTTGCACAAAAGGCCATTGAGAAGCTCCACAGTAAAGAGTTTAAGGCAAGCTCGACCGCTTCACTTAGTTTACACTATACTTGTGACTACTTCTGTTTAAACTTATATAATATTTTTTTTTGTACAGGGGAAGACCATAAGATGCTCCCTTTCTGAAACTAAGAATAGATTGTTTATTGGTAACATCCCAAAAGGCTGGGATGAGGATGAGTTTAGGAAAGTCATAGAGGATGTGGGTCCTGGAGTGGAGAATATTGAGCTCATCAAAGTAAGATGACTTAATCAATTTGATTTCCATATGATGATTTTGTTGAATTCCCTTACTAATTATCTTCTTGGTGGCTGTAGGACCCAACAAATTCCACACGTAACCGTGGTTTTGCATTTGTTATATACTACAACAACGCATGTGCTGATTACTCAAGGCAGAAAATGATAGATTCTAGTTTTAAGCTCGAGGGTAACGCTCCAACTGTGACTTGGGCTGACCCCAAAAGCTCTCCTGAGACTTCAGCCGCTGCTGCTCAGGTAAACCTTTAAACAGAGTGTTTAGTCTCTCTCTCTAGCACTTGTTTGACACTCACTCTTTGTGCTCAGGTGAAAGCTCTTTATGTGAAGAATATTCCAGAGAATACATCAACAGAGCAACTTAAAGAGCTCTTTCAGAGACATGGAGAAGTTACTAAAGTCGTCACACCTCCTGGAAAAGGTGGAAAGCGTGATTTTGGGTTTGTCCACTATGCTGAAAGGTCTAGTGCTTTGAAGGCTGTCAACGACTCCGAGAGATATGAAATCAACGGTAAATTTTTTTATTATTCATCCAGAAGACTGCTACTGAGTAACATGAACCTTTGCTCACAAAACTTGCAAAACTACAGGTCAAGAGTTAGAAGTTGTGCTTGCTAAACCCCAGGCTGAGAGGAAACATGAGCCTTCTTCTTATGCTTATGGTGCTGCTGCAGCTACTCCTGCTCCCTTTGCTCTTCCCACCTTTGGTGGTTTTGCTGCGCCTCCTTATGGTGCTATGAGTATTGCCGGTAGTTTTGCTCAGGTATATAAATATGTTTAATGTTTGGTATCTTTGAAGAAGTCATTATCAGCAATTTTTGTGTGTGTAAACTTTGGTTTTTAATATTGGGTATTGAGCAGCCAATGATCTATGGTAGAGGAGCAATGCCAACAGGGATGCAAATGGTTCCAATGCTTCTTCCTGATGGCCGAGTTGGCTATGTTCTGTAAGTCAGTTTGTTCTTTTAACCATAATGGGTTCATCTTTCTCTTTGGACTAAACCGATATGGGTTTTATATGTGATGTAGGCAACAGCCTGGTATGCAGATGGCACCACCACCGCCGCGACCCAGAAGAGTTGACCGGAATAACGGCTCAAGCGGAAGGTCAGGGAGAGAAAGCAGCCATGATGATGATGGTAACCGAGGAGGCAGAAGGTACCGTCCCTACTAGCAGCCCAAAGCTACAGAACAAGAAGCAAGCAAGTAGACAGAAGTATTGGAATATGTTTGTAGTTTGTTTCTTTTGAGAACTTTATATAAAAAGAAGCTCTCTCTAATGTGTTATAAACGTGAAATCTAGACCTTATTGGTTTCATAAGGAGATTGATGAGGGGGTTAGAGTTGAATTATATGATATTATCTCTCTTAAATTATGAGACTTTTTCTCTCTTCTGAATAACATTCTTCTCAGTGACACCCATCATAGGGGATAGAATCTGTTAAAAACGTGAACACAACCGAATTTGGTGGAGCTCATGACCTTTGTTTGCTGGTACAAATTGTTCTCATTATAGATCAGTTGAAGAACATAAACTTACAAATGAATCAAATTAATATCCATATCACAACAGTGTAATCTGAATACATTTTGAGAAGACAGTTATCTACACAGGAGTGAAAGCTGAGAACTTTTCGACCATGTTCGACTTGATTGATTGTTGTTTCAATTCAAGGATCGATGTCAGAACGAGTTGGAAACTCAAGGCCTTGAAGTGAAGTTATGCTATGGAGATCATCTTTAGAGTACAAGGGAAAGAGCCAAAATGCCTTCTTCTTCCCAAAAACCTTTACAAGAAAAAGAGTTTTTTTTAGATCAATTTAACCAAAGATTCTAAAGGAACGATGAAATCAAAAGGATCACAACAAGACTCACTTGCTCGAAGTTTTTCTTCTTTCCCAAGTCATATTTCCATCTGACATCTCCGTTTTTCTCATGAACCTTACAAACACGAACCATGATTTAGACAAGAGATTCATACATTCAAGCTTCTAGAAGGCGTTGACAGTATAGAGTTACCTCAACAGAAGTAGTGTTGGTTGAGAGAAGAGAGAGATGCATGACTACGAAACAGAGAAGGCTGAGAACGAACGCTAAGTTAAGAACTGCATCAAGGTGATATAGAATCTGTAAGAAACATAACAGACGGAAAATGAGAAAAGCAAAGCTAAACACTTTCTTAGGAAACACTAGAAATGCTTAACACACTCACCGAAAGCCAGAACGAGGGAGGCCAGTTTCCCAGGTGAAGAGGAATGCTTTATAGCTTCGCTGAAGAACTTGATGAAACTAGGAAGCAACACTACAACATCCAACATTGTCTCCAGAAAAGTATACAACTAAAAAATGCAAAAACAGTATTAAAACTCAGCAACATCGAGTAGTAATCCACACAACAAATTGAAAGGGATTTTTTAATACCAGAAAGAGAAGGAAAAACTTGTAATTTCGAGCTCCAACACAATTAACAATCCAAACACAGTGATGATCCATCTTCAGAACACATCTTTGACCTGCATAAGAACACACAAAGCTTTCTTTATATAATACTATCACCCATACATTTAGCATAAGCACTAGTGTTCTATCAATCGGTATAGGCGGCGCCTAGTCAGCAAATCGGAGCTAAAGGAAACGATTTTTTTTTAATAGACTTCCACCTAATCGATAATTCCGTATAAAACGCCTAACTACTGCCTAGAGATTTCTTTGAACATTGAGCATAAGAAAATCAGATTTCTTCTTACAGACAGAACAGTGATGGCAACGAGGCGGCTTAACATTCCTGCACTTCGGACAGTAACCTATAGAACCAAAAGCTCCTTGATCTGTGGAAGTACCAGCCTCCAAACTCTCACCACCCCCAAGCTCTCTTCTGAAATGCTCAGGAACAGAACCTGGATCCGTAAAGACAACAGTAAAGTAACTCCACAACAGCATCACCAGCTGCAAAGTACCAAAGTTAAGACACTTTATAGCAATCAAATGATCTTAAAAGGTTAAGACTTTGACATTTACCAGGAAATGGAAGAGAGATATGATTAGGCATGCGAGAGCTGAGAGACCTCTATTGCTGCTTTCTATTAAGATCGGCCACCATGTGTTAACCACGACGGCGTAGTAAGAAACGGCGACGACGGCGAAGACGAGAAGGATCATGAAGTAGCCGAGGACTTTCAGACCGGAGCAGAACCGGAAGAGGTTCATTTCCAGCCGGGTCAGCGGGATGATTGGGCCGGGTCTTCGGGTACGAGCCGGGAACAGCCGCCGTAAGATATTCGAAGCCACGGTTAGGAGATTTTATGAGGGATCAGGGGATTGCTTGGTTCGGAGGACAACTGTTGATTCTATCGCCGTCCATGTGAGGTTATCAGACAACTGTCTGAACCGAGTTTGGGTAACCTGCTTTCTAAGTCAGAAGGTTTCGTTATCTGTAATTTGTTTTAAAAACAACCATTAAACTACTCATGAGGTATACATTTTAAATATATTTTCTATGTTTTTATTTAATATTTATATGTAACAAAATTCTGTTTGTAAGATCCTTTGATTATAAATTTAAAACTTAGAGATTAAAAATGGATTAATTTCAACCATTTTAGTTTATTTATAATTATTTTGCTGAGATACATGTTAATTTACCCAAAAACTTAAGAATATATAGAAATAAAACATTTAGAATCAACCCAATCCGATACCCAAACTTTATAGATAATATGGCTTCAAAACTAAAAATCGACCGAAGTAAAGACCCAAATCTGCAGGACTAGTATCAATGTTAATTTATTTATAGTACTACCAAGAATGAACTATTTGGATGAAAGTAACAAAGAATCAACAAGTAGAAAAAGTTCCAAACTAGATAAACCAATAAATATCCCAAAAGAAATAGTGTAGCTGCCAAGTCTTGTTGGCTTGATTTCAATATTATCGTCAAAATCAACAAACATTACAAAAAAGCAATGCATCTCGAGAAAGCTTTGGACTGAACAATGTGTAATCCAACCAATCATCCCCTCAAATTATTACTACAACCCAGCTAGAGAAAGTAGCCAATCCTCAAATCAAAAGAAAATGGTAATATAGAGAGTAAATATCGCAATGAATCAAATCCATAACGAATGAAAGTTATTCAGGGCGGGACTTGACGATGAAGTTCTGGCGACTGATAGGGTTCATGACGACGGGAGGACCAGCGGTTCTAGGCCATGCTTGGAGCCTCTCTTCAGTCGCAACCCCCCATGCCTTGTTAGTTATAGTTCCCGGTGTACTCCCTGTTTTTAAAAACAAAACAAATATATCATTAGTAACCACAAGCTTTTGATTTTTGGTTATGTCGGAATATAAAACTTGCCTCCGAAGATCTTATCATCAGAAATGACTTTGTCACAGATGTAGGCTACAACAGCAGATCCCGCAAGGGCACCCACTATGTACGTGGCTCGTGACATCACTTCTCAACGTGAAAGTCAATAAGACAGAGAGAGACCAAACATAATCAATCATATGGAACAGACAAAATGACTCTTAACTATGACATGAATCAAACTCTGTGACGATTCTAACGAATCACTAAACAATGGTGATTCTGAACATGTAACCGATACGGTCCGATCGATTGATAATCAATACTACTAACAACGGAGCATAGGCAGATCTATTGTTCAATATCGAGGTTACAAGTTATAGATCTCAAGAAGAAAAAAAAGGAGCCCGGACGAATAAACAGCAACAAATCCATCAGATGAATCTTTGAGAGAATCAGTTTTAATCATACAAGAAACGTCGATTCGCGAAGAGCGATTTACCTGAATCGATTCACAGACGACGAAGCGAGAGGACAAGGAGAGGCGCGCCGGAGAATAATCGTTCCCAACTGTTAAGAGAGGAGTAAAAGGATTTACGTAAACTCGTACACTTGAAAAAACGACACGTAATGGCCCACATCTGGATCTTAATATTTAAATTCATGGTTGGGCCTTGTATGATTATTGGGCCCATATAAACATTCTTTAAACAATAAAGCTTTTGACACAGATTCTATAAAATCATACCAACAGATTCCCCTATTGATCAGATTTCTTGTTTGATATGGTAGCACTGCAAGTAGGCCCGGGCATTCGGGGTCCTAATCGGATTTTGGTTTTGTCCAATCGGATCTTGATTTTTCTGGTTTATAAAAATCAGCCTCATTCGGATTATATGAAAGTTTGGCTCGGGACCGGTTCGGATTCTATCGGATTTGGATCGGGACTAGTAAATCTTCAAAGAACCGGTACAACCGGATGTAATTTCGGGTTCGTGTTTCAATCGGTTCTTAGGTTTAAAAGTACCTGATTTGTATCTATTTTGTAACCAAAACATAAGAAAAAATGGTTCTTTGGTTTTCAAATACCTGATTACACATATTTTGTAACCAAAGCATAAGTAAAATTGATTAAAAATAAGAAAGAAACATCAAACATGATCATTCAAAATCAAACGAAAAGTAAACATAGTTATTGATAGAAAGAAAACCAAATAAATGAAAACATAAAATGAGAACCAAGTTCTCATGAAATAAGAAACATTATTAAATGAAAACAAAATTAAAATCTAAAAATTCAAACTTCCACTTTCAAGTTTCAACCATCAACCTTCATGTAATATATATAACTATTTTAGATGTTCAATAATATTTTATTGTATTTTGGATATTCATTAGAACTGAAATCATGTTTGGTACAAGTTTTTTTAAGGATTTTGAATCTTTCGAGTTCTATCGAATATCTATTTATCGGGTTCCGAAATATCATAAAAATCGATTTGGTATTTACGTCGGGTTCAAATTGGTTCAGATTCATTTTTATCGGATATGGTTTGGTTTATTTGTCCAGTCCTAACAGTAAGGAGTCTCTAGATTTAATCGTGGATTCCACCATTATCAAGATTTAGTTCCTATTTCTTGGTCTACATCGAGATTTAGTTATATTTAACTTGTTTTTTTCCCTTAAAAGTTCAAAACCATATGCCGAAGAAAGCTTCGGTTACGGAACAAAGGAAACGCATATACTATCAAGCTTAATATATACTACTGTACATGAAAAATCCAGTTTAAAATCTTCATATCTGTTGAGTTTTCGTTGTGTCATTTAAAGTAACTTAGGAACTTTGTGGTGGTTGTTTAGCCTTGTTGTCTCCCGTTTTCTTTTTTGAATCTTGTTTGAAATCTGCAAGATTTGCTAGTTCATCTACTGCTTCGACCGTGTTTTGAATCCTAGCTGCATTTTCGATTAACAACGAAACCAAAGTTGCAACAGGAAGGACTTCATGTAGGCTCATCGACATGGTTCTGTCTTCATTGTTGTTTGGAACTTCTTCTTCGGGTTTGTTGGTTTTAACTGGAACAGTCTTTAAGGTTTCTTGAAGCTCTTGTACTGCTGAGTTCATATCAAACACCAAGAAATCCATCTTCGAAGATTTTCTTGTATTGTTCATCATATCTGCTAATTCTCTCAAGATTTTTGAAGAAGCTGAGCTCAGTTTCAGACAAGCATCTCCGAAATGCCTCTTGACCTTGTCTGGTACCTGTTGGAAGAAGAAGACATACTTGTATTAGTTTCACATAGTTGAATCTCCTAAACTATGATAACATATGATATGAAGGTGTTATATATAACCTCTGTTTCATAGCTCATGCATGTACTAAGATTCTCAAGGCAATAAGCACATCTCCTCATAGCTGCCCCTATCTTTACATATTGTTGCCATGGATGCCTGAAGTTAAAACTTCCATGTGCAGGTTCCCACCTAGCTAGATTCGCCTGAGTAATTATAATAAAAAGAAAGTCATAAGCGGCTGCAAAAAAAAAAAATGTAAATAAACTTTTCATGTTACCATGGATTCCTCTGTTCCCTTAGAGTTTAGTACACATTTGAATCCTTGCAACTTCATGTTGGTCTCTTCATCTTGATTCTCATTCGTTGAGATGTCTTTCTTCTTGAAGTACTCTTCTACACAGCCTGCAGTTTCAATGATATATAATCAAATATCATAGCCAACGAGGGAACCTTGCGTGACAAGTTTCCTATTTTGTTATCACCCTTACCGTCTAATGAGTCAGCAAGTTTTACAAAATTACGTTGAACAAGGCGATGAAGCTGAGTTCCTGCCCATATTGGACAGAAGAAGACAGTGATGATAATGCAAATAGATGTTCCAATAGCAATAGTTGATACTCTTTCCTGAGCCATATCAACCAGCTTATCTACTCGGTAACCGCCTACTGAGACAAGGCTAAATGTGAGGATAAAGATCATCGCTCCATAGTCGAATCTGGCTTTGAATGAAGGCACAAACCGCGAATAAGTAGCTGCGAAAGCTGCCAAGAATCAAACCCACAAAAAAAGAAGTTAATAAAGATTGATTCTTTTTTGGTTACTTGCAAGTCAAGAAAGACTGATTCTTTTTAGGGTTTTGGACAATTACCAAAGAGAAAAACAGAGCATCCAATGACGAAAATCTCAGCTTTTCCTGATTGATTTGCAACCCAGTGAACAGCAATGCCTAGTGATCCAGCTAATATAGTTGCCACCACTCTGTTCACACATTTTGAGAATGTTGCTCCTGTTGAACATAGAGGAGAATCATACACATATAAGTCAAATATAATTGCACTCATTAAGTAAGAAGAAGAAAGTTGAAGTCATACATACCGACATTGGACTCAAAGACGACTACAACAGTCATGATAGCCCACATAGCATTTCCTCCAACTCCATCATACAAAGGTCTCATGTAATAGAAGATTGAGACTAATGAAAGTGCAAGTCCTACTTTCAGACAATGAACCACTTTTGCCGGATCATCTGCCCCAATCTTCCAGGTCTTCCTCATAAACTTTGAGAGTCGCTCCAGAATTACCTTCATTACTAAACCCTTTAGCCAAAGAAAGATTCTTATACTAGGTCCTGATTTAGGAACCAATCTCTCGGTTGCTCCATTGTCAACATTTATCATCCACTCTAGGTTCCCTGCTCCTTCTTTTGATGCCATATTACTATACCCGAAAACACGAACCTTAAACTCTAAAGCCAAAAGTCGGATCAAATAAATGTTTAGGTCAAGAAGTGTTTGGGTTTGTTTGTTGAGCAATGCAATATGGGGTGTTACATATATATAACACGTATTAGTTTCTGTCAAAGTTCTTTAAACCATTTTAAGTTGTGAACTGGTATATATATATATATATATAATTGTTATCTACTACTATATATTATACTCTCCCACTTGGAAATGCAACAAAAGATGGAGTGACCTAACTATAATATGACTAGTTCATATTTTGTGCTACAAAGCTGTCATCACACTAGTACGTACTGATGTTGACTCCTTCGTACATCCATCCATTTCAGTCGAATTAGGGTGTTCAATCCAGTAGAATTTAAACCAATTAAAACCGAATCGAACCGAGAAAAAAAAGAAGTTTAGATTCAAATGGATATTACTCTTAAAAAAACTGCATTGTACAGATGTAGTTTTGTATATAAACATATCAAACCGAATAATTGAAATATAGTATCGTTATATAATATAACTGATAATATATATACACAACTTATTTTATTAACATAATCTTGATAATTAATATGTTAATTTGAATAATTTGCTATTTCTCAAGTAAAGATTTTCATTGACATGCATTCGTGCAAAAGTTTATTATTTAATTATATATATATGATTTTATTATCTTTTCTTATTTTGTTTTAGGAAAATATAATAATTAATGAATTATTTTTCCTCATATTTAAATAAAAAAAATAATATATTATATCTAAAAACTAGAGTATTGAACAATAATTTTTGTTTTAATAAATCTGATTTTTAATCGTATAGACTAAAATTGATACAAAATGTTAGAAAATAAATATAATTATGGTTTCTAGAGTAAATCCGAATAAACCAAAAATAGACAATATATAAACCGAATTAAACTAAAGTCGATATAATTTTAATATAATTGCTATGTTTACAAACCGAAACATTAGAAAAAAAGAAACTGGATCCAGATTGAACAGTCCTACAACACACAAATGTCTGTACACCTTTGTTTCTAGATTATATATACATTTTATGTCAAAAATAATGTCGCAGGTCCTAAGAAGTTTCAACTCAGATACATTAGGGCACCTGCAATGGTGGACCTGGAGAGCTCGATTTCCAATGTTAAATTTTAATTATTTTATTAGTTTTTTTTCTTTTTCGTTTAATAAAAAATAAATAAAAAACGGACCAATCGTGGGCCGCCATGTATCGTGGGGCCCACGACACAGTAACGAAAAGCAACTAGGATCAATCCTTATGTTAGGATTTTTCAGATTGATCCTTACAAAATTTGTATCCCACACCAATATTTTAATATTTTCTTTTTATGGATTCCAGCTAAGGATTTCTTGTTGCACATGCTCTTATCTACAACTCTCGAAAACACTCGAAGGGTTTACGTATTATCAACTCTAATTTGTACTATTTGGATTTATCATTGTCCCATTTGCACAAAAAGAATTTATCATAGTCACGTGGATAATGTAAGTATCAAACCAATAAAATGAAATTGCTATTACGTACATGCACTAGCTAGCCACTAAGTTATAGATCTCCCAAGTGATATAAAAAATAACAAACAAATGAAATCTATTAAGAGATATCAGAAATATTCGTGTGCGTGTGCATCGCGTGCGTACTTACATATACATGATTTCATATTTAGTAAAAACACATAAAAAGTTTCAGGTAAAAAAAAAACACACACATGAAAAGTGTATGGTCGTAAGCGAATAAAGCCATTCGCATATTCCTTTTGGTTGATATATTTATTTATTTCATGCAATTAACTTCAAATCGAATTCCAACATTTTACCAAAAAAGAAAACCTCAAATTGAATTTACTATATTACAATGCACTAAGTGATATCAAAAGATATATGAAAGTGGTGCGTTTGACTTACATTATACCTTTAAATAATTATAATGTACATAAGAAGTTACAATTCTAAGGTGGTACAAATATATCAAACCAATTAGAAGAAAAAGATGGCATAACCTAACTTTATTTTAGGTCACTAAGAGAGCCCCAAACTATAAGGGACCTAATTTGATTGTTGGAATCCCTATCAATATATTATCTATCCGTAAGTGGACGTATTTATATATATTATCACTAACCAAGATTTTTATTTATGTTTTAAAAGTATTATTTGCGTGGTCGAAAATTAACTGAAGAACACAAAGAAGTGCCCTGAGCTTATCATAGCTATACTTCAGGTTGCCGTATTGGATTTTGTATAGTGAAACTATTTACGAAGTGCCCTTCAGCTTATCATATCACCTTTTGTTGTTGATGTGATAAGGAGAGCAGTTTAACATTTTTTGTCTTATCGAATTTATTAGTAAAGATACCGTGTTGGGGTTAGGTCACGATTGATATAAAGATCTGATTGGTATATTCCGCTAAATATCATTGTCATACAAATCTTAATTGATAAAATAGGCAGAATTTATTTTGTTCTATTCACAATATCAATGAAGAACATAAAGTATTCAGTATGGTTGTCCAGAAAAAAAGTATTCAGTATCTGCAGGGAGTAGGAACGCACTGTGAGATCATCGTCTTTTCTTGAACTTTGTGAAATATTATGTTTTAACGAAAGTATTATATCGAATATGTGATTAATGGACTAAATTGGCTAGCTTTGTCTTGTGTTGTTGTGGATTATTATTTCGGATTTTGATGACACAACATTATAGTGGAACATAAGTGGCATATCAAGTCGTTCGTCATATTATATAATCTCGTATACGTCTTGTCTCCCCCATCTTTTTTTATGTTGCTTAGTTGCTTTTAAAATTGATGATCTAGAACCGAGAGTTGGAAATATGAGTAAACAAAATTAGCTAATTTTATCATTCATTTAGATAATTTTGGAATACATTTTGATTGCTTCACAATGGGTTTGAATGTAACTCATAAGAAAAGCCGAACAAAAAGTTATGCAGTCGAGACCGAGATTAGACGAAGCAGCGACTCGGAGCTTGAACTCAGTCATGAGGTCCATGTCAGCATCTCTGACTATTACCTTCACTGTTTTCTAGATTTCATGTGAAGTAATAACCATTTCAATGGAATCATGCAGTAGAGATTCTCCATGTTCCAAAAAAGAAAAAAATGAAAAATTCGCCATAGAGAGATTAAATCAGTGGAGATTTTAACAGAGTTTCTGTTGTTGGCCGGGTTTGTATTAAAGGTTGGCACTTGGCACAAAAATCGCCGGCCAGGAAAAAAAATAAGGTTCCACCGAGACTTGAACTCGGGTTACTGGATTCAGAGTCCAATGTCCTAACCGCTAGACCATGGAACCTTTTCGTCCATCTTGTGCAGTGTAAATTATTTCTTTATGTTAATAATTCTAAACGACTGCGCTTTATTAACTGTGGTTAGTTGTCACTTGTCACTTGTCACTAACAATAGTGGTGACTCCGATAACCGCAGACAAATACCCTGAAGGGAGTCGTTCAGAGAGTATGGAGAAAAGGAAGGAGAAGCGAATTAGGTCAGATGATTCCGACAAGTCTGATAAGGATGTTGTTAGCAAACGAGGACGAGGACGAGGACGAAGATGTCCAGAAAGAGACATGCATACGGCAGAGAAGGGGTTGACTTGTCATCAGTGTAAGAACTTAACGGATAAAGTTAATCTCGTCTTCTGTTCAAAATGTACCAAGAAGCGCTATTGCTATGACTGCATCAAGAAATGGTAAAAGTATTTCACTTTCACACTAGAACGATTGAAGTCATGAGAAAGCTGAATATATCTCGAATCTCTAATATATATATATAGGTATCCAGAGACAACCTCTGAGGAAGTTCAAGCTGCCTGTCCTTTCTGTATGGAGAATTGCAACTGCAAAGCTTGTTTGCGTGTCAAGGTAATAAGGAGGTTCAAGCAGTTGGATTGTTTGCGTCAATTCAAATAGTATTTCCTTCATTTGGATTCTTTCTGAATCTCAGCAGAGACCAAGTGACAAGGACGAGAATGTCAAGCTCAAGCAGTTGCAGTACCTATTACTTAAAGTTCTTCCTGTTCTTAGGGATATTTGTGCAGAGCAGAACCGTGAACTAGAGGTTGAAACAGCAGTTAGAGGTATGTTCTCTTCACTTTTTGTGCTATCCTCTCATTTCTTCTTTGTTTCTGTTTTCCACTCACGAAACCTGTTTTTTTTTTGGCCTTCAAGGAGTCCCTGTGACAGAATCTGACATTACTAGTTGCGACGCTAGCATAAATGAACGCATATGCTGGTAAATTTCAAAACTCCGGGAACTCTTCTGCTTGCTTGGTTGATTTTTTCTTGTAAGGAAAACAAACGTTACTGTTTCTTGTATCTCTTGCAAATAAGGAATAGGAATAGGACTCCTATGTAGCTATTTTCACCAAGTTCACGAGAAGATGTGTCACCGATCTAGTTAACATATCAATGGAACAATAAAGAAACGATTTTTGGAGGAATGATTATGTGTTTCTGTTAGTAAGTGGTTGATGAGATTATTATTCTTATTAAGTAATTTCATTTCTGTGTTTCCTTGTTTCCATAATGTTTCTAATGGTGCATGTACGACAGTGATCTTAGTATGTCCTTTTAGGCCTTTACGGACATCTCTTTGTTTTTTTTTTTTGCTTACAATCTTTTCACTTGTATGACAGTGACCTCTGCCACACATCCATTTCCAATTTTCACAGAAACTGTCCGAAATGTTCATGCGATGTATGTCTTTCGTGCTGCAAAGAACTAAGAGAGGGCTTCTACGATCAAGAGAAAAATGGGAAGAGAAATGCAGAAGGGACCGTTAATTCCAAAGCCTGTGTTCCAGATATGCCCACCAACAGAATCTGGTAGTTGTGGCACTTCAACACTGGAGTTGAGACGCTTATGCGAATGTGATTGGGTTCAAAAACTGATAACCAATGCAGAGGAAGTTACTCTCCAGTTTCAGCCACCAGATGTGGATATTGCTCATGAATGTTCCTCATGCACTTCCATCATCAGTAGGCAGGCGGCGTTTAGGAAGACTGGTCATGATAACTTTTTGTACTGCCCAAATGCTGTTGATCTGGCTGAAGGCGATATTGTTCATTTTCAGTCGCATTGGATGAAGGCAGAACCTGTGATTGTCAGAAATGTTCTCGATAAGACATCTGGACTAAGTTGGGATCCAATGGTTATGTGGAGGGGTTGCAGGGAAATGAATCCAAAAGTTAAATGCAAAGGAGATGGGAAAAGCGTGAGAGTTTTAGACTGTTTTGACTGGTGTGAGGTCAGTCAACTCCATTCTCTCTCTTCTACAATATTTGAGAAGTATACTCATTAACACATCCCTTTCTCTTGTAGGTTGAATTAAATATTCATCAGTTTTTCCAAGGATACTTGAAAGGCCGCATGGATCCCAAGGGTATGCCAGTAATGTTGAAGTTAAAGGATTGGCCTCCATCAACTTTATTTGAAGAGCGCCTTCCAAGGCATAACTCCGAGTTTATTTCTGCGTTACCTTTCTCTGTGTACACTGACGCAAAGTCAGGTATCTTCAATCTCGCAACAAGACTCCCAAAAGGATCCTTGAAGCCAGATCTTGGACCCAAGACGTACATTGCGTACGGTTTCCCTGAAGAGCTTGATGGAGGAGATTCTGTGACAAAGCTACATTGTGATGTTTCTGACGCTGTACGTCCACCATTTCTTTCTCAACTCTTCGTATACATAAAAACCAATGAGCTCATTTGTTTTTATGTACATCTAACTGAAACTAAGGTATCCATTCTTTCCCTTCTGCTTTGGTGAGTTAGGTCAATGTGCTGACACACACAGCTAAAGTGGATATACCTCCCTGGCAATACAAACTTGTAAAAAAAGCACAGTTGCGTAAACAACACGTTGGTCAACAGACAGAAGCCAGTGCAAGTGAAAACAAGTCACTGAAAGAAGTAGAGAATGAGGAAGCTGCTTTAAAGAATTGTGATGGTCTTGTGAGAGAAGAGAGTTTAAAGAACAAGGCAGGTAACAAGGAACCGTCGAACAACAGTTCGAAACGGTCCAGCTCACAAGAAGGTGATAACATATTTGTTTCAAAATGTATTCAGGTGAATGTACCAAGAACACTGTGGGATTAAATTTCAGGTAAATGCATTACTGCTATGGAGTCAGATCATGATCCAAAGGAGGCTGCGGGGTTAATTCCTCAGAAGAATGTAACGATGACAAACGAATCCATTGCTGACGAGAATCATAATGACGTCTGTTTGAAGACAGAGAGATTATCTTCCGAAGAAACTAATGGCAATGCCAATGAGAGTTCAAAGGCTGTGCGGGGTGGTGCTGTCTGGGACATCTTCCGAAGAGAGGATGTTCCAAAACTTATCGAGTATTTGAAAAGACACAAGCATGAGTTTCGTCATTTCTATAACGAACCTGTGAAATCTGTAAGTATCAACACCACATCACTCTTGTGAATGATTAATGTGTGAGAGAGAAATCTTGAATTTAAGCTTGTGTTTAATTTTCAGGTTATTCACCCAATTCATGACCAGAGTATGTTCTTGAGTGAAAGCCAGAAGAAACAGCTGAAGGAGGAGTTTGGTAAGATTCTTGTTTGGATTGAAAAGCTGACTTATCTTCTATGCTATGGCGAAAAGTCGATATATGTTATTGTTCATATGCACAGATATAGAGCCATGGACATTTGAGCAACACCTCGGTGAAGCTGTTTTCATCCCTGCAGGTTGTCCTCACCAAGTGAGAAATATACAGGTAAGCAACCAGTTAAAATATTCCCTCATTTTGTTTCGACATCTCATGTGTTATGAATCAAGAAACTTAAAACGTGTTATTGATCCTAAAATCAATCTGTTGACAGTCTTGCATAAAGGTGGCACTTGGTTTTGTTGCTCCTGAGAGTGTAGAGGAATGCCTTAGGCTAACACAAGAGTTCCGGAGACTACCAAAAGACCACAGAACCAACGAAGATAAATTAGAGGTATGTACTTTCAGTACTCCCTATCTCATCTGAACGTCATTTTTTGAAGGTAAAAAAAGAGTCTAGTTTCAAACTAATGTTAACCTCTCTCACTGTTAACTTCTCTTCTCACTGCGCATTGTAGATTAAGGAAATAGTGATACATGCTGCGAGCTCAGCCATGAGAGAAGCTAAAGGTCTAATATAATGCAAAACTCCATGACGCAGTGATGCTAACAAAAAAGACTCCCAAGGTTTGTTTTTCTAAAAGCGTGTCAATGCTTGTGAAAACAGCCTGGCGATGCTATCTATAAGTAGAGTTGTAAACTAGAACGAAATGGGTTTGAGTTGTCAAAGCCTCTTGGAAAACAAGACACCAACTGTAATCATATTATCTCCAGTAACTAGAGTTAACATAACTAAGAATTTTTAGCAAACAAACAACTTACATACTTAACCAAGAACCCTAAACACTGACTAGACCATTGGACCTGGACCTCTCTCGTGAGAATGTCGTTAAATGTAAAAAATACGTAAAAGAAAAACAAATGATATTAAGGCCTGGTGAGTTCTGAGGCCCAATTTGTATGGCCCATGTTTAAGAACAATTCACATTTTTGTCTCTTAATCAGAAGCAGCCCATAGAAAAAGTCATTTAATATTTATTAATGCTTGGGAACCGGCGGTAGTTTTCTTTCTTTATATTGACTGAAAATATATATGCTAGTTAAACTGTACTTTGGTCTAATTAAGAAACATACCTATTTTTTATATTTTGTAATATTAGAAATTTAAGAAAGCCTGTTTTCAACACTAATATTAATTAAAAATATGGAGTATATTACAAGACGATTTTATAACCAAGAAATATATTTATATTATGAAGATAGAAAATTTATTTGTTTTATATAGATAGATATTTTTGATCGAGGGTTTTATTTTGCATTAATAAAGAGAGAGAAAAAGTAGCTGAGAATGAAGAGTTATTTTCATTGCAGGTCACTTTATGAGTTTTAATATCATTCTAGATCACTTTATGCTCCCAACACACTTTCTTTAACTATTTCCATTACTCCTTAACCAAAACAAAACTAAATCATAACTAATAGGACCTACTTCTTATTTTTATCTTTCTCATCTAGTTGTTTTCCATTTTTCGATGATTATCTTTATCAATCTGAATTTTAATCCTAAATGTTTTAGTTATTTTATTTAAAGATTTTGAATCGCAAGTTCAAACCATGAGCTCAAATCGGACGAACTATGATTGTTCGTGCCCAGAAGTAGCTAGTATCCTGCTCATTCCACGCCGCAGCCTCACCTCAGCCGCGATGCACTCCTCCGTCATCACATGAAGCACGACCTCTGAACCCTCTCCACCATGATTCATCACCATCGTATCACTTTTCTAAAGCTGCAAGAATCGTCATGACCAGTTTGAGCTTCTCTGACGCGGTTATCCATCGTCGCAAGAGGTCGACGAAGAACAATGGTGACTTTTGGCTTTATTTCACAATTGGTCCTTTGACTTTTGAATATATTCTTTCTGCCCCAAAAGATTCTTTTATTTGAAAATATACCCTTTCAAATTGACTCCACACTTTTTAATTGTGCAGACCCAACCTTCCATAATTACACGAACGGGTCCTTGACCTTGTGAATGTTTCTATTCGACACTTTAACTTTGAAAATTGCCTAATTAACCTCTTAGTGTAGTAATAAACATTCACTTGTGCATTCCAAACCTTGTCTAATGCCAATAAACATATAATACAATATATACACTTAATATGCAAACAATATGATTAAAATGAATTAAAAACATGAGCCAAAACTTATTTAAATAGTAAAACATCAAAAATAAATAATTTTATAGGGTGTACACAAAACAAGCATGTACATGTGTACAATACGAGCAAGCTTTGATTTTTTTCAGCAACGGCTAAATCTCTGTCACAACTGCAATTGAACAATCGTTGCAGCAGCTCTTAAACAAGGTGTGAAAGAAGATATTTGGGTTCAGCTATATGCAAAGATGCCTCTACCCTATAATCGTCGAAGACACTATCAAAATGGGTCTTATTGTTCGGAGGTAAATGTGTACTGCGTGGAAACTCAATGTGTGTTTGTGTACACATGTACAAGACGTGATAAATGTACACGTGAACAGCTAAGTTAATGTTACGTGCATGACACTATGGAATGTTTTTGGATCTTTTTAGGTATGTAATATGAAATAGCATGAATGAGTTTTGTTTGTACATAATATCATTCGTACTGAAATGACATTTGATTTATGTGCATATAATGCAAAGTTATAGCACTGAAAGTGTACTAGATGGTTGTGTACATCATGATCCGTGTCCATGTGTACTAGCTCACCTCTTTATCCACATGTAGAATGTATCTAGGTATCCATCTTGTAAGATATATACATGTATCATATTATCAATGTATCAGTATCAAGATATATACATGTACAACAGTTTTATTTTCTTATATTGTAAAGAATGATGTACGAATAAGTTGTGTACACCATGGGAGGTGTACATGTGTACAAGTAAGTGAATCAAAGAGGACAAATCGTATATTCAAGAATTTTTGGTCAAATGACAATAAAGTTAAATATGAAGGGTTTAAAATGAAAATAAAAGAAGTTGTTTGGTTAACGCTCGCTCAATCCCAATCTCAGGCTCGTTTATCAGTTTGTCATGGGAGGAGCTCAATCAAAGCAAAGGATCGTGGCGAGAGAAGGTCTCGGTGGTAGGATAAGGTTGCGGCGATGACCTTAAATCGTTGAGAAGATCTGAAATCTTGAGAACAAAAAGGACTGTGGCGGATAGGAGCTTGTCGCGGCAAACTGGAGCTTGTCGGTGGAGCTCGGATGGAGCCATGAATCTCTGACTTTTCAAGCTTGTGATTCACAAAAAGAGGTGAGTTTACCGTTGACTTCTGGCGGACTAAACCCTTCGTAATCTAGGGTCACGAGCTCCGCCGTGACGGCGCCTGTTAGCTCAGCCACAAGAACAACAATTGGAATTTGCTTCATAACTGGTTCAACCTTGCGGTGATGGTCGTCGTGGAAATCTAAAGAATTTGCCTCCTTCATTTTTTCTCAATGTTTGTTATGTCATCGGATATTCACCAAAGATAGGAGAATTTCTTTTTGTTATTTTTAAACTTCTTTAACATCGTTTTTTTGGGCAAAAAAGAAAAAAAAAGATGTTAAAAGAAGAAAAATGACTCGATTTGGAACCAAGAAAAATTTTGTAAAACAAAAATTCTCTGAACCAAGAAAAAGAAAGAAGAACTCGATTTGGAAAAGAAGAAGTTGATAAGAGAGAGAAGGATGGGTCCCATTAGTTAGCTCATTTAGTTAGTTTATAAGTAAAAAGTGAATTTGGTTAAAGAAAACTACCCTAGTAGAAATAAGTGTCTTATAGTGTAATAATAAACTAGAAAAGTGACTTATTGTGTAAATGTTTCGAGAATGAATTAGGGATAAGGGAGTCCGATGATCCATCATTCCTAAAATAAGACTTTGACCTGCCACGTCACTGATTCATTATCATCAGAAACGCCGCCGTCTGATGTTCCAAAGCCGAGACAGGGGGCGATAGCGAGAGAGTATGGAGAAGCGAATTAGATCAGATGATTCCGACGAGTCAGAAGAACTTCGATCTGACAAGCGACGTAATACGAGGAAGAAAGATACGGTTGGTGTGAGCATAGGCTCTCCGAGCTCTGAGGGAACAGGTAGAGGTAGAGGTAGAGGAAGGGGAAGAGGAAGAGGGAGAGGGAGAGGAAGAAACTCTGACGGTGCAGATGATTCGAAGAGAATTCGATCAGATGATTCCAACGACTCAGATAGGCTCAAAGAACATAGATCTGAAGGAGTTGTGAGCATTGAATCTCCGAGCTCGCAGGGCCAGGGGAGAGGGAGACGGAGAGCGAGAGGAAGAAAATCTGACGGTGGAGAGGGCTCGAGGCGAACTGCTGAAAGAAGAGGAAGAGAGAGAGTAATGTCTACGCCCAACAATGTTATTTTCTTTTAATTGAATTGTTCAGTTTGTCAACAAGCTTGAATCATCTTTGTTTCTATTTGTGGAAATGTTTTTTTTTGGATAAATGTGAACAGTGTTTTCCTTTTGCAGGATGATAACTCTGATGGAACAAAAAAGTATGCGGGTTTGACTTGTCATCAGTGCAAGAACCTAACGGATAAGGTTGATCTCGTCTTCTGTTCTAAATGCATCAAGAAGCGCTATTGCTATGACTGCATCAAGAGATGGTAAAAGTATCTTACTTGCACACTACAACAAGATTACGATTTCAGTAATTAGAATCTTGAAACTCTATATATAGGTATCCAGAGAGAACGCCTGAGGAAGTTAGAGATGCATGTCCTTTCTGTGTCGGGAATTGCAACTGCAGAGCTTGTTTGCGTCAGCCTTTGCTTGTCAAGGTAAGGTGGCTTGATATTCATTCGTTTATATGATGTGAATCTGTTGAGATGAAATCTCTCCTTCATTTGGATTGTTTCTGAATCTCAGCGAACAAGTGAGAAGGACGCGAGTGTCAAGCTGAAGCAGTTGCAATACCTATTAGTTAAAGCTCTTCCTGTTCTTAGAGATATTTATGCAGAGCAGATCCGTGAACTGGAGGTTGAATCAGCAATTAGAGGTATGGGTCTTCACTTGTTTGTTTTGTCCTCTCATTTCTTCTTTGTTTATATTAGCCAACGTAACCTGTTTTATTGTTTTAGGAGTCCCTGTGACAGAATCTGATATTACGTGGTCCGAACTTCATCCTAGTGAACGCATATACTGGTATGTTTTCAAAAAGGGCAATTGTCAATAATATCACCTTTTGAAGTTTATGTCTCAAAAATAGCACTAGAAGGAGAAAGTCACAAAAATGACATTCATTAAAGGGTAAAATATCTATAATACCCTTGGTTTAAAATTAAATAAACAAATTAAAAAAAAAAAAAAAAAAAAAATAATAATTTTTTTTTTTAGTTTCAGATTATATGTTTTCAGATTCGAAATTTTTATAATTTTTTTAAAAAAAAAGAATTTCAAAATTTTTTTTTATTTTTTTTTTCAGATTTTATTTTTATAATTTAAAAATACTTTTTGAAACTGTTTTTTAAATTTTTTTTTTTTTTTTATTATTTATTATTTATAAATGTTAAACCCTAATTCCAAAATTCCACCCCTTAACTCTAAACCCTAAGGTTTGGATTAATTAACCCTAGGGGTATAAGTGTACATTACATCTTTAATGAAACCTATTTTTGTGACTTTGAGTTTTGAGTGCTACTTTGGGAACAAAAACTTGGTTTGGTGCTATTCTAGTCTTTTTCTCTTTCAAAAACTCGTTTGCTTTTTTTTTTTTTTTTTTTTGCTTGTTTGATAATGATATTTCTTCGTGGGGAAAACACGCTTCCATACCATTTCTTGTATGTTTGGTAGTTTATTGATGAGATCATGATCGTATTAAATGGTTTCAATATTGTTTAAATACGCTTCACATTGTGAAGCATGTAGTTGCCTTGATAACTATCGGCAAGGGTTCTGGACCCCTTGCTCGGATACCTTTGGGGATCGTTGGGGGTTAGTCTGTTATGTTCCACTTCCCTCAAGTGAAAAAATAATTAAGTCCATATATAATCCCATTGATTCCCCACTTATAAGTTAGATTTCCGATGAATTTGGTTATGGGCTGATTGTGGGACACTTGTACTAAATGATACATTGTATCAAATGGTATAAGAGCAGTTTGTTCCTTGGGCATGAGGACGTCGGGGTGGTGATGAGTGGAAGGAAGATGGGTTTAATGGGGGAGTCTTAGAGATACTAGCAGCCGCGATCGTCCTTCACCAGCGTCGAGGATGTTTAAAGGGGCAGTATTATTATGTCCCACATCGCTCAAGTGAGAAATTAATTTAAGTCCATACATAATCTCTTGATCCCCAATTACAAGCTCACCTTTTGGTGGGTTCTACATTTGAGACTAATATGGATTTGGTTAGAAAGTTTCTACTCTGTGAACTTTCTATATGTGGTAAACTTTATATCTTTCTTATGAGAATTTATGCATGTATGATGCAAGGTTCTATTCTTTATGAGAATTTATGTCTGTCTGACTACAACACCTTGAGCAGTTTTATGAGATCGATGTCTGACATTATTTTTTGCATTATGTCGAAGAGCTCATGTAACTCTTATTCCTATTTTGCATTCTTTGGGATCTAAACCCTAGACTTCTTAGTATGTAAGCATTAAGAGCATCTCCAATCTCTCTATTTTCCTCTAAAATAGAGATATCTATGATAAGGTGGATTTGTTTCTATGCATGTCTATATAATAGAGTGTCTCTAATTTAGAGAAAAATAGAGAATAAAGATCTCTATTTTAGAGGAATATACATGAATTTTATTATTTGACTCTATATTTAGAGATGGAAATAACAATTCTTTATATTTTCCTCTAAAAATAGATAAACTTTATTATATAGACATACATTAGAGCAAATCTACTTCTCCAATAGAATTTTTCTATTTAAGGAAAAAATATAGTGATGAAAATAGAGGTGGGTTAGCGATGGTCTAATGAACTTTTGGTCAAATCACTAAACTAAAAGAGCTTCCAGAGTGATTTTTTTTAAACATTGTTTTTTTTTTATTATAATACATAAGAGGCATTGCATAAAGGATTGGACAATTTTCTCAAATAGCTATTTTTAAGTTTTTGTCACAAAAATAATCTCCAATGGAAAAAAAAATGATAAAAGCGGTTCCATTAAAGATACAAAATATTTTTCTACCATTTGCTTTATATATATACAAATATAAATAAATAATAAATGAAAATAACTTTTTTATTATATGTTTTTAAATTCTATTTTTTATAATTTTTTTTGAAATTTAAAAATGTTTTTGAAACTTTTTTATTTTCTATTTTAAAAATAATAAACCCACCTCCAAAATCCACCTCGAAAAATTTCATTATCTCTAAACTTAGTTCTAAAGTTTAGATTAGTTAAGCGTATAATTGTATATTCACAATTTAATAAAACTTCTTTTCGTCATTTTTTGGAGCTCTTTTGGTAAAAAAAAGAAAACTAAAAATAGCTATATTAAAGAATTTCTCTTAACGATTTTATAAAGCTAATTTTACTATCTTATGAAAATTAACGCTAGGAAGTTATACATTTACAATTTCAGACAACTAAATAAAATTATGTTTGACGGTTCTACTTGCATCAGACAACAGAAGATCATTTGTAATCTTGTCTTCGCTAATCTACATAAATGATGGTAAATCGCATTCTCTATTATTTTTAATTTTCATATATTATAAATGTTACTACATAAAAAGTTCAATGCGAGAGCATTGAGCAAATATTTGAAGAACATTTACAACTTTTAAATGTTAATCTAAATATTATTTTTTAATAATTAATGATTGGATAATAATGAGCATGATGTTTGTTATGCCAATCAAGCTCTTAATAGATTTTCACTTTCCAGTAAGCTTCAAAACCTCTGATAAACTTTGGAAAGATATTTTCTTTGTTTTTATTTTATTTTGAACAACTCAAAATTCTCTTCGAATACATATATATGGCTCTGCATGTACATGGTGCACTATGCAAACCCGATCCGAATATGAAAAGTATCTGAACAGTAGTAAATTCCTAAATCGAAATACCCAACATACTAAACATGGACCAAACACGGATGGATATCCGAACACCCAGCCTTAGTCGAACTGAACCGAAATCACTTCACATAAAATCAAATGAAAAATCATAATCATCTGAACGGACAGTTATTTAAAATATTTTGGATACCAAAACCAAATTAAGAATCAAACTAACTTAAATGGAATAACAATGGCCATGATAGCTGCCAAATACATTTGTTGAGTTACCCTTTAATGAACTGTTTTGTGAAATAGGATTGTTATTTGTAAATAAGACAGTTTGATTACTTTGCTGGAAATATGGGGCTTGGTGCTCATTTATATGTAAATAAGACACAGTTCGCCAAAAAAAAAAAAAAGACACAGTTTGCATATTTCCTGAAGAAGTGAATAAAGCATCAGTCATAAAAACACATTTTGTTATCTGTTTCTTTGAATAGCATCTTTCGTTGATTTTTCTTACATATTACTCTGAGTTACCTTATTTGCTTACAATCTCTTCTCTCTTGTACGACAGTGACCTGTGCAGCACATCCATTGCCAATTTTCACAGAAGCTGTCTGAACCCAGATTGCTCTTCCGACATTTGTCTTTCTTGCTGCAAGGAACTTAGAGAGAGTTCACATGATGAGAAGGTAGATGGGGAGAACTTCTCTGACTGGAAGCTTAGTCCTGACGGTAGCATTCCATGCCCTCCCAAAGAGCGTGGTGGCTGTGGCACTTCAACACTGGAGTTGAGACGTTTGTGCGAATGTGATAGGGTTGAAAAGCTGATAACGAATGCAGAGGAAGTTACTCTGCAGTTTAGGCCACCAGATGTGAATATTGCTCATGAATGTTCCTCATGTACTGAAAACTCTGATTCCATCATCAGTAGGCAGGCGGCGTTTAGGAAGAATGGTCATGATAACTTTTTGTACTGCCCAAATGCTGTTGATCTGGCTGAAGGCGATATTGCTCATTTTCAGTCGCACTGGATGAGGGCGGAACCTGTGATAGTCAGAAATGTTCTCGACAAGACACCTGGACTAAGTTGGGATCCAATGGTTATGTGGAGGGCTTGCAGGGAAATGGATCCAAAAGCTAAATGCAAAGAAGAGGCAAAAAGCGTGAAAGCTTTGGATTGCTTGGATTGGTGTGAGGTCAGTCGAACTGAATCTATGTGTATTTTCAAAGACGTAAGCTCATTAACACATCCCTTTCTCTTTCTCTTGTAGGTTGAAATAAATATTCATCAGTTTTTTCAAGGCTACTTGAAAGGCCGCCAGGATCCCAGTGGTATGCCAGTAATGTTGAAGTTAAAGGATTGGCCTCCATCAACTTTATTTGAAGAGCGCCTTCCAAGACATAACGCTGAGTTTATTTCTTCCTTACCTTTCTCTGATTACACTGACCCAAAGTCAGGTCTCTTGAATCTGGCAACAAGACTTCCTGAAGAATCCTTGAAACCAGATCTTGGACCTAAGACATACATTGCCTACGGTTTCCCTGAAGAGCTTGATGGAGGAGATTCTGTGACAAAACTACATTGTGATATGTCCGACGCGGTAAGTGTGCACCAGTTCTTTCTCAACTCTTCGTAGACATAATAAACCAATGATCTGTACTTTCTACTTTGGTGGATTTGTGTTAGGTCAATGTGCTGACACACACAGCTAAAGTTAATATACCTTCCTGGCAACACAAACTTGTAAAAAAAGCAAAGTTGCGTAAACAACTGTCTGGTCAAGAGACAGAAGCCAGTGAATGTGAAAACAAGTCAGTGAAAGAAGTAGAGAATGAGGAAGCTGCTTTAAAGAAATGTGATGGTCTTGTGGGAGAAGAGACTTTAAAGGACAAGGCAGCTAACGAAGATGATAAGATGTTTGTTTCAAAAGGTATTTGAAAGAAGCTCCCTCCCTCCCACGTTTACGTTTTATTTTTTAAATTCATTACTGAAAGGTTAAATTTCAGGCAAATGTACCAAAACTGAAAGAGATGATCCTGTGGAAGGGTCTTGTAGTTCGAAGTCAGGTCATGATCCAAAGGCGGATGCTGGTTTGATAAACGAACCAATTGCTGGTGAGAATAATAGTGAAGTATGTTTGAAGACAGAGAGATTATCTCCAACCAACCAAAGTGAAGATGATCCCACGGTGGAGAACGGACTAAAGATGCCAACAGCTCTTTCAACTGCCCCGTGGGACACAGATGGTAGTCTCCCGCCGCCTATGGAATCCATAAAAGAGGAGAAACTGGATTCTCCAAAGGAAACTGAGGGCAATGTCACCCAGAGTTTGGATGGTAGTACAAGTGCGGAGACTATACAAGAGCAGAAACATGATGCTCCAAAAGAAACTAATGGCAATGCCAATGAGAGTTCAGAGGGTGTGCATGGTGGTGCTGTGTGGGACATCTTCCGAAGAGAGGATGTTCCAAAACTCATTGAGTATTTGGAAAGACACAAGCATGAGTTTCGTCATTTCTTTAACGAACCTGTGGAATCTGTAAGTACCATCACTGCATCACACTTGTAAAGGATCAATGTGTGAGAGAAATCTGGAATTTATGCTTCTGATTAATTTTCAGGTTACTCACCCAATTCATGACCAGACATTGTTCTTGACTGAAAGCCAGAAGAAACAGCTGAAAGAGGAGTTCGGTAAGATTCTTGTTTGGATTTTATCTTCTTTGCTAGGGCGAAAAGTCTGATATATGTTTTTTTCTTATGCAGATATAGAGCCATGGACATTTGTGCAACACCTGGGTGAAGCTGTTTTTATCCCTGCAGGTTGTCCGCACCAAGTGAGAAATATACAGGTAAGCAACCAGTTACAACCTTCCTCTTTGGTCCGATATCTCATGTGTTATGGAATCAAGTAACTTTTTGTCTATATGCATTCACCCGGATCAGCTCTCTTGGTTCATTTCAAAATGTTAATGATGCCTAAAATTGAAACTGTTTACAGTCATGCATAAAGGTGGCACTTGATTTTGTTGCTCCTGAAAGCTTAGAGGAGTGCCTTAGGCTAACACAGGAATTTCGGAGACTACCAAAAGACCACAGATCCAATGAAGACAAACTAGAGGTACTTTTAACTATTTTTAACTATTCTCTGTGTGCTCTCTCTGTGCTTACTTATCTTCGCACTACTTTTGGATGTAGCTTAAGAAAATAGTGCTGCATGCTGCCAGCTCAGCCATAAGAGAGGCACAAGATCTAATGCAAAACTCCATGACAGAATGATGGTAACAAAAGACTCACTGTAGGAAGAAGACATCAAGGTCTACATTGTAGGACTTGGTTTCTTCCCAAAGATCAAAATCAGAAGACAGCCCTCTGTTTGCTTTGTCAGGGAACAATCTCCCGTGTAACATTATTGTATCAGTAAAACGATTCTGTGGCATTTATTTATGTAACATTATTGTATCAGTAAAATATTTGGTGGCATTTTACTTATGTAACGTTAGAACAAAGATCCTTCCATCTTGTTTTGAAGCAGTTGTAACCGTTGAAGTTTAAAGCTGATATATTGCAGTGTGGGTTATGTCAAATAGTACACCAACAAAAAGAGAACCTCAAAAGGGTGTAGGCTCTTGAGAATTAAAAGACCTGTAAGATCATGAGAAGTATTGATTAAACTTCTAAGTAAAGATTGCTTTAAAAAATGAAAGAGTTATTGCATCTTAGAAGTATTGATTAAACTTCTAAGTAAAGATTATTTTAAAAATTAAAGAGTTATTGCATCTTGTTTGATTACTGAGTGTAGCACTTGAAGCTTAAAGCTGATATATTATTACACATGTGGGTAGTGTATCAAATACTACAACAAACAGAGAAACTTCAAAGAGTAGTAGGAGCCTTTGAGATACACACTAGTTTTATTCTTCATTTCTTAGCCAGCAACTTCTTTGGAAGCTTATCTAATGGTGTCGATTTAAGTAAGAAGAGCCTTGCAGCCCGCTCTTGCAGTGTCCCTCCGCATTTCAGTCCATGTGACTGAAGCTCTGTCTTTAGTCTTTCCATCCCCATAACCTGAAACCAAAACAACAGATATTGATAAAAGTTTAGTAAGGATTTTGATGCAAGGTTGTGAGAAGCAATTAGATTTTCTGAAAGACATCATTATGATTTGAATTTTGCATATGAGAAGAATGAATCTATTACATACCTCCATATCTTTTGCTGAACTGAAGTCATCAAAGTTCAGTGGTTCAACAGGTTTGCAACACACTGCATCAACAGTCTCTGTTTCTCCAGCAACTCCTTCTTGCTTAGCTTCAGAATCATTGCCTTGATTCTTAACATCTACAACCGTTTCACAAGCTACTTCCACCAGATTCTTTTCTGCGTCTTTATATAAATTATCTTCCTTTTCAGTCTGAACCATTGCACCAACAAGTAAATCATCCACTTTTCCTTCGTTAATCACTTGAACACCAGTGGTCTCTCCCTTAAGTACATCTGAACTTTGATGTACTACTACAACGTCTTTACCAGAAGAATCACCATCATGCGCTCCAGCCATACCCGAGCCTGAGCTCTCAACTTGGCTACCATTGTTTTTCTCTTTCTCATCCTCGTCGTCGCTGCTGCTTTCATCACTGTCACTAGCATCAACTGCTCTCTTTCCCTTCCTGAAAGAGAAAAACAAACACCACATCAACGGCAAGTAACAAAGATATGAAGAACCCAAGTAACAAAACTACACCAACAGAATATAGCAAACGAGAGACTATCACGAATCATGACTTGTTTGTTCCTAACAATTTAAAGGAACCTACTTTTCAATCTATTAGTTCAAAGCGTACATTCAGCTATCGAAAGATACCATATCCCTTCCTAACATAGAAAAGTCTATCCATCATCCTCATCGCTGCTCTATCATCACCGTCCTCAACTGCTGTTTTACCCTTCCTAACAATTCAAAGGAACATACTTTTCCACCTTTCATTTCAAAGCACACATTGATCCAAGTATCTATAACCATGGAAAGATACAAAAGAGCTTTCTTTCTTCTTACCATATCTTCAGTCGCTTTGACTTCTCAGACTCTACACCAATCTTCCCCTTCCTCTTCCCACTCATAAAAGACTCTTTCAAAGCCAAGTCCACCGCCTCAATACACTTATCAGACTCCTCCCTATACCTCTTCACATACTTCTGCGTCGCTCCATTCCCAACGCCTTCCTTAACTCTACTCGCCTGCTTCTTAAGAAACTCCTCAGCCAACCTCTCAAGCTTCCTCTCCTCCTCACCTTCCTTCCACTCCTCGAGCCTCTTCTCCGCGTTCACGTGCCTCAGCCTCCTCCCACTCATATCCCTACACGCGTCGAAGTTGTTTGTCTTCTTCTGCCCCGCCTTGGTGGCTGCGCCGCGGAGCAAGGAGCCGAATCCTCCCTTGCCTCCGCGGAGGGAGAGGACGAGGTTTACGGTGGCGTCGGGTTGAGAGACGGTGGACTCGTCGGAGATCTGGTAGCCTCCGCAGATCAGACGCTGGAGATGCGTCGGGATGTGAGTGTGATCGAAGATCCGCTGCTTGATCTGGTCGCCGTAGGCTAAGGGAGAGGAGAAGCTACGGTTATCGATTTTCCGTTGAGAAGCCTAACGAATAACTGCAACGGCTTAGGGCTCTGATCCGCCATTGTTAGCAAAGTTCAATGATCGAAGAAGAAAATCGATTTTGTGGAAATCACAACGAAATGTAAAATCTTGGGATGGGCAATAAGCCGAGCCGAACCCCATCCGTTAAATATGAATGCGAACCGATTCGAACTCAATATTGAATGGATCTTTATTTTATGGTATTTCCGGTTAACGAAACTCGAACCTTAAATGGATCCAATAGAATCCAAAAGATTCAAAATCCAAAAAATAGAATTTGTACCAAACATGATGTTAATTTCTACTATGTATCCAAAATATACTAAAATATTTTTAAACATCTAAAATAGTTATCTATACATGAATAATTGACTCAAATATTTATTTTAATATATATATTTTTGGTATTTGCTTAGTATTAATATTTTTATATTTTGACAATTGCATTTGAAATTCAATGAGGAAAGAGTTTGCTTTTCAAGTTTAAACAATGTTTTTTAAAAAAGTTTAAATAATGTTTCTTAAGTTGATATAATAGAATTGCTGGTTGTTAATTTTAATTTGTTTATATTTCATTATGTATGATTTTTCATTTGTACAAAACTTAGATTTGTCATGCTATATATGATATTTTTACAAGTAGTTCAAATAAGAGTTTTGTACTCTTGATAAACGAGTCTCTTAGAGTTATTTTGAAGGAAAACAATATGGTTTGATGAAGCACGTAAACAAATTTATTGACAAATCAATATTTCTGGAACCGATAACCCAATTAATATCTGAAACTGGAACTATTTTGTGTTCAATCAAATCTTGAACATGTAACTAAACACAAACCGAATACTACGTGGTTTTTTATAATGTCCGAATAAAACTGAAATTTATGAAACTGAAAACGCGAAACCCGAAAGAACCCGAACCAAAACCTGATTGCGACCTGGATAACCCAGCCCTAGTAAAGTCTGTAATATGGTCAGTCGTTGACGAACAGATGATTTTTGTAATTTTTATGGTCAGGTTATCTAAAAATATGATTTTTTTTTTTGTAAAATGATACATATAATGATAAACGACGACCATTTTCATATCTATAATAGACCATGTGGTGTCTGTAAGACATTGGTTATATGACCATTTCATTGAAATAAATTTATATCAATTTAAAAAATATTACAATTATGGTTTACAATGACTTTAAATCAAGTTCTTCTTTGCCAAAATAATATCTAACAGCCAAAATGATTCAATTATGTTTCACTAATTAGGTTAAATTACTATTGTATCCTATTAAAAATTAAATTGAATTTGAATAAATTTAACTTTCGTTCTCATCACCACCTTCGTCGTGTCTCTTCATCATTGGATGATCTCCCTCATCTCTGCCACCGTCGTGAGTTTCATTCCCTCAGCTACAACAATCTCCTTCATTTTCATGTCTCTTATCTTCACCGGACGAGATCATCAGATCTCTTTCTCTTCATCGGCCAAACTTTCATTTCGTTATTGTAATAATTGTATTATGATACTGTGTAGATACTAGATATCGTCTCAGCTCGTCATTGTCATGTGACATGATTTTTGTTGTCATTGGAGAAATCGCTCAGTGAATAGATCAGTAGTACTTCTATCATGTGCTATTCGATTTACATGTATCCATTACTATATTGATGATGAATTTGCAATTAGAAATCAAATGGAAGTTCTTAACTTTGATGAAATTGTATATGTTTTGTGTTAATAGATTTAATAGTTGACAACATCTTCAGTTTTGTAGCCAATGACCTTTGTTTATAGCCAACAACCTTTTCTTTTGGTTTAAAAAGCTTTGGTCGAATGCATGAGCATGAGTTGTAGTTGTCTTTTAGAGTTGTTTTCATTTAATTTATCACCGATTGTGGAAGATTTTGCTATTCAAGAGAAATATATCATTCTTAACAACACGTTACTTTGGGGATTAAAACAATAGTGGAAGAGGTTCCACATGTTTCTATAGAAAACAATCATCATCTAAGAATTTTCATCACCAAAATAGTAGAATATGCTGAAATTTGTCGTTTGTGTGGAAATGCTAGTGTTATATTCTTCCTAAATGTGTCTTTTAAGGGTGAATGATCAAACTGTTGATACAGCTGGAAGCAACGTTTTTTTATTAAGAACTAAGGGTGTAGCCGCGCTTCACGCGGCATATTATTTTCAAAATTTTAAACATTATTTCTAAGATGTTTTTGTCATCTCCCCATATTTTCCTCTTGAACCGTCACCATCTATGTGTTTTTGTTCTTTCTCGCCTTCTTCTCCTGTGAGGTTATCTAGTATTTGTTGTAGATTAATTTTATGAATTCCCAGTTGTGCGGTTGTTTCTCACGGTGTTATAGACTGTTCAGATCAATATTGTTGCTCCTTTTCTTTCTTAGATTTTGGCTGATGTTAGGGACTGCATCTCCTTGTGTTGGGTCAGAGTTTAGTCGTCATTGATGTTTTCTTCCTCGTTGTTGGCATGCCGTCGATAGTCCTTGCTCGTCTTCGTTTTCAATATCTGATTTTTGGTGATATGACCTCTATGCTCTCTTTCATAGCTCGAGGGTGGCTACATTGTTTTGATGATTTCATTTTGTTTCCCCTTCCTTATATGTTTTCTAATCTCGTTGCAGCTTTCATCATTGCTTGCATCTCTGGTGGCTCTTCCTTTCACTATGTTTTCCACTCCAGGTTTGGATAATGTTTTCCTTTGTATATGTTATGTGGGCTTGGATGGAAGGTTGTTTCTAGTCTCAAGCTTGAGCTTTGGTTTCTCGGTGGTTGTCTTATATTCTCCCTCTCTTAGGTTATTTTTCTTCTTTCCATGCTTTGTTTGGGATAAGTGTGCGAAGTTAGCCTCTTGGAGCTTTGTTCACTTCTAACCAGAGCTTTGTGGTTCTTCGTTAGCATGGATGTGTGTGTTTAGTGTGTGAGGTGTTTCTTACCTCTTAGCTGTTGGTTGTGCTTCTGGTGCTTTAGGCATGTGTCTTTCTGATTTGTGGTGACTTTGGTATTTCAGTGATTATTTTTCCTATGATCCGCTTTTTTGTTTTTTCGCATAGGTGCTTGATCGCGCTTCTTTGTATTCATCGGATTACATTATTTGACCTAGCTTGATCTGAAACTCAAGTGTGTTGTGTGAAATATTGAATCTCTGTGGATACGATCCTTACATACTTTACTACAAATCGATCTATTATTTAAGAGAGTTGCTTGATATTACTTTGAACACATAAAGAATCAAGACAAAGAATAGTAACATACAGATTAGCAACCCTTGGATCATTTGATATAGATCGAAGGGCTGCTAATATGTTTGATATAAAAGTGAAACCGACGCAAGGAAAAATATTAAGACTAAAATTGACAAGAAATGTTTATCATCTTCATTACACTCTCTTAAAGTTTTATCATTGCCTTCATTTGTAACATTGTTTCTGACATTATGTCCTTATTTTGGGCCACCAAAGACTAACGGATCAAATAATATAAAACATAATCATCAAACTGGCCAATTACGTTTACAAGGTAAATGATCACGAGTACATATATTATACACGCTTCTTATGGGCCACCTCCTCGGGGCGATCTCGAAGGGGGTGTATAATAACGAGGGGGAGGGGGACGGGAAGGGGGAGGGGGACGGCGAGACGGTGAAATTCTTCCTGTACAATAAGAACAAGATGTTTCATTACTTTCTTCATTGAATAATACGTCAAATCTCATCTGGCTTTGAAAAATATAAACATTTGATATCTTATAAATCGTGTATAACACAAATACAGTATTCTTTATTATTATTTTTTACATTTAACAGTCAGAAACAAAAGTTCTTGTGGTTCTAACAGCGAGAAACACTAATGTGTAAGTAATTGAATTTCTGGGGTGACCAAAACAGAATATAATGATTAAAAAAATATGATAAAATAACTTTAAAAATATCAATATGTACAGAAACCTTTAAAGGCGTGCTTCTTGCATAAACATAAATAATAGAAGAACTGAAAAGGCAAATATGAAATGGGTGCAAGCAAATACTAACGTGGAATTCGTCTAGCTTCCGTAAGACAAACTTGAGAGGAGACAAATAATTGCAGAAGAATCAAAGAGAGAACCAGAGAAACCAAACTTGATGACTTTGTAGCCATTATAGTCCAATTTGTCACATTGCCCATTACGAAAGACCATGTATATATATAGAAAGTAAATAAATCATCACTAGAAATTATTCGTTTTTAAATAAAAAATTCCACAAAGACTTTTCTTCTTTAGTTGGTAAAAAAAAAGAGACTTTTCTTCTTTCATATATTTCGTCCGCTCACTCATAAAAGGACATGGCTTTTTCTTTACGAAATAAAAATGAGATCCTATACTTCAATATCATAAGAATTATTGCTAATTTAACTGAACAAAGGGGGGATTTTAATTTTAATATTGAAGTGTTGTTAATTTCTCAAACAATTTTTTTTTCTTGGGAAATCCTTATATACGTCTTTTGGATATTTATTCATGAAAAATTGCTTTAAATACTATAAATTAGCTATCACTTTTTATTTTAGTAAAAAATTGGAAATAATATCAAATTTGTAACAAAATTGAAATTTTTCTTTTAAGAACACGGAACAATATAGTGTGTATATAAAATATTATCAAAATAGAAATATTCTTTAGTTTAATCTTTTGTGGAATGTTACAGAATGTATCGTTGTAATTTTTATGATCCTTAATATTTTAGTACGAAGAATGAGATTGTTTATAATAGTGTAAGTAATATATGCATTGAGATTATGTAGAATTCATATTTTTCCAACATATAACGATGGAGCTGAATATGTTATAAGCCATGGAAGACATGATGAAGATTATAAACGCAAGAGAATTAGTGTATAGGAACGTTACGTATTTATTAAAAAAATGATATCATGTGTTGTTATTCAAAAGAAATTTATTCAAAGATAGTATTTTTAAGTTTTTATCGTAAAAATAGCTTTCAATTGAAGAAAATGACCAAAATAAGTTTTATTAAAGAGTAAAAATGTATTTTTATCCTTGATTAACTAATCTATACTTAGGGTTTAGAGTTGAAATGTGAGGTTTAAGGGATATGATTTCAATTTTTTTAAAAAAAAATTAAAAATTTGAAAATAAAAATGGGCTATGTTGATCATTTTTTTTAGGGATATTTGTGACAAAAACTTAAAAATAGTTATTTAAGAGAATTGTCATATTCAAAATGTAAATATATCATATAGTTACCAATGGCATAGATTGTAATATTTCTAGTAAATGTTTGTTCTTTTAAAAATTTATGCGAAAATGTTTCTGGTGATGACACCTAAGATAAAATGGCAAAATGTAAATAAAGTACAAAATAAAGATTAAATTTTAAAAATGTTTCTATTTTAATAATAAAGAGATGTTATATTGATTTCCATAGAGTAAAGAAATTAATAACTTTAAAACAATTTTCCACAAAGACTTTTCGTTTTTGGTGTTCTACGAACTTATAATAGAAGATACTTGGCTTCTTCTTGACCAAATAAAACATGTAATCCTATATTTTAATATCATACAGATTCATGTTAATTTAATTTTAGAATGAGTAAGTATTAAAGAGGCGTATATGATGGTACTAATCAAGGATAATAATGGAGGATTACTGGAAAGCCCGGTTCTCTTTGTCTTCGAGCTTTCATTTTTTGAATCCACTCTTTCTCCAGGTTCCTGCTTCGATACACACTGCAAGTTACTCTCTCATCCCTATGGCGAGAACGAAATGACCGGAGACATGGAAGCCAACCCATCATGGCAGGTCCTTTGGTGAAGATGATTGAGAGGCAAGTCAAAAATAGATGCCTTTCACTGCGACAAATGGGAGATTTGAAGTTTTCAGGAGCTTTAACAATGTGGTTTACCACAAGATAAAGAGATTTGGTTTAAAATTAAGTTTTAGCTTTTTCAAAAAACAGTCTTACACTTGTTGTACAAAAGTAGTTTTCTTTTGAATAAATTTAACATATATTCAAAAAAAAAAGAGGCGTATATAAAGTTTTCCAAAGAAAAAGATTTGTTTTATTTAAGAACTACCAACAAATTACTCCTTCAAATTATCCTACTTGTTAATCTCTTTCTGCTAAATTTTTGGCACAAATGTCTGCTTTCTTAACTTTTAACAAAATAAATTAATTCCTACTTGTTAATTAATCTCTTTCTGTTCGTGACAAAAAAGAAATAATAATAATAACCCACACAGTGAGTAGGGTATACTCCCATTGGTTATTTGGCCTTGTCCAGAAAATGAAAATAAGCAAAAAAAAAATTTTTGCTATAAAAACGAGCAAATTTATCGACCACCAACAACGTTTTTGTTTGGTGATCCAGAAGATAAACACGAGAATATATTTATTTTTTTATTTTTGAGGATCACATGTTATGGAATAGCTGTGACATCTTCAAGACAAAAATTCTATTGTTTTCATTTAAAGTTTTGTCAGAAAATGTTACAGTATTTTCCACCATGTATTATTTATGGTTTTGAATATTAAATATAGAAGGACAACGATTATTTATTGACTTACATAGACCATCTGACCAAGACACGGGCCACTGACGCAGAATACAATTTCTTTTGTCAGCTGCCATTTAAATTAAATCAAAGTGGTGATCAGATGATTTTCCTAGGAGTTTATTACTCTGGGTCTGATTTATATGAGAAAACATGTAGCATTTAGTTCTTGCTTCTCTTAACGTCTGACCATTTATATTTCAAAGAATATGAATTAGATTCTTGTAGTCTCTGAAACATCTCGATTTCTGTGCAAATGTTGGCCAGTCCATAGATTCATAGTCATGTCTCAAAAATAATCGAGGTTATCTTCATATCTCTCATATATAAAACTGCCCAAAGTAAGTTTGACATCTCAGCATGTAAAACTGAGAAGCTTTTACCGCATGCCTTTAATCCAAAAGATTTAGGGTTCATTTGATCCTTAAGACTCTACCCTAAGCCACTAACACTACCATTATCGATCCATGACACATCAATTTGACATATAGGAATTTGAGGTATCCAAAGAGAACACTCTCTCAATCTCTGTAGTATGAGGGTCCTCATGATCCTTTGTATATATTTTAATCTTAATATTTATTAAATGATACATATTAATTTGTATCAAATTTATATTATCCAAAATCATTAACTGTCATATATATTTTAGGTATATTAGGCAATTCCATAATTTTTATTTAAGGAAAGAATAGAGAACATTAATAATTAATTTAATAAAATGTTTATTATATATTTAGATGGACTAATTTATTTCTCTAAAGATTCTAAGAATCATTGTGGTGATGACATGTGGCTACCTCAAAAGTGGTAAGACTTCTCAAATAATATATAACTAAGTTAAGATCTGCGCCTTGCGCAGGATGAATATTATATATAAATTATTTTCAAATATTATATATTTTTTACATATTATGAAATAATAAATATATATTGAATAATTAAAAATTTAGTAACTATTACGTATATAATTAAATTGGTAAAAATACTTAAATAAATTTTATTTATCCAAACAAACATTTTTTCTATTTTATATATTATAAAATTAAGTTTAAATAATATTAACATAGATATATAATACATTTTTAATATTGGCATCTGTTAAAAAATATTTTATACTCATATTATTTTTGACCGTTTGTATTTCTTTATAACAAAAATTTTAAATCAATGATAATAAAAAATTTATGGGATGTTTAATAGTTTTAGTAATTTATAATTTTAAACATTCAATGCAAAGTTTAAAATCTAAATATTAAATTATCAATAATTGTTCAAATGGCATGTGGTAAAAAAATAAAATAAATTATAATGGAAGTGATTGGTTGTGGCTGTAGATGCTTTAGAAAACCAAAATTTAGTTTAAAGTTATATATGTCAACCAACCATGTTTTTTTTTCTTTTAAAAGCTACAGTAAAAATATCTCTGAGATTTAAAAAAAAAAACAGTAGAAAATTTTATTTTTAGAGCAAAAAAAAATAGTGGTTTACAAAACTATAGCAAATATAGTTATAGTAAAGAAATCTACGACTACTATTCTAAAGCAAAAAATAAAATTCACATCCACAACCAATCACCACCAATAAATCTAAAAGTGGAGAAATAATAATGTAGGGGAGGAAAAAAAGAGGTAGACGGGCATTCGAAAAAAAAAGAAGGAAATAATAATGTAGGGTAGAAATAGCATGTGGACAAAAAAAAACCAGAAAAGAAAAATCATAATAAAATTAAAAAGAAGGTTGGTGGAGGCAGACGGGCATTCGAAAAGTGGGGGAAACATAGAGAAAGTAAATAAATCATCACTAGCAAAGTATTCGTTTAAAAAAAAATTCCACAAAGACTTTTCTCCTTTCATATATTTCGTACGCACACTGAGGCAGCAGCTTCCTAAAAGCCTTTTGAAGACTTTCCTTTTTTTTTAGTTTAGTTTTACTTTTGGTTTTATGTTTTGACTTTTACTATTAGGTTAAAGATTTCAAATGACATTTTAAGATTTTTATATAAAAAAACTCTATTATCGCTTTTAGACGAGACATACCTTTAATAATTATAATAAAAATAGCTTTTGATTTATACCTTGAAAAAGATTTATTTCAATTCATATATTTTGAGAAGTCTTGAACAAGATTGATTAGATTCATCTTCTTTAAGTAACACTAAGCGTACTCACGCGAATGTTTGTTTTAATTTGTTTATAAATATAATTTGTTATTATTGAAACTAAGTGTCATTTTGCTTTTTACTATATAGTACTGTTTTGTATACAGTCTTTAACATTATTTTGTATTCAAGGTAATTTCCTAAACCAATAAAATGATTAATAATATAATAACTAATATAACATAAGGTAATATTGTTCCTGTACACTAATATATCTTATTTAAAATTTTAAAAGTAGCTAATCTATCTAGATTATAAATTGACTACTTATTTTTGGACATAACTGATATATGTTTTAATTTAGATCTTATAATCTCCTCTCGTCATCCTACTTATGGCCTTTGCTTCGTCGAGATGTCACAAGATTGTCGAAGGTTCATGACTTGTCAAACATCGAAGGGCCAAGCTATACCAACGCAGGCTTATAACTCCCTCTACCTTCGACACAACCATGGACGGATATTAGTATGGATTTAGTGATGAAATTACCGCGGACACATAAATGATTTGGTTCTATCTTCGTTGTGGTAGATCCTTTTACCAAGATGTTCACTTTATCCCTTGCAAACGAACAACGAATGCAGTCCAGGTCGCAACATTATTTTCCAAGAAATATATCTTTTGCATGGCCTACCACTCTCCATTGTCTACGATCGTGATTCACGATTCCTTGGCCATTTTTGGACTTCTTTATGGAACTACTCGAAACAAGTTTAGATGTGCGCTCGGCCAATAAATACATTACTGGTTTTGAGCTCAGGAAATAGAAGCTTCGCAACCTCACTGCGTAAATCAACGTTAGGCATAACGGGAAGTGAAAATAGTGAGGAAGGACATCTGAGAGTACAGGTTTGTTTTGGGAATTGTGGTGAGGGCTGCAGGTGTTGTAAGCCACAGATTTACAGTAGTCGTTCGATTGATACGTGAAACGCCAGGAGAGGGAACCTGTTGAGTAGTAGTTAAGAGTAATAATAAGAATTCATGTAGATGTGGAAGGAATAAATTTATTAACAACGATTGTGTATGTAACGGAGGCTGATTGAACTCCTTAAGAACTAAATTAGGGTTCACCTTAAGCGTCACCATAATGGACAGAAGAGGGAGGAGTGATGACGACCTTCTGAATTCGTCAATTCAGTGATGGTGGACTTGTATGGTATGTCAGTGGGTTTGGTCGATTATTAAGTGTGCTGCTATGCAAGTCCATTAGTGAAAATATAAAGAAGTGACAGGTGCATGTCTTAGATAGAGAGAAAAGTGTCTCATTTTTTTATAGACAGTAAAATGATTCAGCAGATTTATTTTAGTTGACAATTTACAAGTGGTAAAGCAGACTCGTGGAAGAGATGTTTCAGTCATCATCAACACTGAAGTCAGGCTCTGATGGCTTCGGAGGAAGCAAAGGCAGCGTATTATTGTTGTGCTGCCGCAGATTGCGAAGCGCGTTTGACGCGAACCGCGACGCGTATAACGTCGCAACAAGGCTCGGCGACGACGCGGCTCTGCGTTCGCGTTTTGCAACCGCGATTCGGAATCGATCTTCTTCCTCCGTTAATGACCTAGCCAGTCTTCTCCGACAATGTCTCCGCCACGCCGCTTGTATAAACGACGCTCCCCATGTCCTCCATTGTACCGAATAAAACCTGACATTTTAACCCAAACCGAATTAAACCAAACTTAACCAAGAGTCAGATCGGTCAACTTATAAATAGACCAAACCTAAATTTTAACCGATTCAAACAGACCAAACCCGAAATTTTAACTAATCCAAATCAAATTAAACCAAACAGAACCGAGAATCAGAACGGTCAAATTAATATATTGACCAAAGCTGAGCTTTTAACCAAACCGAATTATTAAATAGACCAAACCTGAAAGTATGTTGAAGCTGTTTGCTATGTAGCCGTCTGAACTGCGAGGCGACAAGCTTGAGATCTTCTGCTGCAAGAGCAAAGGCTTCTACTTCAGTCAGAGCTTGAACTGTTCTCGGCGAGATTGGAAAATGAGACGAAGACTGAGGATCCAACGCCCACGTGAGAAGATCCTCGCCGCAAAAGTCGCTAGCTTTGAGGTACACGGCATTGAAGAATCCCGTCCGACCACCGTTCGTGGTGGCGCTCATAAGCTTTCCTCTCATAACAAACAACATCTCCTCCACTGGGTCTCCTTCTCTAATTGCGTAGCTGTTCTCTGTGTAGAGCACTGGTCTTAGCTTGTCACACACGGCATCTAGGAGCTGCTCATCCATTATCTCGAACAGAGGTACCTTCACCATAAGAATTGTATCAAAGATTAGTTCTTTGTATGTCTATCAATGGAATATGAAAGAGTAGGCATGCACATTTTACCCGAGATCCTAAAACCAGAAATGAACAAGAAAAAAAAAAACAAAACTTAACCGGAACTCACAAATATCCAAATAGTTCATATATTTCTATATTCAAAATATCTGAACCAAATTGGAAATTGAATACTGAACAGATACTCGAATAATCTGAATTATCTAATTTTATGTGAACTGGCCGAATACAAGGGATATTTTACTCGAATTACCTGATATTTAGCCGAAGTACTCAAAAAATCGAAGCAAACAGGACTAACCTTAATCCAAATATTTTTCTGGATGCTAACTGGTTTCTAGTTTTATTAGTGGAACCAGAAGAAAGGACTATCTGAACAGATCTGAACCGAACTGAAGTTTCTTAAATGGATCATAAACTCCTTAATCCCAACTACTAGATATCCAAAAAAACTGACCTGAACTGAACATATACCAGAAATGCCTAGGTCTACGGAAGAGAGAAGCTTACTTTCTTGAGGAGATCGAGGCAGAAATGGCGTTTAATGTCTCTTCTGAGGTCTTTAGGGAGGTTACGCAGAAGGTTTTCTTCTTCGACTCCTCTGGTTTCTTGCCATTTGTATTGTTCATACCTTCTGATACGTTTCCTCAGGTCCTCTGGTAACATCCGATGAGCCATCCACTGCTCTGCATCTCTTTTCCTCACTCTCATCTCCTCTTCTCGAACTGTTGTCGACTCCAAGTATTTCTGCAATGCAAAGTGGAAACTATCATCAGTATCTTATCTTCCTTGTAGCTTTTAAGTGTTGTGATTAAAGAGCAAGGCAGTCAAAAGGAGCGGTTCTTCAAGGTTTTGACCTGCATGTTGCCTATAAGTAGTGCGAATAAAACTAGTCCAGATATGCATATTAATACAGCAAAGATGATTTCACCAACGAACTTGCTCGTGTTGAGGTTTTGTCCCAGTGCACTGCATTGAGAGAAGCAAATGATCAGGTTAGTCTTTGATGACTAATGATGCTACTAGAAGTTGATAAACTGTGTCACATGACTGCTTTATTTACATGAAAATGCTATAAGAGGTGGAAATGGAGTTGCATATGTGACTAATGATGCAACTAGGAGTTGATAAACTGTGTCACATGACTCCTCCATTTACGTTAAAAAAATGGCTATAACAGGCTTGAAATGATGTTACAGACCTTAGATTACGCAGACCCCACCAGAAGCAGTAGAAGAACTTCTTCCAGAAATCATCTGATTTAACAATCCCACTCTTGAGAGCATCAGTGAAGATACCAAAGTTGAAAGTAGTTGAATTCGTTATATCATCAGGGTTGATAAACGGACACGAAGTAGTCAGGTAATCATTTATAACATTGTTGTTTCCATCGCAGTAGAGATCCCTCAACTCACACCCTTGTCTCTTCCCACAAGCTTCACGCCAGCATCTGTCTTCTCGTTCTACAGATATTAAGTACCACAAAGCTCCAAACACCTAGACAAGTAAGCTATCAGATAAAACTTGATGATACATGGACAAAGGTTATGCTATCTGGTAGGGTACGCCTGCGGTTTCGGTTTTTTTGGTTCGGGTATTCTGGTTCGGTTAATTAGGTTTGGCCATAATCCCACCGAAAATGAACAGAAGAAAATTGATTCTGTTCAGTTTTCGATTAATTTTGGTTATATACTTTTTCCGAAATAACTGATTTTTGGGATTTCAGTGTAATTTATAAAAAAAACACAGATCGATTCTGTAATTTGGATATTTTCGGTTAATTCGGGTTTTTGGATTTTTGAAAATTGAAAACAAAACCGAACTGAAAACTGAGTTATTTTTTAAAATCTCCCCGAACTAAACCAAATTCGAAACTATAACCTAAACAAAAACTGAAAATTTTGGCTCGGTTTGGTTCGGACAAAATCAGTGGGCAGACTATCTGGTGACTGGGAAACTCACATGACTGGCTAACATGTAGAGAGAGAGGTTCCAAGCAGCACCAGCCCAAGCTGTTTCAGTAACTATGCCAGATGTTCTTGTAACTTCACTGTAAAGCGGGTAAATACGAAGAATCCTTGGAATGTACTGAGCAAATATGACAGTTATCAGGTAGTCCTTAGTGAGCAAAGAGACAGGTTTGTCCACATTCGGGATAACAGCCAAGACTACAAGCTGGAGAAGAAACAAACAGAACATCACTGAATGAAGTTATCAAGAAACCATTTCAACTTAATTAAAAGGTTCAGTCACTTAATATTACCTGTGGGAGTGGAAGGATAGAGAGAACATCGATGATGAAGTAAGAGGAGATGTACTTTAAAGCAATGGCTTTAGGATCTTCAACCAACTCGCCTCTACCGAAAACTCGGGACAAAGGAGAGACATAAGCTGTCCTAAACTGAAACACAATGTGAATAATGTAGAAGGCATCTACAAACGTTCGAAGCACGCTAGCTGCTATCTCGAGGCTAGAGTGCAAGTTGAGGCAATGCTTTTTTCCATCAACAATGGGAATGTAGAAAAACAAGGGATCAATGGCTAAAGCGATGACAGAAGCGAAGAGAAAGATCTTGTTCC
Source organism: Brassica rapa (assembly GCF_000309985.2). Lineage (NCBI taxonomy): Eukaryota > Viridiplantae > Streptophyta > Magnoliopsida > Brassicales > Brassicaceae > Brassica > Brassica rapa. The sequence continues at coordinate 14,983,704 of NC_024797.2, forward strand.
AGTTCTGAAGAAAGGAGCCTTGTGGGTTTATGATGTTCTTCTTCTGTGTACCAGTAGCATTTCTCTTCTCTTCGTTCTTATGTGAGTTGAAACTTAAGGGTCTCTTGAAAGTCCTGATCTTGTCTGATCCTTTCTCAAACCCTCTTCGAACATTGTCCAACACTGCGTTTAGAGATGGTCTAGCTCTTCTTCCGTAACCAAACTCTGTGGATGATGGTTCTTTGAACCTAAACACAAAGTTAATTAATAACTTTAGACCAATCATTTCATATACTTACTTTCTCATACGAGATTGAAAACAAGCATACGTACCTTACACGACTGTCACGGCCAAAACCCATAAAGTCAGACTACTCTTCTCCTGAATCATAAGAACAGAGTTCATATCATATACAAATGAAACGAAGAAGAAGAATAAGAAGAAACTGAAACTATAAAGTAAACGTTTGAACCGCTGATCTCAGAAACTTACCAAGCCGGTGAAGTAACTGATCTGTGATTACTGAGAAGCGGTTATGAAGATTTAAGAGTATAAGGGTTTCCTATGATGAAGTTACTCAGGAAAAATATCTTGAACTTAGAATTCTCTGAAATTTTCTCTCAAAGTCGTCTTCTTGGTCAAGCTTGGCATGGCGGGTGGCGCTGATAAAAAGAGACCAATCTTAGCAGTTTCTTCGAAATTGGACTATTCCATTACATGACAAAAGAGAGGGAAAGGGTGTATAAAATACGCCAAATAATAATTAAGAAAACGTTTTGGGCTAGTTGATGATATAAAAATTGAAAAGAGAAAACTGAGTCAAACTAAGTGAGCCAAAAATAATTAATGGGCTTAAAGGCCCAGTAAGTCCAAATAGATCATTCAAAAAAAGCCCATTTTCTCTCTCTTTGTACTCATATAGTTTGATCACAGTTTTCGAATGTAGAGAAAAATATTTAATCGATTTGGCACGGTGATCCAAATAGAACTCCCGGTTTGATATCCGGTTAATAAAGCGTTTTGCATGTGATTTCATGCTGACATCAGTACTTATCCGTTCAGCTCTGTGTGAATGTTTTGAATGTGATCCTACGTTGACATCTACCTAAAATCCATTGCAAGATTCTTTCCAGATTCTATCTACTTTCCAGAGAAAGATATTAAATTAATTTAAAGATTAACTTATTTGGATGGATAAGAGAGAGAGATATACACGAGCTAAAAGTCAGCTTTTCCAAAAAAGAGTTAGACGACAAGCCTATGAAAACATGACACGTAATGTTTGTCGGCTCATGGTAAGTCCGCTGGTGTTTTTCTATGTCGGTGTGTTCGTTGTTGATTTTTGAGCCAAAATAAAAAGAAAAAATATTATAAAAGCTAATTTATTCTTCTTTGTTTTAGTCTCTTCCTTTCCTCTTCATCTTATCCACTTCCCTAACCAGACCAAACAAGCTTCCTCAAAAAGCACAAGGAAGAACGAAGACAAGAGATTGAGATGGAGGAGATCATCGTAAACGATTCAGAGATGTACGGAGCTCTTGTCACGGCGCAGTACGCACGGTTGCATCATCGTCACCACTGCAGAGAGAATCAGTGTACCTCTGTTCTCGTCAAATACATCAAAGCCCCTGTTCATCTCGTAAGCGCCTCAAATATTTTTCTCTTAAGCAGATCTAGTAGTTGTGTTCTTGTGGTAACTAACGGTGGTACATGAACTCAGGTTTGGTCACTTGTCCGAAGATTTGATGAGCCGCAAAAATACAAACCGTTTGTAAGCAGATGTACAGTCCAAGGTCATCCTGAGATCGGTAGTCTCAGAGAAGTCAACGTTAAATCTGGTCTTCCGGCGACAACTAGCACCGAGAGATTGGAACAGCTTGATGATAATGAACGTATCCTAGGTATCAACATCATTGGTGGTGATCATAGACTTAAGGTATACAAAATCTCATAATAGTTTTTTACACATTCAGAAGAGATTATAATGAAATGATTTTATTTTTTCAGAACTACTCTTCGATCTTGACTGTACATCCGGAGATGATCGAGGGGAGAGCAGGAACTATGGTGATTGAATCTTTTGTTGTGGATGTTCCTCAAGGCAACACTAAAGATGAGACTTGTTACTTTGTGGAATCGCTCATCAAGTGTAACTTGAAGTCCTTGGCTTGTGTCTCTGAAAGATTGGCTGCTCAGGATATAACCAATCCCACCGCCCCCACCTTCTGAAAAAACTTCCAGCGGAATCATAGAGAGATTCATTTAGTCTGGTCATATGTATAGAGAAGCATGAGTAGTCACACTGCTATGTTTTAGATCAGCTCCGTATGCCATTTTGAGCATGTGGTCAAAGTTTTGATGTAGTTTAGTTTGTTTGTTGGACAGTGTCTGTGTATTTATGCACCATCTGTAAGAACAAACCAGAGCTACTTAGTATGTTGTTGGACAGTGTCTGTGTATTTTTCTGTGGTGTGTCAATCAGAACACATACTCCTGTTCTTGAATACTCTTTTGCTAACTTCTCTGTATGTTACATAAACAACTTCCAGATAAGACCTATCCAGTTTTATTTACCCTGAACTCAAAGCGTTTTATGTGTGTATAAGATAACACTGCAATAGAAACCAATTACTAGTTCTTTCTAGGACTACTCGTTCTCTCTAGGACTACTAATTATGTAATGATCAGGGAACACAGGAGTACCATCAGGGAACACAGGAGTAAGATCCTTCTTTCTAGGACTACTCGAAGGATTCAATCTAATCTTCACGCTATCATCATCATCATCATCATATAATCAAAGTTAGGAGGCCCATCAGCTTTTCCTTCTTCATCAGTCCAGTCACATTCATCATTATCCGCACACCCTCCAAGTAACCATCCACATCAGACCATTCTCAATCATCTTCATCACTTTCTCATTTCTCAATCGGTTCAGTTTTAATTTGGCTTTTTGGTTTTCATTTTTTTTTCGGTTTTTTAGATATAAAAACCGTTTGGTTATTTATGAAATTTACTTTGTTTACTTTGATCATTTTAGTTTTGGTTCAATTTGGGTAATAATGCTAAAAATCGGTTAAATATCTGTTAAAATTTCAGTTTCAATTTGATTTTGGTTTTTGAATTCGCATAATTCAAATAAAATTCAAATTTTTTTCTTGTTTTGTCAGATCAAATATGGAGTAATTTATGGATAAAAGTTATAAGTTATTCGAATAATTTGGTTATTTGAGTAATTTGGATCATTTTCAATATAAAAACTGCTTGGATATTTGTAAACATCGTTTCGGTTTTAAGTTTTTTTTTTTTTTTAAGTTTGGTTTCGGTTCGGTTCGGTTCGGTTTTCGGTTCTAGAGGGATCTATCTCTTTGCATTGGGAACGACGTCGTTTCAGTCAGATACACAATGGCGAGGAGGCGCGAGAAACGTTCATCGGCGACGGAGAGTTCCGAACGGCGGCACAACCGTGACGAGTCAAAACCACGAGATGGAGAACCAGACTCAGATCGTCGGCTCATCACCATCTTCGTGGTGTTCTTCATCGTGATCCCCGCAGTCTCAATGGCAGTGTACAAAGTCAAATTCGCTGATCGAGTCATCGAAGCGGAGCCATCGATACGTCAGAAGGGAATAATCAAAACCGATATTCATTTCCAAGAGATCCTCACTGTGAGTGTTGCCTTACTTTTTTTCGTTTCAATGTTTGAGAATCCTTTGAAAAAAAAAGCTGAAAGGTTGAGGGGATTTGAGTTTTGGTTCAGGAACATTCAAAGGCTTCAGAGAATTCATCAGCTAGGCATTATGATTATCCAGTGTTGGCTTACATTACGCCGTGGTTGGTTTCTCATAGTTTCTTGGAAGCAGTGTCACATGAGAATTGGTCTTTTATTATATGATGCAAATGATGTGCAGGAACTCTAAAGGATATGATATGGCAAAGATATATAACTCCAAGTTTACTCATTTATCACCTGTTTGGTACGACCTGAAGAGGTATCATCAGTTCATGAGTTCTATGTGCTTGCATTGCATTTATCTTCGGGGTTCCTAAGAATGATGATGACATGTTTGGTTTCTGTTTGATATTAGCCAAGGGAATGGATTGGTTTTGGAAGGGAGACATAATGCTGATAAAGGATGGATCCAAGAGCTTCGGTCAAGAGGAAATGCAATGGTAGTTTAACCAATACATTTGTTTTGTGTTCTTCTCTGTAATGGCCGGAGAAGGCTGGTTCTTGGTGTGTTTTTCCTTCTCTGATGGTTTGAATTTTGATTACCTGTCATGTAGATATTACCAAGAGTTGTTCTAGAAGCAGTTCCCGAGGAGCTGCTTAAGAAAAAGAAACTAAGGGCAAAAGCTATTAACCTTATTGTCACAGAGTGCAAGTAAGAGTCTCTCTTAGAGTTTAGAATTCTTGTAAAGCTCATTCTCTGAAAAGGATGAATGTTTAGAGTCTTTTGACGTGGAGCTTGTTAGTTATACAACACACACTTGTCAATTGTCATCATATGTGCTTTGTATATAGGGAAATGGGGTTTGATGGTATTGTGCTAGAGTCTTGGTCAAGGTGGGCAGCTTATGGTGTTTTGCATGACCCGGACATGCGGAAAATGGTATTTTGTGTCCTGTACTCCTCTTTTAGATCCGTTAATCTATGTCTTGCAAGCATCAAACCTCATGGTCCCTTAGTCGTTTAATCTTACATGTGGTTTGTGTACTCAATCTTCTAGGCACTGCAATTCGTAAAACAACTTGGAGACGCCCTTCACGATCAGGATATGCAGTTCATGTATGTCATTGGTCCACCTCGTTCAGAGACGCTCCAAATGTACGATTTTGGTCCAGATGATCTTCAGTTCTTGAAAGATTCGGTGGACGGGTTCTCGTTAATGACCTACGATTTCTCAAATGCCCAGAACCCTGGCCCCAATGCTCCTCTCAAGTGGATAGATCTCACCCTCAAACTCCTACTTGGTTCATCCAACAACGTAGATTCAAGCCTGGCAAGAAAGGTTCTTCTTGGTCTCAACTTCTACGGCAACGATTTTGCAATCTCTGGAGGTATATAAACCATCTGCTTGGTCTCTTCCTGCTTTTTTTCCCAAAAATAACTGAATAAACTACTCAGGAGACGGAGGAGCTATCACTGGAAGGGATTACCTAGCGTTACTCCAGAAACACAAGCCAACGTTGCATTGGGATAAAGAAAGTGGCGAGCATCTTTTCATGTATAGAGATGATAAGAACATCAAGCATGCTGTTTTCTATCCTACATTGATGTCTATCCTTCTACGGCTTGAGAATGCTCGTCTCTGGGGTATTGGCATTTCCATCTGGGAGATTGGTCAAGGTTTAGATTATTTCTTTCATCTTTTGTAAGTTTCTCACGTTACTTTATCTTCTTTGCTGACTTGAAACAGCTGCTGAGAAAGTGAAATTAGTCACTATGCTCTTTTCTTACACAAAGACATGATCAATAGACATCTCACGTTGCATCCTGTTTCTGTTAACTTAAAACAACAGCTGAGAAACCTCTTGTAGCTAGTTTTGTCTCTGGATAGAGTGCAAGTCAGTATACTCTGTTCTAACACCAAAGACATCTCATCCGAAAATGTCACGTGTCAAACAGGCAGTGGCTAAAATTGATAACACAGTACACGTCAGCTTACCAGAAACAGCTTTTCTGCTTGTCCTCACATTTCGTTTCCACTTCTTTAATCTTTCTTAAAAGTTTGATGATACGTAGTGGACTAAACTTGGTGTAGAAGGAGAAAGATAAAGATAACGATAGAGAGAGAGACATGGAAGCTTTGAAAACCGCTAGCTTTAGTCCTACGTCGGTTTTATCCGACAAGAGATCAGAAACACGAAAGCCCTTCTCGCTCCCTAGCCTCTTTCCACCGAAGCCACCGAAACCAATCTCCCAAGAAAGCTTATTCAGGAGCTTCAATGGCGGATTGGCTCTTCTAACCTCTGTTCTAAGCAGTGCAACAGCTCCTGCAAAGTCCCTGACGTACGAGGAAGCTCTGCAACAATCTACGACCTCTCCTTCATCTTTTGATTCAGATGGCTTGATCGGATGGGATATCAAGTTTCGTCACAGACAATCCTCTGGTTATTGCTGGTGGAGTTGCTGCATTTGCTGTTCCGTTTGTCCTGTCTCAGGTTCTGAACAAAAAGCCCAAAACTTTTGGGGTTGAGTCTGCAAAGAATGCTTATACCAAGTTGGGTACTGATGAAAATGCTCAGCTGCTTGACATAAGAGCCGCTGCTGATCTCAGACAAGTGGGCAGTCCTAATATTAAGGGTTTAGGTAAAAAGACGGTTTCAGCTGTTTATAACGGAGAAGACAAGCCTGGTTTCTTGAAGAAGCTTTCCTTGAAGTTTAAAGATCCTGAGAACACCACATTGTTCATTCTTGACAAGTAAGGCTCTTGGAATCTACAAGTTTCTCCTTATAGCTACATTGAATCTTTTTAGCTTCTTATACTGTCTGATCAGTGAACTTGAGTAGTGAGTGAATATCATAAGTGTTATTGTACATCTGATACAATGTTGCAGTTGGAAAGAAACTGAGAAGCATTTAGACTTCACAACTTGTTTTCACTGCCAGTAGTTTAATACAGTGTGATTGTTTGCATGGAAAGCCAGGTTTGATGGAAACTCCGAGCTTGTTGCCGAACTGGTGGCACTTAATGGATTCAAATCTGCTTACGCTATTAAAGATGGTGCAGAAGGACCTAGAGGCTGGGTGGTTTGTGTTTCTCTCCCTCTCATTCCACAATGTTTGTTTTCTTCTTAACTATTCAGGATTGTGATGTTTTTCTTTCTGGAATTTTCAGAATAGCGGCTTGCCTTGGATAGAGCCAAAGAAGAATCTCAGTCTTGATTTGAGCAGTTTGACTGATAGTATCAGCGGTGTATTTGGCGTAAGTATGCGATTTTACAATTCATTAAAAAAAAGTTGAGAGATGATTAAAAAAAGGGAGAAACATAATAAATGTACAGGAGAGTTCTGATGGTGTCTCTGTAGCAATTGGAGTAGCTGCTGCTGCTGGATTAAGTGTTTTAGCATTTACAGAGGTCAGTTTCATCTCTCTTTCTTCTCTCTTTGTCTCCAAGAAGATACTAAAATGTTATCTATGTCATCATCACAACAGATTGAAACCATACTCCAACTACTAGGTTCAGCTGCACTTGTTCAGCTTGCAGGCAATAAACTTCTATTTGCTGAGGTAACTTCTTCACATCTTTAATATCTCGGAAGTGGTTATGTGTTTTTGATGGTTCTTTGCTTTCTGTATATGGTCTACAGGATAGAAAACAAACTCTAAAACAAGTGGATGAGTTCTTGAACACAAAGGTTGCACCTAAAGAACTTGTTGATGAGTTAAAGGTACAACTAGTTTAGGTATCTCCATTAATTAGTAATGAAACCGTTTCTATAGATAACCTCAACATTGAATTAACACAGGACATAGGAAAGGCTTTTCTTCCTTTATCAACAAGCAGCAAAGCTCTTCCCCCACCAGCAGCAGAAGCAGCTACAACCACCACTGTGGATGAAAAAGAACCTGAGCCAGCAATCAAAGTCGCCACTGCACAAGTAAACTCAGAGCCAGCGATAGAGGCTGCCACTGCACAAGTAATCACAGAACCAACAAAAACAGAAGCCAAACCGAAACCTTATCCAAGACCATTATCTCCATATGCATCGGTGATGTTTCTACACTCCTCTGAAACCTCTCTTGCATTATTTAACACAAAGAAGCTATGTTAAGACAACCATTGATCACATGAGTGCTTTGTAATCTGACGTATCTCTCTCTCTCTTTCTCTTCTTCACTATGTTTGCAGTACCCAGACTTGAAGCCTCCAACATCTCCCACACCAGTAAGCAGCAAAGGTCTTCCCGCACCAGCACCAGTAGCAGCAGAAGCAGCTACAACCACCATCGTAGATGAACCAGAACCTGAGCTAGAGCCAGCAATCAAAGCGGCCACTGCACAAGTAAACTCAGAGCCAGCGGCCAAAGCCGCCACTGAACAAGTAATCACAGAAGCCAAACCGAAATCTTATTCAAGACCTCTCTCTCCATATGCATCGGTAATGTTTCTACATTCATTTCTCCTTAAACCTCTCTTTACATAAGTTCTCACAAAGAAGCTATGCTTGGTGGAAAAAGGAAGAAACTTTATAAGCCGTGATAGTTAAGACATCCACTGATTAGTCACATCACATGAGTGTTTTGTAATCTGATGTCTCTCTCTCTCTTCTTCACTATTTTTTGCAGTACCCAGACTTGAAGCCTCCAACATCTCCCACACCATCACATCCCTGAAACAGAAGAACAATATTTATCGGATCTGTGTAAACTTCTATTGTCTTATTCAAGAACTTAGACGCTTCCTTATGTCGGATCTGAGATAAGTGTATTCTGATTATTATTATTTTTTCTTTACCCCTCTTACCGCCATTAATGTTGTGCTGTTGCATTGTTCAAACCATCGTTGATTAGCACAGTCAAATAAAGTAAGTGGCGGCCCATATTAGGCCCAGTATAAAGTAGGCCGGCCCAGGGGACGAAAGGAATATAACTTAACTTTCTCATGGATTCCCTTTAGCAAAAGATTTAGTGAAAAGTTGTTTTTTTAGTGAAAAGTTTGATATATACTTAAGCATAAACCTATTCAGAATCAATGTTTTTCTTTATAAAATGCGTACACCTTAATTATTCGGCATCTAATAACAAGTTGATGCCAGTCTAGTTCAGTTGACGTATATCCGATTATCTAGACATTTTAACCAAGTAGTAACCGCTAAATTGCTAAGCATGTATCTTTATTAGTTGGATGGCCTCTTTTAGGCTAATATATGTCTAGTTTAATCGAGAATATGATACTATCAGTTAGATTTAAGATAGATATGTGCGAATTGTTGAAGATGATCGAAGATCCAAGAGAATGACCTTCTTTCAAGTCAAAATTGGATTTTTGTAATCGTAGTGATCGTTTTGAAGAATTAGCTTTGTTTTAATTCACGCGATTTAAATGTTCAAGCTGATTTTTTTTGGCTAAAAAAACTCGAGCATAAAGATGTCTTTTTCATATGTCATAATATGTCGATAGTAACAAATCCTCAAAATAACTGTTTTATCTACCAAATTTGATATTGGAGTTTGTTGGAAAACAAAATAGTTGAGATAGATCCATCACCACAAGTGTAAATGAATGTCAGCACAAAACATGATATTGAGTTTGGAAGTTTGGTCGTCAATCATGCAGAAATGGTCCTAAATAGACTATGCGCCAAAGAAGGTTGGTCCTAACAACAAGGGACGTGTCGAGTGTTCGTTACAACTGCTTTTTTTTTTTTTTTGTTACAACTGCTTTTATTGGTTCTGTTTTTTTTTAAACAATATTTACCGACAAATAGCTTTGTGTTTTTATAATATAATGTTTTTCTTTGTAATGTAATGTTGCAACAATTTACCTATAGGCTTTACACTCTATACATAAAAATATACTACACTTACGAAGGGAATAAAAGGGAATATCCATGGCAAAATTATATTTAATTAGCAAACTTTTAACTTATACTTCTTTGAGTGCTAACAATATATTCTCAAAAAAATCCAAATTTAATTACGGGAGGAAGAGAAAAGTAGTGATACTTTTTTATAAAAAGTAGTAGTAATTTAATAAATGTAATTATATTCCCTAATGTTGAATATCTAACGTGCATTATTTTCAATGTAGCGGCTTGTTTTTTTGGTTTCGAAGAACCGTAGGGATTGTTTCGGTCTTTTTTGGTAAAAAAGATTGTTTAGGTCTTGTTATCTTCTTGAGTTAATGATGCATGAATGATATCACGGTTGTATTGAATTCCGGCAAAGTGAGAAATTAAAGTTGTCCTTTTTCACATGAAATTATGTAAACCAGGTTTTCTAAGGAAACTTGTAAATAGCAATGATTAAATTTGTACAGCTAGACCATATAAGCGTGGTCGAGTGGTCGACCATGTATTCGAAACCTACTATTTTAGATATGTTCGTTTTTCTGATTATGCAAAAGGAGTATCTAATTTTCATTGTGTGTAAATGGGAATGTATGGCACCGATAAACAATAGAGATTAGGTCATCTGGGTCTAAGAGTCCAAAGTTTAAGCTATCAAACTTTAAGCTCCCGTTTTTCGGTAATGTTGTCTCACTAGTGAATACATATGATTTAGGAAGTGAGTGGCCAGGAGGAGAGAAGCCACAACTGACTAATTTTAATTTTGTCCTAGTGATTTGCATTAATAGACAATACTGAAAGGAAAGCGGTATGCACAAGCGCAACAAAGCAGCATATAACCCAGAAACCAAGCAACCCGGTAACCAGACGACCTTGGCAACCCGACTCTTGTTATCCAGAGAATAGGGTTATCTACCTACCCAACCTGCGACATCAACAACCTTCACTTGGCACAAGGCAGTGTGGAATGTGGCTTGTTCTCCGAAGCTCAAACTCCTTGTCTGGAAAACACTCCATGAAGCTTTACCTACTGGTCACAACCTGCAACGACGGGGAGTAATTAACAATATCTCATGCATCCACTGCGGGGGAGTTGAATCTGTGAACCATCTTTTCCTACAGTGTACCTTTGCTGCGACTGTGTGGAACCTCGTTCCTCTCCAATCACCGTTCTGCTCAACTATGTGCCCATCAATAGTCATCGCACTTGAAGCTTCGAGCAATTGGACTTGCCTTCCGCCGACGGGAGTGTCTTTAAACATACTCTTTTGGATCATGTGGGCGTTGTGAAACACACGAAACCAACTCTTATTTGAGTCGCGCCCCCAATCATCCTCAGAAGTGGTCTCCAAGGCTTTGGCAGCAGCAAGGGAATGGCAGCTTGCTCAGAACCCAATCGACACCTCACGTAATACGCAAAAGGAGCCATCTATCACTCTGACGCCGACGATCCCCTCAGGGACAATCCTATGCAATAGCGACGCAGCGTGGGATAAGAACTCGGAATCGACGGGACTTGGATGGATCTTTACATCTCCAGGAACCCCAACTCTTCAAGGCACCCAATTTCAGACTCACGTGCAATCGGTCCTCTTGGCTGAAGCCCTAGCGGTACGATCTGCCCTCCAACACGCCATTCGTCTTGGCTACACACAAATCTGGCTTAGATCAGATTCTCTTGTGCTCATCAGAGCCATCACTTCGATCAACAAACCGAAGATCATCCACGGAGTTCTCTCGGATATCGGAGCTTTATCACTTTCCTTTGCTTTCTGTTTTTTCTCTTTTATTCCTCGGGAGTTTAATGGACCTGCGGACCACTTAGCAAAAAGCTCTCTTTGTAACCGGGCCTCCGTTTTGGGCCTAGACTTCTAGTTTCTTATTAATGAAAGATGGTTGATCAAAAAAAAAAAAAAAAAAAAAAAAAAAAAGGTTATCTACCTAACTCATATTAGACGAGATAGGACCTTCCAAATACTTAATTTTTTTTTAACATTCCAAATACTTAATTTTTTTCTACTAATTGACTATAAAAGTTAATCAAACTTATGCAATATTCACACGTACGATTAACTCACCATAAAATGGAGGAGTATTGTAATTCTTAGATAATTAACTGCAGGAAGATATTCAGTTTCTCAACTTGAATATGTTCCAGAGAATCACAATCAGGTAAATGAAGTCAGGGGTACATACGATTTTACTTTTCGGAAGATGCTAACAATGATTATTTAATCAATGAAAATCAGCTTAGTAAATTAAGATTCCTTTACGTACACCGACCAAACTCGTTGGTTACTTAGTTCGTTTCTTATAAATAGAAAGAATGGTTGGTTGCTCTCTCTGAAAAAAGACCATTCTCTCTCTAATATCTCTCAGTTATTTCATCTTATTTCTTTTTTTTCTTTGGTAAGAATTTCTTCTTATTCTTCTCATACCCATAACGTTAAAACTGTGCCATCTCATGGATAAGCATCTTAGGACGAAGCAAACCAAGACCAACCCTATTCTTACTTCTTCATCTGAAGGTAAGCTCATGAAAACATCATTTTAACCTTTTTTTTAAACATCATTTTAACTTCCATGTTTACAAACAAAAATATTTTTTATAGTTTGAAACATATGATTGATTATGACATGGAACAGAAGTGAGTAGTCTTGAGTGGCAAGCTGTGAACATGAATCAAGAAGAAGAAGATTTGGTCCGTAGAATGCATAAGCTTGTCGGTGACAGGTTTGATCCCTTTAAATTAACTAATTAGTTATAACTTATTAACGGCTACAATTTTGACCTAATTATTTTCTATATAAATAATTATTTTATTAAACATGAAAATGGATTAATTTGTTTTTTCTCACTATATTTGCTGATATAGGTGGGAGTTGATAGCTGGGAGGATCCCAGGAAGAACGGCAGCAGAAATTGAGAGGTTTTGGGTCATGAAGTATAATTGAATGTGTTACAAAAAAAAAAGTATAATTGAATTCTCTGAAGTTTCACTGATTGTCTCTTAATTTTACTTGCCAACTTTGTAATAATGAAGTTTTCTTAAAATAAACCATTTAAATTTTTGGCCTTCCTAAGAGAAGAATGAAACAGGCTTGGGCTTCTTCCAGTAAATAAGGCCGACGAGTGTAATATGTAGGCCGGCCCAATCATTTACTTTTCTACATTTCTCAAGTCATGACAAAGTTGATACAACAAATATGAATCCGTCAAAGGGAAGTGATTGTATATATGGATTTCAACACAGACTAACACGTTGGAAAGTAGCAAATAAAAAATAGGAAAAACGTTGGAAAGTGGCAAATAAAAAATAGGAAAAATTTGGAGAAATACCTTTACGAGATTTTATTTTGAAAACTATATCATCATATAAGTTTTTGGAGAACTACACTTTATAATTATCCAATTGAAATGTTAATAATTATTTTAGCATCTAAGTTTTTTTTAATAAACACAATTAACTTTAGAATTATATGCGTTTAAAAAAGAATCTTTTAAACACGTTCCTTGCCAAACAAAATGATAGGTGTGACCTCCTCAATCACAGCTTTAAAAAAAGCTGTAGAGAAACATAAACACACAAACTTTTGCGCAATAATTCTTGGCTCTTTTGGCTTTTCATTGATTTATATAGAAACAAATACAAGAGGAAGGTGGAGACATTTTCTCCATGCGAGTACAATAAAACATCTATAAATTAATACTTTATAAATTAATAAACTCTATAAATTAATAAATTCTGCTAGTTTCAATTTGGGCCAGCTCAAAATTTAATATAAATTAATAAATAATAAGATAATAATTTTTTAGAACATTCGATGTAAATATATGATCCCACTAAAATTATAAATTAATTATTTATATGTATACATATTTTATATAAATAAGAACCTCTTATTATATTGTTTGTTTTATATTCACAAAAATATTATCTTTATATTTTCTTAACACTTAATATATTTTTGATGAGATTTAATATATTATATCTAAAACCACATTTAACTTTTATGCAATATAGATTATATACACCATATAATATAATAAAGTTAATATAAATGTCAAATTTTAAAAAATAACAATTAAAGTGTATACAATAAAATCAAATATTTTTCTTATTTTAAAATAAATATATTTTAAAATAAAAAATCTAAATTAATAAACTTTTGTAAATTAATAAATTAATAAAATTTTAAAGTTCCAACGTTATTAATTTATAAAATGTGTATGATTCAAGTTCAACCCGTTCATCCTTCAATGCCGTAAGGATACCAAGAATCAATAACATGAAAAATATTTATTTACCACAAAGACAGATAATAATCTTTTTAAAGTTTAATTTTAGTTATATACTTCCTGAATTTATAGTATGATTATAAAAATTACTAATTAAAACAAGGATAAAAACGTATTATTACATATAATAAAGTCCAATTTTCATAAAATAAAGAGTGTATTTCTCAAATTTCAAATTACAAATAAGATATTTTCAAATTATTCCTAAAAATTAACCCACCTATTGTCAAATACCCACACATTTATTTTCTTCTTCATCAATTATTGATTTTCGTCATTTACACTAAAACGTTTTAAATCAATACGTAAACAAATGGTACAAATCAAATCGATAACTGAATGATGAATGATGAGACTAAAACAAGTGTTCACAACTGAACAAATGATTGATTCCTAGTGGTAAAAAGGTTTTAGCTGGAACTTCTGCCATGGGTTCGATTTCTTTTGGCCACCCATAAACATTTTAGGGAAATTTGGCTGTATAACCTTCAAACAAATTATAATTCATTCTATGTCTAAATACCCTAATACACCAATACACCATGCATCTTTTATATAATAATATTACTATGCCCTCTTACACAACCGGTAAAACCTGTAAACTAAGAAAACTAAATTAATAATACTTACCTTACACACATACAACGTGGCCTTTGGAGAATCACATACCTTGTAGAACGTGGATTGTTTCTTCTCCATTTTTGATCCACTGTGTAACCACCAAAACCATTTCTGGAGTAGCTTTGCCTATGAGATGCCCATCTGCAATGACTCGCTTCGCTACTGACAAAAAGCTTTGCGCATCTGAAATCTATGGAGTCGCCGACAACGTAAACGGCACCGCCGCAAGGTTCGTCAACTCTTCCTTCAATCACCTTAATCTTTTCGGTTTACGAGGCGGTTACATGTACTATTCTCACGGATGTTGCCAGTTACACATATCTTTCTCGCTGTGAATATCCTTGAATTGATCGGAGAAGATGAACAGTTTTTGTAACATTGTGTTCTATTCTATTTTATGCGTATAGAATAGAAATGTAAAACAATATGTATTATGAATGTTTTATTCATGTTATGTAATGTAAAATAGTTTGTTACTATATGTATTTATCATGTATCGTTCCAGTTGATGATTAATAAAGAAGGTGTTATTTTCTTCACCAAGTACTATACTATGTATTTTTTCCATTCTATTTGGGTTTAGAGTTTATATTTGGGTTTAGGGTTTAGTGATTAAGATTTAGGGTTTAGTATTTGGAAGGTGGGGTTGAGGTTTGATGGTGACCCTATCATGTATCGTTCCATTTGACGATTAATAAAGAGTGTTCTATTTTGTTCACCAATATGTACTATACTATGTATTTTGTTTCATTCTATTTGGGTTTAGGGTTTATAATTGGGTTTAGGGTTTATACTTAGGTTTAGGGTTTATACTTGGGTTTAGAGTTTAGTGATTAAAATTTAGGGTTTAGTATTTGGAAGGTAGGGGTTGAGGTTTGGGTTTAGTGATAGCCATAGTATTTAGGAGTTGGGATAGTGTTTAGTATTTAAAGATTATGGATGTGGTTTTAGTATTTCTATAATACTTAGTGATTAGGGTGATTAGTGACTAGAATTTAGGGTTTAGTATTTAGAAGGTGAGGGGGTATGGTTGGGGTCAGCGTTAACTTTCATGCAATCATAGACATTTTATAGTTTCACCAATATGTACTATGTTATTTATTTTGTTCCATTCTATTTGGGTTTTGTGTTTATATTTGAATTTTGGTTTATAGGTTCTTGCCTAGGGTTTAGATTTACTAAGTAAATGTTTGGGTATAGTAAACCATATTATATACATTCTATTTGGGTTTATACTTCCTTGATTAGGGTTTAGCTTAATCTATTTATTTAGGTTTAGCGTTTAGAGTATATTTGGATTAGGGTTTAGTGACTGGAATTTAGGGTTTAGTATTTAGAAGGTGAAGGGTATGGTTGGGTCAACACTAACTTCTTTCATGCAATCATAGACATTTTATAGTTTCACCACTAACTTCTTTCATTCTACTTCATATAGTAAATAAATATGTTATAAGTAAATTTGTGACATGAGTTCTTTTACGTGATGTGTTTGTAAATAATAGTGATTCATTATTGACCAGCAATAAGAAAATTTTGGGTGGATTAAATTGGTACGTGGCTGCATGTGTTTCTATCAAATAAAGTAGTATTTAATTTAATATTTACCCTACGTTATTTTGACCAAGTCATATCTAGCAATACAATATTACCGGATGATTACAGGAAGAAGGGGCAGAACCGGATAACAATTGGCATAAATGATAGATATTACATTACGTCAAAATCAATGCTACTCACTTAATTTTGATGCCAAAGTTGGTTATTCAGCAAATTGACCCAACATTTTAAGTGTCAAAAAAAATCTGGATTTCTATAGTTTTGGTGATTAATCACTAAGATTATCAAAAAAAAATGATGAGATTGAAACAATTGTTCACAACTGAACAAACAGTAATTTAATAAGCTAGATATTTCTTGCTATATTTTGTACTGTATTTAAAGAACCACTTCGAACCATTTGGCACAAATCACGATTACGCTGGTGAACCAAAAGTTTTTAGTTATCACTTAACCACACTCTTCAAATTTCAATCAAAACGCCTACGAAAAATTCAAAACTCCCACAAAATTTTGTAAATGATAGTTTTTCTCAAATACTACCGTCCATTCAAAATATTAAGTTTCTTCATAGAGACTAATAGAATATTTTTTATAATCAAAATGTTATTAATTATTTACAAATAAAATATGTTATAAAATCCAAATGTCCAGAAATAATAAATAATAAATGTTACATTAAAAATTAAAACATAAGCTAATTTGAAATATATATTTTTTCTCTAAAACATCAACTACTTTGAAAAGAAATGAGTATTAAGAGAGCAACATCTTCTTTAAGTGAGCCTTAATTGCACCATACATCTAAAACTTAGTCATCAATAAACTGAGACCCAATATCAATTTCAAATAAAAGTTGATGACACAAAATTATAAAAGCATTACAATTATAGTTACTTCATACACAAACACAATTGCACATATCACATCGTTTGATTGTACAAATAATTGTATGAGACACATACATGCATATTCAGTGCTTGCCATTTTGCTCTAACCCTTTTTGGTGGTCTTTCCACTTCAATGCCACAAGACTAAGTGCCTTTGTAGAAGACCCATCATCACTCAGCACCCTGCTAGCTCCTTCCTTCATTTCCTTCATCTTATTCCTCACACCTTTACCTTCTTCACCTTCCATTAATCCCTTAACCACTCTAGCTACCTCTTCTCTTCTCACCATCCCTTCCTCCCCCGCATGAGCCCTAAGCGCAACATGAATATCTTCGGCCAACAAAACCGCGTTCATCTTCTGCTCAGCGTACAATGGCCAAGCAATAAGTGGAGCACCGCTTACTATACTTTCCAGAGTCGAGTTCCATCCACAATGACTCAAAAACCCTCCGGTAGACGGATGAGCTAAAATTTGGGCTTGTGGAGCCCATGAAGGGATCATAAAGCCTCTATCTTTAGTCCGTTCCAAGAAACCATGCGGCAAAAATGTCAGTGGGTCGGCTTCACTATGCGATCTAAAAAACGAAGCATTTGCTGTTTGACTTGGGCTCCGTATGACCCAAAGAAACCGTTGTTTGCTGTCTTCAAGACCAAGAGCAAGCTCATTGAGCTGCTCAAGCGTTAGTACACCACCACTCCCAAATGAAACATACAAAACCGAACCAAGCGGTTGTTTGTCCAACCACTTCAAACATTCGGACTCCTCTATCCCGTTTCCACTCTCTTGCTTAACCAACGGTCCAATAGGATAAACCGGTGGTTTGTCAAGACCTGGTTCTTGCAAGGCCTTTAAAGCATTTGGCTCTAGCTCGAGAAAGGTATTAACAAGAATCCCTTCGGCTTCTTTGTACCTCTTGGCGTTGTGGAGAAGACATTTGTACACGTCATGTTTCCGATCTCTAGCCGGGTCAGGAGCATCTTTTCCAGCGAACGGTACACATCCAGGGAGCTGAACCGGTTCGGTTAACTCACTAACCTCACACGACATCGTTTCGTCAAGTTTAGGAAGATGGAGAAAGAACGACAAGACGTTGGCCGTTGATGGGAAGAAAATGTACGGCGACACGTGGAACTCCACGGCGACGTCGAAAGCATCCGTACCGAACAGGTCGACGCAGAGCACCGTCGGCAAACGACCTTCCGCCGAGAACGAGTCAAAGACTCGCCGGAGCTCCGGGTTCGAACGACTCACGGTGAGGGAGATACGAGTTTCGATGCGCGTGGTGGGTGGAAGGTCGGTGAGGTCGGCGGGAGGGAGAAAGACGGAGGAGATGGACGACGGGAGAGAGTTTAGTACAGTTCTTTGAGATTTTGACGGTGGACCTTCGCCGATGACGAGAAAGGTAACGGAGAAGGCGTGGCGGTGAACGAGTTGTTTAGCGAACTGGGCGAGTGGGATGAGGTGACCCATTCCAGGACTCGGAAGGATGGCGACGTGAGGTGCTTTTGATTCCTCCATTGATGCAAACTTTTTTTTTTTCTTTTGAAAGTTTGTGATTGCTTAACGTTTTTCTTTTTTTTTTTGTAAATGTTGAGGTATTGTGTGGTGACTTTATATAGAGAGTTCGTGTGTATCATATTAACAGGGTGACATTATATTTTGTAGTATATATAGTATATATATATTTATTGATTTATTTAGCGTTTGTTAAATGTTAGTCCATTTTGTTTTAGCCATGATCTACTATTAATGAACCGAGAGTACAACTGGATTAGTAATTTTTTTTTTCCTCAAATTGAAATTATATTATCAAATGGGCCTATCCCACGGCCGAAGCCCAAATTCACTGGATTACAAACCAGAAAACCCAAATAACAGATGGGCAACAAAAAAAACGGCCGAAGCCCAAATAAGAGACATGGCCCAAAGGCCCACAACCAGCGACGCTAGGCTTGCTCTGACGCGCGGGAAGGAGGCAGAGCCGAACACGCGTAAGAATCTGGCTCATCCGCCCGCCACGTGCCGCCCGCCTCAACTTAGACCCCCCATCCTTGCACAGCCACCGACGCTTTCCACCGTCACACCTTTTCCGCCGGAGCTCCGCGCCTACAGAGCCTCCGCGCCATCGGACTTCTTCGACGCCTTGTATTCCCGTCGGAGAGTTCAATCGTTTGAAACGAGATCTCTTCCGCCTATGAACCACCGAAAACCCTAGACAAGCACGCCGAGATCCACCGCTAACCTCCTCTTCAAACACACATAACCGTCGCCGGAGATCTTCTTCTTCTTAAGATCCCAACCGCTGCGACCCACGACACACCTCAACCTTCAAGAACTCGAAACCCTAACCTCAACCCAAAAGACCTGGGATTCCACAACGGCAGCGCAGAGCTTTGTTAGCCTCCACCCTCCGTGACCAAAAGCCGGCGAAAAAGGAGCTGATTGAGCCTCCTCTTCCCGGAAGCTAGAGCGGCGTCGGTAGAACTGAGAAAGCCTCCACCCTACCCCGCGACAAGACCGGCGATGATGGATCTAGGTTAGCCTCCATCTCCCAGGTGGAACGACTGCAACATGCACGCCGTTCCATCTCCACCGCGAACCTTCAAAACGGCCGCGCCGTTACTCTAAAACCGACTCTCCTCTGATGGAAAACCTCGGCTTCAGAGCTCCGACAAGGCAACCGTTGACGGATCTGTGAAGAGGGAGCGGTAAGGACCACAAACCAAGAAGGAAAACAAAGCTCCGGCGACGGCACGGACGCTCACGCGCCGGCCGTACGCTGGAGTAGATCTCGCTTCTCTCTCTTCTCTCTCTTTTTCTACTAATCAAAGTTTTGTTTTTTAACTGGATTAGTAATTTGTGGAGGAAAATTATATAGAATGATTTATTTACGTAAATTCTAAAAATAACTACTATTTAAGTAGAATAAAATAAATTATATTTTAATAATTAACGTGGAATATAAAAGAAGATAGAACATAGTTTTTAACATTCATGATTAAAAAGTACCATGAATGAGATGGAATGGAATAACTCCCATTATTCTATTTGCATTCCTTTTTCATAATTCTTTTCATTCAGTATATTCCTGTAAGTTTTCATACATATTTATTTTCTTGGCATATGTATAAAATACACTTTTAGTTATGAGAATTTTTCATAATGTAGGTAAAAATATTGCAAAGTGATATTTTAAAATGGGGTGATTTTATACGCGACTCAAATTCATAATGATGTAACATTATATCTTCAATTATTGGAGCGGGGCATCCTTTTGTGATTGTAGGTAAAAATATGTGAGCGTGTCAAATGTCTTGGGCTCACGTGTGAGATGTGATGACATGCAAACGTAATGCTGTTGCAGTGATTTCCTTCGCTCCATTTTAACACTTCGTCAAATATTTATGGGACATCATGGCGACGATAAAAAGGCATACAATCATTCACCAATAGATTAGACTTTAGCATATGTTTGAGTGAAAAAGGTAATCTCAGAGCCCATAATATACAAAAAGCGAGTGGTGTCCGCAAGATATCGATACATCAACTTTTTCTGACATCAACTTTAAAAAATGTGAAGGCTTTTTAATAGTTTGATCAAATTTCTCAAAACCTTATTGTGAGAATCTATTAACATTAGTTTAAAGCCCATCAAATCCAAAAAAATTTGAACGTTCTTCTGCTCCTACCTCTTCCAAATTAATGGAACAGTTTGTGCCATGCGTACACTTATTACGTAACCCTTAATTTGAGGCTCTTCTATATACAGCTTAGCTTATGTTGTAATTAAAAAAATAAGAAATATGGAACATGGTGGTGAAACCCTTCTTCCTCTTACTCGGCATTTGTGGTGGAATTAAAAGGAGAACATGCATGCAAACCTTCTGGGGTGCTTATAAGTCAACTCAGCAATTTGGCAGGAATCACATGTTAACATAATTACATTGTCTTACCTTAATGAACTTGAAAAGTAGCTAAAGCCACAAATACAAATTTCCGAGGAGACACAAGATTATAATTCACTCTTTTTAACGGTTTAAAAGAGGTGGAGTGAACATTTGTTTCTGCTTTATGAATAAATTAAGATGAATATCATTGCTAATTGCCAGGCTAAAATTATAATCACATAAAGAAGATGGACATAGCTAGGTTGATTGGAAACTTAGGAGTTAACAATCTCGTATTCTATTTTTCTTAAAATAAATGCTAATGTACGTTTAAATCTACATACAGGTATAGAAATTTTGTCCACCCACGTTTCACAATTTATATAACTAAATATTATTTCTGAAATTCTACATTTTAAAACTAAAATAAAATTATAAATTATAAAACATAAGCTTATTTACTTATTTTTAATTTTTAAAATATTTTTGTCAACAAGTAAAGAATCACTGTTTTAAAATTTTGGTCTTTTTCTTCATTACAAACAAGATTCAAAAACTATTTGTTAAAGAAAAAATCAAAATTTTATTTTATATCTGAGATAGAAGTTATTTAAAACATTTAAATACAGTTATTAATAAATAATTTGCTAATAAAGTTACTTGTAAAATATTTTAAAGTTGTAAAAATATAGGTACTAAAATATTAATGAATATAAAATAATAATAAAATAAATGAATTTATTTTTGTAATAATTAAAATTTAGGGTTAAAGCTATTAATTTTTATAAGTATGAATTAAGCTTTTTCAAAGGGCCATGAATTAAGATTTTGAAAACGTTTGGATAAAAATATGTGAATTGTTCAAATATTAATCGAGATATAAAATATTAAATAAAATTGCAGGAAAAAGTAGAGATTATTTTTTTGATTCGTTTATGTGAAGCACATGCGTTGCTTTTGGTCGGGACGCCTTTTATCTCATATTTGATTTTATCTCCACTGCCCTTCGTTACAACACTATCAACCTTTTCATGAAATTTGGAACTTAGCAAGCAATACATATTTGATACCTTGGGGTTCAATGAGGTTTTGTGTGTACGAATTGTGAGACTATCGTAGTAATTATCTGTTTAGTTTAGCTTAAATAATTGTTTCTGATTTTATTATTAAGAATTATAATTGATAAATGTAATTTCTTTCTTTCTCCTCCGGTTAAATTGAAAACCTTAGTTCAAAATGTAAATTGTATAGTTACCAAAAAAATGTAAATTGTTTAAATATTTGTAGAAATGGTGACATGAATTATAAATAATCAAGTTTAAACTAGAAATACAACTTAAAAATATTACCAATCGTGAATTAGTTTTTAATTTTTTAAGTCAATGGTTGAGTTATAATTAATATGTTGAACATGAGTTAAAATTTTGAATTACTCTTTTAGTAAAATTAATAACTCAAATATTAACTCAACATCAAATAATATTGCATGTATTAGAAGTTGAGTTTTGGTTTTCTATTAGTTATTCTACAGTTCTGTTTCTAACAATTTTTTTTGACACATCCATGTCTACCGTTTAGTTTCTCTTAGTTAATAAAGCATTTTCGGAAAAATATAGATATTTATCAGTTAGTCAGAAATGTTTATAAGCTATTTATTTTTTCCATTTGAATTATTTAAACAAAACTATTCATATACTTTTAATTGGTAATGCTATTTGGTAACTAAGAGTGTACAAACATAAAATTCTACATAACTATATAGGTATCTTTTGTTAGAATATATACATAAGTATTTTTTTTTTAATTTCAATTTATATATTTAATTTTATAATCTATATTATTTAATTTATATTAATTGTATTACTGTTGATTTTTATAATATTTTAAGATAATAGATACTGTAATTTATACATTAAAAAACTTAACGACAAATAATTTTAAAATATGATAATTCATATTTTTTTAATAAACTTACTAAATAAATGTACAGTTTCTACTATTATAATTTTATTAAAAATTATATCAAATTATATATTTGATTAATTCAACTTTGATTGAACATATCATCAGTCGAAATCTAAAACGGTAGCTTCGATTTTGTTTGATATTTGATAGTTTTGGACTGCAGCTCATTTTTTGTCTCCCCTGTTTTTTTCATTCACGTCTCTATATATTTTGGTAAGAAATATTAATACATGGAAAATGAACGAATGGACCACGAAGTCCATCAAAAACAATTTTATGTATTTTGTTTATTGTTATTGGGCCCATGGGTCTACAGTTTGTTGTCACGTAGTATAAACCTGCTTCACGTGCAAAACGACTCTTATCCAAATGACACTTTAAAAGTTAGGATTTGGTTCTTCGCATCATCGAAACGTTAAAAACAAACGTTGTGTAGTTAGAGCTTAGAAGTTCATTAGACACAGGATATGGTACATTAACTAAACACATAAAGTTGGTAGGCAAACTATTTCATTCCACAAAATCTATAACCAGTTACGACTTACGACCAATAATCACAAACCGGTTTTGTCTGCTTGGAAGAAGAAGAAACATTACAAACCTTGTACCGGCATAACCCGGTTCATTTACAATCATAACACCCCAACCCATCCAGGATACTGACAAAAGAAAATAATAAGAAAAAAAAAGAATAAAATTCTAACCCATTTAAAAAGATAAACTCAAATTCTAACCGATGTAGTGAGTAAAAAAAGCACACTTTACATTTATAAAAACCAAACAAATGACATGAAGACTGAAACCGCATTATCAGTATCATTTGGTTGTGTTGTTTCACTTATCATGAAGCTAATGACCTTGGAACTCTCATGCCAAATCCATGCTTCGTCTTCTGAATCCTGTTTTCACAAGTTATTATTAAAATCATTTTCAACAAATGTCTCAGAACCTAACCTAATAGACTGTATGTATCTTGTGTAACTTGCTTACGTTGGGGCTAATCTGCCAAGGCTTTTAAGTTCTTCCCCTGAGTCTCCATCAAGGATTCTTCCAGTGATATCAAGGATGTAAGAACGGTTCTTGTCACGAGGAAGACCACGACCCACTAGTAACTCCAAGTCTCTCTTGTGAAGCTCTCTTCCATTCACATACACTTCTGTGTTTCCTGCAGCGCAACTATCTGGCATTGGATGGCTAAACTCCTCAATAAATGGCTGCAACAACAACAAGTTGTTTCTTCATCAGTTTGATGATGCTGTTTCAGTTAGGCCTGGGTGTTTTTACCCCAAGCCGAAGACCCGAACTTAATCCAAACCGGAAAAAACAAAATCTGATCCGAAAACATATCTGAAGGGGACTTAAGAGCTATGTACTTTTGAGTTCAGGTATAACCCCAAGCAAACTGAAATATGTTAATCTTTTTATATATGCTAAGGTGACTTATATTTTAGAGTATTTTAAAGATCTTTGTAGTTTTTTTATTTGTTATGTTGAATATTTATTAGTTAGCTTAGGTAGTTTAACTAGTTTTTAATTAGATTCTTGAATAAGTTATATATTTTGAGTAATTTTGGTCAATTTTGTAAATTTTCTTTTCAGATTTTTAGGATTCCAGACACTGGTTATAACCTGATCCGAACCGAACCGAAGGCACCAACCGAACCCGACCCAAAAGTTAGTAAAACCCGAAAGGGACTCATGAGGATAGTACCGAAAATCTGAAAATTCCCATCAACCAAAGTGAATTCGAACGCCCAAGTTACCGTAATCAAACTGAGAGAAGAATGTGAAGGGACTTACAGGTATTATACCGAGACAAGGTTTGCCCATTACACCCCAGAAACCAGCTCTGTAGTCATACCTGAATCAGAGACATAAGTTAGGAACCAAACAAGTAACAAAACAAGTAAAGAAGAGAAGGTTAAAGTTCATGGTTTATTACCAATACTTTCCAGCTTGGATTGGTCCAGCTAACTTCTCAGCACTGCTAACTAGATCTTCTGGTATAAGATGTCCATTGACCCAAACCTCTATTGACTTTCCTCCATCTTCGTTTGGATTTCTTGTTCTGTTCTTGTCTTCTCTTCCGTTTGAATCCTCAGAAATCTCGGTTGTGTTAGTGTATCCGTTGTAAGAAACCTCAGTCTCTGTAGCTACTATTGATTCAGGCTTTACCGAGTCTTGTTTCATGAAAACTTCTTGCTTATCTGGCTTGATATAACCTAACTCTGCCATCCCATAAGCGAGCGCAGCTCTGTTTACATTAGAATGCTCAAAAAGTTCAAGAAGACTTGCACTCTCAGGAGCAGCAGCAGCAGCAGGTTCTGACGCTTTTGAGTCTTTAGCTCGTCTACGAACAGACTTGACCTCTTTCTGTTGTTGTTCACTAGAGACACTCGAGCTTTCTTCATCATCTGAGTGTTGAGATTCAGACCGGGTGCTTCTCGTAGTGTCACCTTGATTCTTAAGTTCTTGTACAGGTTCTTCTACCACAACTGTGTTTGTTGTGCTTCTATCTTCAACAGAGACCGGTTCTGTTGTTGTGAAAACGAGTTTCTTATCGACGATTGAGAAACTAGTGACTTCAGAGCAAGCACCACATTGAAGCTTATGCAGCCTCTCCTGAGCCAGAAGCTTCTTCTTAGGCAAGTACAACAGCTCAAAGCAACTACGACAAGCTATAAAAGGAGCACCACCAGCAAGAGGATGGCAACGACGAGCATCATCACTCTCCGAAACAGCTTTCTTAACATACCCACGAGGGAAAGCACCACCACCGCCCGTTTCAGAATCAAGATCACTAGGGCACCTAGCGTAACCACCACCGCGAGGACCAGGAGAGCTCATTGAAGAAGGGAAACTAAGACTGTTGTTGTAGGTGTGAACAGGTGTAGTGTAGAGTCTCTGGTGAGAAGAAACAGGGCTGTAAGGAGGCATCATGTCACCGTACCTACTGGGAGTAGCTGGAAAGTATGAATGCGGGTCAACTACATCAGCATATTGACCTCCAGGGTAGCCTTGAAATGAAGGTGGTCTTCTAAAAGGGTCTTGATGATGATGATAGCCTTGAGGTTGAGGAGGGTAAGGATAAGGACGTTGGTGGTGGTGGTAATAAGAAGGTGCAGGACTATGACTAGGAGCACGGACATGAACTGGTCTGAGTAACTGCTGATTCTCGTTAAGTGCACCACCAACACCACCACGAAGGAGATGGTCTTTGATTGAGTCTAACCTTCTAAGAAGCTCAGCTCGTTCTCGCTCTGTGTACTCAATTGGGTTGCTGTTTGGTTCAACAAGGTCTTGGCTTTTGCCGGATCTCTGAGACCCATGTCGTGAATTTGTTGTTTCTTTTGACGAGCCAGCATCTGATCGAACATCTACTTGGTCACCTCGTGACCTCATCAGCTTCTCCGATTATAATCGAAAGGCGACAGCTTTAACTGCAATTCAAAAGAAAGTCTTCGACTTTAGATAGAATCCGAACACAACAAGATGAAATTTTGAGATGATGGGGACTATGGTAGAGAGAAAGATGATTGATTTTGGTTTTATCAGTACACAAAACGAAGAATCAAAGAGAGAAAGGAAACGAACCTTGAAGGATGGCGTTGCTGCAGTTAGTTAGGTGAGGAGACGGGTTTTGATGATTGAAATAAATGCAAACGAGAATCAATAAAAACACCAAAGCTCTTTTAATCCTCAACCAATTTTCAAAAGGCTCTCTTTTTTTTTTTTGTGTTGAATATTTCAGAAGAAGTGAAAGTCAAAAGGGCTCTTCTTCCTTCCTTCTCGAAGTTGTATAAAAAAGGGATGAATCGTCTCTTTCTTGGGATTCTAATAAATGTCTGCTTACTTTACTACCAAACCTGAGCTGTAAATGTTTTTTATTTATATGTCCAAAATAAACATTACATTTGAAGAATCGTTTACTTTTCTCGAGCAAGGCAAAGATTAAGACTTCAAGAGCATAGTTGATGATATATAAGACTTGAAAAATTAAGGATGAAAGAAAAAGGAAGCGATGAAGCCAAAATCTAACTTTGATAGTTTTGTGATTTTAATAAAGGGTAAACTTTTTTTTTTAATTTGAGTAAATTACTTTCAGTCTTTGAAGGCGCGTACTTATGTACGTAAGCGTGTGAAAGGACAATCTGACTGAATGTTGAGCGGACTTAGTCTCGTTGACCCTAGCGATAAGGAGACCTGGTGAATATGACTGTTTACCGACAAGTAAATAATAGTACTACATTTTTATTAATGACTTTTTTCCAAATAAGTGAACTACAATAGAATATTCAATTACTAGAATAAAAACTCTAAAAATTATCCGTATATATTTACCGTTTTCATGTTAAAAATTACTACTATATACATATCACACAGCCCTATACTAATTTCAGCATGATTTATTTTATAAAATTCAGTTAAATGTAGTATATCTTGCCCGTTTAGTTCTTACAAAAGAATTTGAAGTTTAATAAATAACCATATAGTGTTTTTACCTTATGTTCGTGACTATTAGCACACAATGTTTCATATTTTTTGTTTAATAGGTGGGGATTCCAAAAACTTTATAGACGCAAAGACTAATACATCATGGTACACAATTAATCTATTAATATTAGCACACAAGGTTTCATTTTATGAATCTTTGTATATACGTTACAAAAGTTTTGTAATATGTCAACTGTCAAGTAATGCTTCCACGATTAATATATGTTCCAAAATGAAGCCTGAATGTTATCTTTCTTTGATTTGTATTGTCAACAACCAGATAATCGCTTTGTCAAAAGAAAATTCTTATGATAACAGCAAACGTTTGACTTTGAGTAATTCTATCTCTATAAAATTTAAATAATTTGGACCACCATCTATTTATGTAATAGTAGAAATGATAGCCAGGAGAAAAAAAAATAATCGCATCGACGCATAGACGCATAGTGAAGGTCGCCTTTCCGACTATTTTAGTCGTCTTGACAAAATTTAGCAACTGTAAAGTGGTCTTCTCCTCCTGTACGGCTGTACGATCATTTAAGATCAAAGTGGACTTGATATATACATACATATACACCTATATCGAAACATTTGACAAATGTGCACATATATTATATGCAAATTGATATACTCCATATACGTTGACTATTGACAAACAAGTTTTTGGATTTGTAATTGTTGGAATAGATTCCTATATTATCGGAGTTGTTGTTTATCTAGCTGTCGATAAGATATGTTTGTTAGAGTAGTTGGGTTGTTGAGAGATTCTCTCCTTAGAGTTGTATATATGATGTACTCTCATTGAACGTGAAATACACAGAAAACATTTCGACTATCACCTTCTTCTCTGTTCCATTACATGGTATCAGAGTTTGAATTTTTTTTCTGATTCATAAACACTGAAACAAATTGAAAATGTCAACTGATTCGACCTCGACAACGACGGTAGTGAGGAGAAAGATCTCACCATATGACCTGACTTCTCAGGATAATCCGGGAGCGGTGATTTCTCATCCTCTTCTGAAAAGAACGAACTATGATGAGTGGGCGTGCGGGATCAAAACGGCGTTAAGTTCTCGCAAGAAATTTGGGTTCCTTGATGGATCGATCAAGAAACCAGAGGAGGACTCTACGGATTTGGAGGACTGGTGGACGATTCAAGCACTATTGGTGTCATGGATCAAAATGACAATTGAACCGACTCTGCGATCTACAATTTCGCACAGAGAAGTTGCTCAAGATTTGTGGGAGCATTTGAAACGCCGATTCTCGGTGTTGAGTGGACCAAGAATCCAACAGATTAAGGCTGAATTGGCGGGTTGCAAGCAAAAAGGACTGACGATTGAGGCATACTTTGGAAAGCTCAATCGAATTTGGGACAGCATGGCAAGCTATCGTCCCCTTCGGGTTTGCAAATGTGGGAGCTGTACCTGTGATCTTGGAGGAATCCAGGAGACGGATCGAGAAGAAGACAAGGTCCATCAATTCTTGTATGGGCTAGATGATGCCTATTACCGAACGGTGCGCTCCTCTTTGGTGTCTAGAACACCACTACAATCGATGGAGGAAGTGTATAATGTGGTACGTCAAGAAGAAGACATGAGAACATCGAACAAACTGGAAGAAGAAGGGTCTATGAACGCTGTAAGTGCATTTGTAGCTCAAGCAAAGGGTAGAGGACGCGGCGATGATCAAAACAAGTCCAGTTTTTGCCGTCATTGCAACCGTTCAGGACACTCTACGGACAGCTGCTTCGCTGTGATTGGATATCCAGGGTGGTGGGGAGATAGACCACGCGCAAGGAGTGTCCAAGGTAGGCCTCGTGGTGGGTCTTCATATGGAACTGGAAGAGGACGCGGCTCAAACGTGTATGCAAACGTTGCACAGGTTGCTGGACCATCAATGGAGCAGGCCAATTATGTCATCACTGATAAAGACCGAGATGGCGTGACGGGTCTCAGTGAAACCCAATGGAAGAGTATAATGCATATTCTCAATGCGGGTTCAGGAAGAGGTCATAACAACGCCCCTGAGAACTTGACTGGTAAGTCCTCTAAGCCTTCTTGGATTTTGGATACAGGCGCCAGTCATCATTTGACTGGTAAACTGGATGTTTTGGAAGACGTGAGTGATATGGAACCGGTTCTCATCATACTGGCTGATGGTAGGGAAAAGGTTTCAGTTGTAGAAGGAAAAGTGAAAATTGGACAGAGTTTGGTGCTGAAATCTGTCTTCTATGTTGAGGATTTGCCTTCCGATTTGATTTCTGTTGGGCAACTTATGGATGAGAATAGATGTGTTGTGCAGTTAGCTGATCAGTTCTTGATTGTTCAGGACCGCACTTCGAGGATGGTGATTGGAGCGGCTAAGAGAGAGCAAGGAGCATTCCGCTTACGCAGTGTGGAGAGCGCAGCTGCAGCAATTACGAAGGAGGAGGACACGTATGAGCTGTGGCATAAACGAATGGGACACCATGCTGCGAAAATTGTTTGCTCGCTTCCTGTTGTTTCTAGTTCAGTATGTTCTGCTTTTCTGAATAAGGCGTGTGATGTTTGTCTCCGCGCAAAACAAACAAGATCTTGTTTCCCAGTTTCTATCAATAAAACTTTGAAAGCTTTTGACATGATACATACTGATCTATGGGGTCCTTATCGGACATAATCTTTTACTGGCGCAAGATATTTCCTAACTTTGGTAGATGATTACTCTAGAGGAGTTTGGATATATCTTCTTAAGGACAAAACAGAAGCCCCAACCCACTTACTGCACTTCTTATCTATGGTGAAAACGCAGTTTAAGACGAACGTACGTACAGTAAGAAGCGATAATGGGTCAGAGTTCTTATGCTTGCGAGATCAGTTTTTGAAGATGGGTATCATACATGAGACCTCTTGTGTGGGAACGCCACAACAGAATGGAAAGGTGGAGCGAAAGCACCGTCACATCCTTAACGTTGCTCGCGCCCTGCGTTTTGAAGCCAATCTCCCAATCGAATTTTGGGGAGAATGTATACTGGCTGCTGGATATTTGATTAATCGAACTCCAAGTTCGGTTCTTGATGGAGTTACTCCGTACGAAAGAATTTACAATAAGTCTCCTTCGTATGAACATCTGAGAGTGTTTGGAAGTCTCTGTTATTCTCACAATCAATCGACTAGGGGTGATAAATTCGCGCCACGAAGTAACAAGTGTGTGTTTATGGGATATCCCTACGGTAAAAAGGGATGGAGGCTGTTTGATATGGAAAAACATGAGTTCTTTGTCTCTAGAGATGTGGTCTTCTGCGAAAATAAGTTCCCGTATGCGACATCAAGTCAAGGCGTGTCCGGCTCTGAAACTCCACGACTCTGGGAACCAATCTCTGGTATTGACGTTCATGAAGAAGACGACTTGGAACGTTTAAACACAAGAGTTACAGAAGTATTGGGCCACCAAGAAAACTCAGGCCCAACAACAAATACGGTTCCGCCAGAACCTAGGCCCAGTCAACCGGTTTCCAATTTAGGCCCAAATGAAGCGACGACCGTTTTCTTCAGATCCGACACCCACCGGTGAAGAAACGCTTGAAACGCCGAGTGTTCCTGCACCACTACTTGGTCGGGGACAGAGAAAACGAGAACCCTCGGTTACTCTGAAGAATTAGGTCACCAATTCAGCACAGACGAGGACGCTTACGAATTCTGGTAAGGGAAAACCAGAGATGTTATATCCAATCTCGAAGTATGTAAGCTATGGGAGAATTTCGGCCAGACATACGACGTTTCAGGTTTCTACAGACAAGATTACTCCTCCCAAATCATATAAGAAGGCCGTGTTGGATGAGAGATTTCGAAATGCCATGGGCTATGAAATTGTTGCGCTGGAAGGGAGTCGAACGTGGGATGTTGTCGACTTGCCTCCGAGAAAAACGGCGATTGGTTGCAAATGGGTTTATACAGTGAAATACAGAGCCGATGGAACGATAGAGCGATTCAAGGCACGTCTTGTGGCGTTGGGAAATAAACAGGTAGAAGGAGTTGATTATAAGGAAACTTTTGCTCCGGTAGCAAAGATGGGGACCGTGAGACTATTTTTGGATGTTGCTACAAAACGTGGTTGGGATGTTCACCAGATGGACGTTTACAATGCTTTCTTGCACGGTGATCTCACGGAAGAAGTATACATGAAGCTGCCCCCGGGGTTTAAATCAGCTGATCCGACTAAGGTATGCCGCCTAAGAAAGTCGTTGTACGGTCTTCGCCAATCACCTCGATGCTGGTTTGAAAAGTTGTCGGCTGCACTACAAGAATATGGATTTGAACAATGCCGATCCGACTACTCTTTGTTTACATACACAAAAGGTACGACTCGGATTCAGATTCTTATTTACGTAGATGATCTTATAATTACGGGGAATCAACCTGCTGCGGTAGAGTTCTTTAAAAAGTACTTGGCGTCATGTTTTAAGATGAAGGATTTGGGGTTGCTGAAATATTTTTTGGGCATAGAGGTTGCGAGAAACAAAACTGGAATGTATTTAAGTCAAAGGAAGTATGCTTTGGAGATAATTGAGGATGCTGGACTGTTAGGTTCGAAGCCAGCTACCTTTCCAATGGAACAGAATCAGAAACTGGCTGTCTCAGACTCGCCACTTCTTCTGAATCCAGAGAAATATAGACGACTAGTGGGGAGGCTGATATACCTGGGCGTGACAAGACCTGATCTGACGTACTCTGTACATGTGCTTGCACAATTTATGCAAACACCACGTGAAGATCATTGGCATGCGGCATTGCGAGTAGTGCGATATTTGAAAGGGAGCCCGGGATAGGGAGTGTTGCTTCGAGCTGATGACAATTTTCAAATCAATGGTTGGTCAGATTCAGATTGGGCGAGCTGCCCTTTAACGAGAAGGTCTGTTACTGGTTATTTTGTTCAACTAGGAAACTCTCCTATATCCTGGAAGACTAAGAAGCAGCACACAGTGAGTATGTCATCGGCTGAAGCAGAATATAGAGCGATGGCTTATCTCACGAAGGAATTGATTTGGCTAAAGCGGATTCTGCAGGCACTTAGGGTACAGCATAATCAGTCTATGCGTCTGTATTGTGACAGCAAGGCGGCTCTGCATATCAGTAACAATCCGGTTTTTCACGAGAGAACAAAACATATAGAGCTAGATTGTCATTTTATTAGAGATGAAATCTTGGCTGGTACAATTGCTACTTCACATGTATCGACAAAGGCTCAGCTAGCGGACGTCTTTACTAAAGTTCTTGGACGACACGAGTTTGAAGGATTCAGACACAACTTGGGCATTCGAGATTTGTATGCTCCAACTTGAGGGGGGGTGTTGGAATAGATTCCTATATTATCGGAGTTGTTGTTTATCTAGCTGTCGATAAGATATGTTTGTTAGAGTAGTTGGGTTGTTGAGAGATTCTCTCCTTAGAGTTGTATATATGATGTACTCTCATTGAACGTGAAATACACAGAAAACATTTCGACTATCACCTTCTTCTCTGTTCCATTACAGTAATAATTTTTACGATAAGAAATTTCGTGGAAAAAAAAACAGAACAAGAAAAAGAGTTAATGGAAAGAAATTCATTACGTTATAGTGGCCCATCTGTCTGGGTCTATAACAAGCCCACTATACGGGCTTAAGAAAATAGGAGATGCTAAAAGGAAATCATTGCATGGTTATACTTAGAGCATTTGCATCAGTGAACTCCATGAAAAGAGTTCACAAAGTATTTTTTTATTATTTTTTTACTGTTTGATTTTTGTTTTAAAAAAAACAAAAAAAAAAATAATTAATCGGATCAATCGCGGGCCGCCACGTGTCGTGAAGCCCGCGCTACAGTGATGAACCAGGTTCACTGAAAAGAGCTGGGGAGAGACAGGTTCATCACTATTCATTATTATAATATTTTCTTTTTTTTTTGAATCTGTGTAAACCCCCCCCCTCATAAATTCACTAATAGGGGTGCTCTTACTAACTGGACAATTAAGAGTAGTGGGTATCAGCTGGCGAACTTTGTTGATGTGTACCACCGAAATAGAATAATAACATAAGGCCTTCGTTATTTGATTCTTATGAGTTGTTCATACATCCACTTTTCACACACTACCTAAATAAACATACACTTGTATATATATTTTTTAAAAATAATAACTAACATAAAAACTCGACGTGGATTCTGTGGGTGATTATTCCATTTTTGGGTATTCTATGGCCCCTCAAACGTACAAACTCAAACGTACAAAAGGCCTAAAAACAAGATTTGATGACACAGTTGTAGTTTTAGTACTTGATACATGATATCACCTTCCGAAAACTAAGAAGAAACTGTTTGCAATATATTTATTAAATTAAATTTATCTCTTGTTGTTATTTCCAAATGAAGCCCAACATTATGTTAAATAAAAGGTAAATACAAATGTTGACAAAAAAAAGAGGTAAATACAAGTTTTTTTCATTGCTAACTAATCTTAAAGTATGTGGATTGTGGAGTCTGTATTCTGAAAGTATTAGAGTTGTGGCTTTTAACGAGCCCAACAAATTTATGTGGTTTGAAACATGAGTCTCTTTTTCAGTGAACAAACCGGATCATAGTGGAGTATATCAAATCACTAAACAGTAAGTCAGTACGTGGCGTACATATCGAGGAGAGTTTATCTTACGCGCGTGCGTAGTATAACAACTAAACGAGAACTTTGCAAATCAGTCCTTATACAAACTATTTTATGCATAGAGTTCGTGAGGTATGAAAATTGCTAAATAATTCATCATCTGCTTTTTCTTACAGTAACAACTTCTTATTAGATGTTTAGTCGTTAGTATACATTTGTATGTTTTTATTTTTACTAGAAAATATACATTCATATCCTTTAGAATTTACAAAACACTTAACAAATTACGGTCTTCATTTTTAATAATATA
Source organism: Brassica rapa (assembly GCF_000309985.2). NCBI lineage: Eukaryota > Viridiplantae > Streptophyta > Magnoliopsida > Brassicales > Brassicaceae > Brassica > Brassica rapa. The sequence continues at coordinate 15,017,842 of NC_024797.2, forward strand.
AAACTAACTATATTTGAGATCACCAAAATATCGTTATTCATGGTAGAAACTAGAAATGCTATTTTACTAAACATTGTTATTCAAGGTAATTCTTAATATATAACACTCTTTAGTTTATTTTTTTTTTTCAAAAGTTCTTCATTCATTTTTTGGATTATGAGAAGACATATTTCATATCTGTATCCTTGACAATTACGATAACATTATCAATAGTAGTATTCATTCATCACCTAGATGCAGTATAAGGATTATTATACAAAACAAAATTAGTCAAGGTACTGATTTGTGAATATACCCAAGAAAAAAGAGTGCCATTAAAACGGCGTCGTAAGCCATCAGTCTTCTTAATTAGTTAGGTTGTCTTTTGGCGTTTTATTATCATCGCCGCCGGGACAGTGAAAGAGAAGAGAAGTAGATTTCTCTCTCTCTCGACAAGTGCTTTGATCTCTCTTCTCCTCAATCTCAAAACGAAGATTTCTGCTAGGGTTCTGGGTGCGTCGTTGAGAGATCGAAGATCGTTAGAAAACGTCTGAAGAGATCATTTGAGATCGTAATCGTAATCGTAGCTGAGTGTTTCGATTTCTGTGTATCGATGGCATCAGAGGATGTGAAGAGCACCGAATCGGCAGCTGTATCAACGATCGTAAACCTGGCGGAGGAAGCGAAGTTGGCGAGAGAAGGAGTCAAAGCTCCGAGCCATGCTGTCCTCAGCATCTGCAAGTCTCTCTTCGCCGGTGGCGTCGCTGGTGGAGTGTGAGTTTCTCTCTCTTTTTTTTTTTTTTCTATTATGTTGATGAATCTCCTGAAATGCTTCATGGGTTTTCATTAAAAATCAAAACTTTATTGATGTTGATGAATCTGGTTGCTGAGTAGATCAGTGTCTGAAGCACTCAAATGTAGATATCGGTTTATGTCCGAAGGTGTAGTATGGTCGGAAAGTGTTCATCTTTACTTGAAAATGGTCCTGTGATTGACTTATATATAAAAGAAAGAGCTGTTAGTTTCTTGGGGGTAATGTCTGAACAGAGATGTGTGTGTTTTGATTAGGTCACGAACTGCAGTTGCACCTCTGGAAAGGATGAAGATATTGCTTCAGGTTAGTTGGTTTCCTCTTTTCCTTTTTTTGTTTTGAAGCATTTAAATGAACTAGAGAGTGGAGACTTAACATGATCATTGCTAATTACGTAGGTCCAAAATCCACATAACATAAAGTATAGTGGGACAGTGCAAGGATTGAAGTATATTTGGAGAACCGAGGGGGTTCGTGGACTGTTCAAAGGAAACGGCACCAACTGTGCTCGTATTGTTCCTAACTCGGCTGTCAAATTTTTCAGCTATGAGCAAGCTTCAAAGTAAGACCTTCTCCATACTCTGTTCTCTTCATTCTACTCAATTTATATATCTGAATCTAATCTATGCCCTCTCTGTCTGTTAGGGGTATACTGTACATGTATCGTCAGCAGACAGGAAATGGTTAGTTCATTTCAGTCTAAATTTTTTTTTATTCCTGATTGAATCATCTATTGCATGATACTCCAAAATGATCCATATTTAGTAAAAAAAAATTGTTAAAGATACATTTTTACTTTTTATATGCAATTTTTATTAGGTAATAGCTAACTTTGAATAAATTAATTGTGTTTATAGAATTTTTGATTGGATAAAAGTATGACAAATGTTTAAATCACTAAATAATGTATTTATAATAGGTGTGAAAACTTCAAAACATAGATCTTTTTGAAATGGAATGAGTAATACCTATCACTTTAACCTTTAATTTAAGTTGCTAAATGAAACCTTTGGAGCTTTGTTGAATATATATTACAACAGTGCTCTGTTTATAAGATTTTATTGTTCATGGGTTTATGCCGTTCCCGCTTCTGCAGAGAATGCACAACTCACTCCTGTTTTACGGCTTGGAGCTGGTGCAACTGCTGGAATAATAGCCATGTCTGCAACGTACCCAATGGATATGGTTCGTGGAAGGCTAACTGTCCAGGTAACTTTTTGTTGTACACCATAACTTTGTAATTTGCTGGGGACTTACTTAATTGGTCATCTTTGTTAACTCTGCAAACGTTGATGATATGTCAACAGACTGCAAACTCTCCTTATCAATATAGAGGAATTGCACATGCTTTATCAACTGTCCTGAGAGAGGAAGGTCCAAGGGCCCTGTACCGTGGTTGGCTTCCATCAGTTATTGGAGTTGTAAGTCTCGTTTCTTTTTCATCACTCGAACGTAACACTACTAGTTCATACATTTCATGAGTTGTGATTAATGCAGGTTCCATATGTGGGCTTGAACTTTGCGGTCTATGAGTCCCTTAAGGACTGGCTAGTCAAAGACAATCCATTTGGACTAGTGGAGAACAATGAGCTGACCATCATAACGAGACTCTCGTGCGGTGCTATAGCTGGAACTGTTGGTCAAACAATTGCATATCCACTGGATGTGATTCGTAGGAGAATGCAAATGGTTGGGTGGAAAGATGCTTCCTCTGTTGTTACAGGCGAGGGGAGAAGCAAGCTTGAATATACCGGCATGGTTGATGCATTTAGGAAGACAGTTCGTCATGAAGGCTTTGGAGCTTTGTACAAGGGTTTGGTCCCCAACTCAGTGAAGGTTTGTTTCTTATAACAAAACCTATTTTCTTATTGATTTGAATCATTCGTTTCTCAAGAGTGTTATTGTCGTGTTGGTATAGGTTGTACCATCAATTGCGATTGCATTTGTGACATATGAGATGGTGAAAGATGTTTTAGGAGTGGAGTTTAGGATATCAGACTAAGTCTATTTGATGGTATCTACAAGAAGAGAGAGAGAGAGATGACACTTCTATTTTTGTAGCGGATGAGACAGAAGAGAAGTTCGACATTTTAGGGGCTTTTATTTGAATCTCCTTTCAGCATCCTTGGAAGGGATAAAAGGCTATAGAGCTTTAGCCAAACTTCTATTTTTTTTTTCTTTAGATTGAGTTTTCTTCTGAATCAAAATAAGCCAAGAGGCCAACTATAAAAAACCTATTTGGTACTGGAGCTTGTGTTTTACAGGTTTTTGTTGGGTCTTTTGGTATTGAGTTATCACTTTTATTGGTAACTTGTGGATTAGTTTGAATAATTAAGTTCATGTTGTGTGCTGCTAGTCGGTGTTTCATGTTCTCTTTGTGTATGCATTGTGCCACTGTGGGATAGACAACAAACATGGTTTATTGTACCTCAAGATTACTCCATGCGCTATGGTTGTGTAGCAAAATCATTTCTCTATATCCATTACAAGAAAACAAATACGTGGAGAACCACTAACTCTAAGATACTATTTATAAATAAATAGTATTCAAAATGGTTGAATATTGGATCACAATCAAATGCTTAAAGCATGACAAAAAATAAAATCATATGCTTAAAAGTAAAAATAAGGAGGATAAAAAGAATACAGAGTGGTCATTTGTGAAACTGAGACTTTGGCGACGTACAGCGCTTGAAACGTCGATGAAAATGATACACATCCATCATCATTACTATGAGTGCAATGTAATCCTGCAATTTAAATAATTTTATTTGTCACTAATCAAAGCTTATTAACACTAATCATTAATTGAATGAACGTACCATTTAAGCATTGTGATGGTGCATTTAGCCATCTGTTTATCAAGCGTCTGTAATGTAACGCCACCGCAACAGAGACTAATCCCCACTGTAACAATCGTACGCCTTCCCACAGCCAACCCCACCTTCGTCTTAACTGTCACTTTCACCACCAACTTCTTACTCTTCATCTCCGCTCGAAGCCTCTTAACCGTCAGATCATCCACCTGCTGTCCCTTCACGTTGATCGGAACGATCACGACCGTCCGATTCCCCGGCTTCTCCACAAAGCCTTTGACTTTCATTGACCCTAAGCTCGTCTCAAAATCGCCGTCTCCTACAGTCACCGCCACGTCAGCGTCTCCGTAGTAGTACCTTAGCTTCCCGTTCGGGTTTCTGAAGTCGAGCTTCGCCGTGGTCTTCGCCGTGAGTTGCGATAATCCGTCGTCGGCTTTCCCGCGGGAAAAGTTGAAGTCCGTGACGCGGAAGGAGGCGAGGCGTACGACGGGGAGTCTCGGGCTGTACCTGAGGAAGAAGACGGAGACGGTGAGGACCAAGAGGAGGATGACGATTGCGACGGTGATGCAGCAGCTGCAGCAGAAGACGCGGCAGCGACTCCATCGTCTCTTCTTCTCCGGGTAAAAAGACGGCGGGATCATATGCTTAGGCGGGCGGCGACGTGATGATGTGTTAGGAGTTTCAAGAGGCGCGTGAGGCTCACGGTAGCCAGGTGGTTTCTGAAGCACCGGTTTTAGAAACTTCTCCGCTTCCATCTCTTCGTTGCCGGTAGGGCTTGTTGTGTGGTCTCTGTTCTTCTCCGTGTATAGGAGGAATATGCTTCAAAATGAAATTTGAAAAGTCTTGCGTTATGATTTTAATATATCTTTTTGTTCTATAAAATATAAATCTTTGTATGTAATCCGACCAACAGAAACAACAATGATTAAAAAGATTTCCTGACACTTTGCCCACTTACTGAAAGTCTTTCAACTGAACTGACGTGCCTTATGTCTCTCTGGAATTTTGAACTACTCAATGTTTTCTATTTATTTATTAAAGAAAATACAAACAGGGTCACACATAATCTCAAAATAATATTACTAGAGAGTTACTAGAGAGTTGGCGTTAGTTAGACCCGGACTTTTGGGATATCGGTTCGGTTAAGTTCAGTTTGGGTAGTTCCGATAGAGGCTAGAAGATTTATTTACCATATGACATATATTTGGTTCCATTGGAATAGTAAAACTAGGAACTAGAAAATATTCAGAGGTTTTCAATCGGTTCTGGTTGAGTTATTTCAGGTAATTCTAGTACTTCGAGTTAAATATCGAGTATTTTGAATAAGATATCAAATAATTAAGATGATTCAGATAAAATCATGAATATTTCAGACTATTTTGGATAACAATATCCGGATACTTTCTGATAGTTCGGATACATTATAATAATTAATTTTTCTTCAAAAAATTTTGGATAATTTTAATAGAATTAAAAAATATATATAGTTATGCTATTTGTATATATAATAGAATTTTAATAGAATAAAAAAATAACTAACTTTTCTGTATTGTAGAAAACCTCTATTTATATAACTTAGTCTTGGGAATCAAAAATTTCCATTCCTATATTATTATTTTTAATTAATCTTCCATATTTGATATATACAAAATTAATGATATTTATTTATATATTTAACATATTAAGTTATTTTATAACTATGGTCAAGGCAAATCTCTTGACATTATTCTATCTTAATATATTTGACATATACAAGATTAATATGTCAAATATATTAATCTTAATATATTTGACAAATTAAGTTACATTATTCTATCTTTACTCCACCTTTTTTCTTTCCCTAGCGTAAGTGGGCTGAATAAATATTTATCATGATTGGAAAAAAAATAATGTAAGTCAGCTGAATAGTTTGTTACTCCAATTTATTATCGCCCATTGTGTCATTCAATCACACTCTCTGTTTCTCTCACGGATGAACAATATAAATGTGTGATTGGTTAAATAATGGAGTAAAAAGTGGGAAAGAAAAGTGAAAATATGATGAAAAGAAAACTATATCGCAAAATCAAGTATTGAGTCATTTTTGGCAATTATTCTTAAAAAAGGCTAGCAAAAATTCACAATTCTTTAATTCATTAGAAAGATGACGGATGTATCTCTCTACAAAACACAACAACATCTTCAAGGGGTATTAGGAACATCAATTAAACATTTTCTGTTTTCAAACACTTTCTTAGCACAGTCAGCAAGCCACATATATGGTGTGTAACTGTCCGTATATATAACATTGCATGAAAACCACATGCGGCACTAGTTATACAATATATGTGTGTTATTTTAAACTATGATCTGAATTGTAAAAATTATGCACCAAACATGTCATCTTTTCCAAAATCCCAATTCAATCGTTTTGTATCAAACATTATCATATGAATATGTGACTATTGTATATTTTCGTTGAATAATTTAACACATGCATTATAATAAACTAGTATTTTGTTGCATTCATTATTAATCATAAACTAAAAGAAATTAAATGCAACTCTTAAATCATTTAGCTATTAGGAAGGTGATAGCAATATCTCTCTAGGTAAAACAACAACATCTTAAAGGGGTATTAGGAAGAGGAACATTTTTACATTCTGCGGTTTGAAACCCTTGTTTAACACAGTCAGAATAGCACATATCCAGTGTGTAACCGTTCGTACAAAAATCAAGGCATTTCTCGATTGGGCCGATCTCTTCACCTACACAAACCACATAAAACATATATGATCTTTGTTAATTCTACAATTATTTTCTTTAACCATAATGTTTGACTTAGAAAATAACTACAGTAAAATGATCTTTGTTAATTCTATAATTTCAACATACCTGAAGCCAAAATGTTGCTATTAAACATTGAAGCTGCTAATATTACAGCTAGAGAAAAAATCACCAAATTTTTTGTGACCGCCATGATTTTTTCTTTTGTATAAAATATATCAAGAAAAATATTCTTACTTTTCTGTATTGTAGAAAACCTCTATTTATATAACTTTTAGTCTTGAGAATCTAAAATTTCCATTCTTATATTATTATTTTTAATTAATCTTCCATATTTGATACATACAAGTTAATGATATTTATTTATATATTTGACATATTAAGTTATTTTGTAAATATGGTCAAAGCAAATATCTTGTTCAAATCTTAATAGTAATTACATGCAGAGGCCTGAAAATCATATAATCAATTGATTCCTACTCCAATTATGACATATACATTTAACTTAGTTTATAATAAATTTTCTTTTCTTTATGGTAAATTGTGAACAGTTTTTGATTATAATGTAATAAAACAAAACAGCATATCGGCAAAAAATACTTTATAATAAATTAAAAGATATTCTTCCAGCCTAGTTGTAACATTTTGGGTGTGACTGGCATTAATTTGAGTAAAAATATGGAAATAAAAAGATGAAAGTATGGGGAAAAATAAAAACAGAACCCGAAGTAAACTTTTTTTCTCACTTAACCAAGAGAAATACATTATTTTATCTTTACTCCACTTTTTTCTTTCCCTAGCGTAAGTGGACTGAATAAATATTTATCCTGATTGGAAAAAAATAGCGTAACTCAGCTGAATAGTTTGTTACTCCAATTTATTATCGTCCATTGTGTCATTCAATCACACTTTCTGTTTCTTTCGCAGATGTACAATATAAAGGTGTGATTGGTTAAATAATGGAGTAAAAAAGTGGAAAAGAACAGTGACAATATGATGAAAAGAAAACCATATCGCAAAATCAAGTGTTGAGTCATTTTTGGTAATTTTCCTTAAAAAATGCTAACAAAAATTCACAATTCTTTAATTCATTAGATAGATGACGGATGTATCTCTCTACAAAACACAACAACATCTTCAAGGGGTATTAGAAACAGCAACTAAACATTTTCTGTTTTCAAACCCTTCATTAGCAAAGTCAGCAAGAAACATATATGGTGTGTAACTGTCCATATATATAACATTGCATGAAAACCACATGCGGCACTAAATTATACAATATATGTGTTATTTTAAACTATGATTTGAATTGAAAAAATATGCACCAAACATGTCATCTTTTCCAAAATTTCAATTCAATCGCTTTGTATCAAACATTATCATATGAATATGTGACTATTTTATATTTTCGTTGAAAAATTTAACATATGCATTATAATAAAGTAGTATATTGTTGCATTCATTTTTAATCATAAACTAAAAAAATTTAAATGCAACTCTTAAATCATTTAGCTATTAGGAAGATGATATCAATATCTCTCTAGGTAAAACAACAACATCTTAAAGGGGTATTAGGAAGAGGAACACTTTTACATTCTGCGGTTTGATACCCTTCTTTAACACAGTCATAGTAGCACATATCCAGTGTGTAACTGTCCGTACAAAAATCAAGGCATTTCTCGATTGGGACGATCTCTTCACCTACACAAACCAAACCACATAAAACATATATGATCTTTGTTAATTCTACAATTATTTTCTTTAACCATTATGTTTGACTTTGAAAATAACTACAGTAAAATCTTCTTTGTTAATTATATAATTTCAACATACTTGAAGCCAAAATGTTGCTATTAAACATTGAAGCTGCTAATATTACAGTTAGAGAAAAATCACTAAATTTTTTTTGTGACGGCCATAATTTTTTCTTTTGTATAAAATATATTAAGAAAGATATTCTTACTTTTATGTATTGTAGACAACCTCTATTTATATACTCCTTCTGTTCCTAAATAATTTATGTTTTAGAATTTTCACACTTATTAAGAAAACACTTAAAATTTTGATAATAAATGTATGATTTTCTGTTTTTAGCTATTTCTTATGATTTTTAACCAATCAAAATTCAGTAAATACAATTAATGTTTTTGAAGTTTACAATTTGCCATTATTACATACATTGAAAATATAAAATATGGATTTTTTAGAAACAAAATATTTTTCTAAAACATAGATCATTTAGAAACGGAGGGAGTAACTTTTAGTCTTGGGAATCTAAAATTTCCATTCCTATATGATTATTTTTAATTAATCTTCCATATTTGATACATGGAAATTAATGATATTTATTTATATATTTGACATATTAAGCTATTTTGTAAATATGGTCAAAGCAAATCTCTTGTTCGAATCTTAATAGTAATCACATGCAGAGGCCTGAAAATCATATAATCAACTGATTCCTACTCCAATTATGACATATACATTTAAGTTAGTTTATAATAAATATTCTTTTTTTTTATGGTAAATTGTGAACAGTTTTTGATTATAATGTAATAAAACAAAACATCATATCGTCAAAAAATTCTTTATAATAAATTAAAAGATATTCTTCCAGCCTAGCTGTAAAGCTCTGGGTGTGACTGGCATTAATTTGAGTAAAAAGGTGAAAACAAAAAGATGAAAATAGGTGGAAAAATAAAAACAGAACCCACAGTAAACTTTTTTTCTTACTTAACCAAGAGAAATACATTATTCTATCTTTACTCCACTTTTTTCTTTCCCTAGCGTAAGTGGGCTGAATAAATATTTATCATGATTGAAAAAAAATAATGTAATTTAATTCATTAGAAAGATGACGGATGTATCTCTCTACAAAACACAACAACATCTTCAAGGGGTATTAGGAACATCAATTAAACATTTTCTGTTTTCAAACACTTTCTTAACATAGTCAGCAAGCCACATATATGGTGTGTAACTGTCCGTATATATAACATTGCATGAAAACCACATGCGGTCCTAGTTATACAATATATGTGTGTTATTTTAAACTATGATCTGAATTGTAAAAATTATGCACCAAACATGTCATCTTTTCCAAAATCCCAATTCAATCGTTTTGTATCAAACATTATCATATGAATATGTGACTATTGTATATTTTCGTTGAATAATTTAACACATGCATTATAATAAAGTAGTATTTTGTTGCATTCATTATTAATCATAAACTAAAAGAAATTAAATGCAACTCTTAAATCATTTAGCTATTAGGAAGGTGATAGCAATATCTCTCTAGGTAAAACAACAACATCTTAAAGGGGTATTAGGAAGAGGAACATTTTTACATTCTGCGGTTTGAAACCCTTGTTTAACACAGTCAGAATAGCACATATCCAGTGTGTAACCGTTCGTACAAAAATCAAGGCATTTCTCGATTGGGCCGATCTCTTCACCTACACAAACCACATAAAACATATATGATCTTTGTTAATTCTACAATTATTTTCTTTAACCATTATGTTTGACTTAGAAAATAACTACAGTAAAATGATCTTTGTTAATTCTATAATTTCAACATACCTGAAGCCAAAATGTTGCTATTAAACATTGAAGCTGCTAATATTACAGCTAGAGAAAAAAACACCAAATTTTTTGTGACCGCCATGATTTTTTCTTTTGTATAAAATATATCAAGAAAAATATTCTTACTTTTCTGTATTGTAGAAAACCTCTATTTATATAACTTTTAGTCTTGAGAATCTAAAATTTCCATTCTTATATTATTATTTTTAATTAATCTTCCATATTTGATACATACAAGTTAATGATATTTATTTATATATTTGACATATTAAGTTATTTTGTAAATATGGTCAAAGCAAATATCTTGTTCAAATCTTAATAGTAATTACATGCAGAGGCCTGAAAATCATATAATCAATTGATTCCTACTCCAATTATGACATATACATTTAACTTAGTTTATAATAAATTTTCTTTTCTTTATGGTAAATTGTGAACAGTTTTTGATTATAATGTAATAAAACAAAACAACATATCGGCAAAAAATACTTTATAATAAATTAAAAGATATTCTTCCAGCCTAGTTGTAACATTTTGGGTGTGACTGGCATTAATTTGAGTAAAAATATGGAAATAAAAAGATGAAAGTATGGGGAAAAATAAAAACAGAACCCGAAGTAAACTTTTTTTCTCACTTAACCAAGAGAAATACATTATTTTATCTTTACTCCACTTTTTTCTTTCCCTAGCGTAAGTGGACTGAATAAATATTTATCCTGATTGGAAAAAAATAGCGTAACTCAGCTGAATAGTTTGTTACTCCAATTTATTATCGTCCATTGTGTCATTCAATCACACTTTCTGTTTCTTTCGCAGATGTACAATATAAAGGTGTGATTGGTTAAATAATGGAGTAAAAAAGTGGAAAAGAACAGTGACAATATGATGAAAAGAAAACCATATCGCAAAATCAAGTGTTGAGTCATTTTTGGTAATTTTCCTTAAAAAATGCTAACAAAAATTCACAATTCTTTAATTCATTAGATAGATGACGGATGTATCTCTCTACAAAACACAACAACATCTTCAAGGGGTATTAGAAACAGCAACTAAACATTTTCTGTTTTCAAACCCTTCATTAGCAAAGTCAGCAAGAAACATATATGGTGTGTAACTGTCCATATATATAACATTGCATGAAAACCACATGCGGCACTAAATTATACAATATATGTGTTATTTTAAACTATGATTTGAATTGAAAAAATATGCACCAAACATGTCATCTTTTCCAAAATTTCAATTCAATCGCTTTGTATCAAACATTATCATATGAATATGTGACTATTTTATATTTTCGTTGAAAAATTTAACATATGCATTATAATAAAGTAGTATATTGTTGCATTCATTTTTAATCATAAACTAAAAAAATTTAAATGCAACTCTTAAATCATTTAGCTATTAGGAAGATGATATCAATATCTCTCTAGGTAAAACAACAACATCTTAAAGGGGTATTAGGAAGAGGAACACTTTTACATTCTGCGGTTTGATACCCTTCTTTAACACAGTCATAGTAGCACATATCCAGTGTGTAACTGTCCGTACAAAAATCAAGGCATTTCTCGATTGGGACGATCTCTTCACCTACACAAACCAAACCACATAAAACATATATGATCTTTGTTAATTCTACAATTATTTTCTTTAACCATTATGTTTGACTTTGAAAATAACTACAGTAAAATCTTCTTTGTTAATTATATAATTTCAACATACTTGAAGCCAAAATGTTGCTATTAAACATTGAAGCTGCTAATATTACAGTTAGAGAAAAATCACTAAATTTTTTTTGTGACGGCCATAATTTTTTCTTTTGTATAAAATATATTAAGAAAGATATTCTTACTTTTATGTATTGTAGACAACCTCTATTTATATACTCCTTCTGTTCCTAAATAATTTATGTTTTAGAATTTTCACACTTATTAAGAAAACACTTAAAATTTTGATAATAAATGTATGATTTTCTGTTTTTAGCTATTTCTTATGATTTTTAACCAATCAAAATTCAGTAAATACAATTAATGTTTTTGAAGTTTACAATTTGCCATTATTACATACATTGAAAATATAAAATATGGATTTTTTAGAAACAAAATATTTTTCTAAAACATAGATCATTTAGAAACGGAGGGAGTAACTTTTAGTCTTGGGAATCTAAAATTTCCATTCCTATATGATTATTTTTAATTAATCTTCCATATTTGATACATGGAAATTAATGATATTTATTTATATATTTGACATATTAAGCTATTTTGTAAATATGGTCAAAGCAAATCTCTTGTTCGAATCTTAATAGTAATCACATGCAGAGGCCTGAAAATCATATAATCAACTGATTCCTACTCCAATTATGACATATACATTTAAGTTAGTTTATAATAAATATTCTTTTTTTTTATGGTAAATTGTGAACAGTTTTTGATTATAATGTAATAAAACAAAACATCATATCATCAAAAAATTCTTTATAATAAATTAAAAGATATTCTTCCAGCCTAGCTGTAAAGCTCTGGGTGTGACTGGCATTAATTTGAGTAAAAAGGTGAAAACAAAAAGATGAAAATAGGTGGAAAAATAAAAACAGAACCCACAGTAAACTTTTTTTCTTACTTAACCAAGAGAAATACATTATTCTATCTTTATTCCACTTTTTTCTTTCCCTAGCGTAAGTGGGCTGAATAAATATTTATCATGATTGAAAAAAAATAATGTAATTTAATTCATTAGAAAGATGACGGATGTATCTCTCTACAAAACACAACAACATCTTCAAGGGGTATTAGGAACATCAATTAAACATTTTCTGTTTTCAAACACTTTCTTAGCATAGTCAGCAAGCCACATATATGGTGTGTAACTGTCCGTATATATAACATTGCATGAAAACCACATGCGGTCCTAGTTATACAATATATGTGTGTTATTTTAAACTATGATCTGAATTGTAAAAATTATGCACCAAACATGTCATCTTTTCCAAAATCCCAATTCAATCGTTTTGTATCAAACATTATCATATGAATATGTGACTATTGTATATTTTCGTTGAATAATTTAACACATGCATTATAATAAAGTAGTATTTTGTTGCATTCATTATTAATCATAAACTAAAAGAAATTAAATGCAACTCTTAAATCATTTAGCTATTAGGAAGGTGATAGCAATATCTCTCTAGGTAAAACAACAACATCTTAAAGGGGTATTAGGAAGAGGAACATTTTTACATTCTGCGGTTTGAAACCCTTGTTTAACACAGTCAGAATAGCACATATCCAGTGTGTAACCGTTCGTACAAAAATCAAGGCATTTCTCGATTGGGCCGATCTCTTCACCTACACAAACCACATAAAACATATATGATCTTTGTTAATTCTACAATTATTTTCTTTAACCATTATGTTTGACTTAGAAAATAACTACAGTAAAATGATCTTTGTTAATTCTATAATTTCAACATACCTGAAGCCAAAATGTTGCTATTAAACATTGAAGCTGCTAATATTACAGCTAGAGAAAAAAACACCAAATTTTTTGTGACCGCCATGATTTTTTCTTTTGTATAAAATATATCAAGAAAAATATTCTTACTTTTCTGTATTGTAGAAAACCTCTATTTATATAACTTTTAGTCTTGAGAATCTAAAATTTCCATTCTTATATTATTATTTTTAATTAATCTTCCTTATTTGATACATACAAGTTAATGATATTTATTTATATATTTGACATATTAAGTTATTTTGTAAATATGGTCAAAGCAAATATCTTGTTCAAATTAGTAATTACATGCAGAGGCCTGAAAATCATATAATCAATTGATTCCTACTCCAATTATGACATATACATTTAACTTAGTTTATAATAAATTTTCTTTTCTTTATGGTAAATTGTGAACAGTTTTTGATTATAATGTAATAAAACAAAACAGCATATCGGCAAAAAATACTTTATAATAAATTAAAAGATATTCTTCCAGCCTAGTTGTAACATTTTGGGTGTGACTGGCATTAATTTGAGTAAAAATATGGAAATAAAAAGATGAAATTATGGGGAAAAATAAAAAACAGAACTCGGAGTAAACTTTTTTTTTCTCACTTAACCAAGAGAAATACATTATTTTATCTTTACTCCACTTTTTTCTTTCCCTAGCGTAAGTGGGCTGAATAAATATTTATCTTGATTGGAAAAAAATAGCGTAAATCAGCTGAATAGTTTGTTACTCCAATTTATTATCGCCCATTGTGTCATTCAATCACACTTTCTGTTTCACTCACATATGTACAATATAAAGGTATGATTGGTTAAATAATGGAGTAAAAAAGTGGGAAAGAACAGTGACAATATGATGAAAAGAAAACCATATCGCAAAATCAAGTGTTGAGTCATTTTTGGTAAATTTCCTTAAAAAATGCTAACAAAAATTCACAATTCTTTAATTCATTAGATAGATGACGGATGTATCTCTCTACAAAACACAACAACATCTTCAAGGGGTATTAGAAACAGCAACTAAACATTTTCTGTTTTCAAACCCTTTATTAGCAAAGTCAGCAAGAAACATATATGGTGTGTAACTGTCCATATATATAACATTGCATGAAAACCACATGCGGCACTAAATTATACAATATATATGTTATTTTAAACTATGATTTGAATTGAAAAAAATATGCACCAAACATGTCATCTTTTCCAAAATTTCAATTCAATCGCTTTGTATCAAACATTATCATATGAATATGTGCCTATTTTATATTTTCGTTGAAAAATTTAACATATGCATTATAATAAAATAGTATATTGTTGCATTCATTATTAATCATAAACTAAAAAAGTTTAAATGCAACTCTTAAATCATTTAGCTATTAGGAAGATGATATCAATATCTCTCTAGGTAAAACAACTACATATATTAGATTCTATATTAGGAAGATGATATCAATATCTCTCTCGGTTTTTCAGATTTATCAAAATCGGCTCGATTTGGGTTATATGAAAGTTTGGTTCGGGACCGGTTCATGACCGGTTCGGAACCGGTTCAGGATCGATTCGGGACCGGTTCAGGACTGATTCGGGACCGGTTCAGGACTGATTTGGGACCGGTTCAATCAGGTTCGAGTCGGGGTTAGTAAATCTTCAAAGAACCGGTAGAACCCGATATAATTTCGGATTCAGGTCCCAATCAATTTTTCGGTTTAAAATACCTGATTTCTACTTACTTTATAACCAAAACATAAGTAAAATCGGTTATTAAAATACCTTATTTGTACCTATTTTGTAATCAAAACATAGGTAAAATCGATTCAAAAATAAAAAACGAACATCAAAGGTGATCATTCAAAATCAAACAGAAGGTAAACCTAGTTATTGATAGAAAAAAAATCAATTAAATGAAAACATAAAACAAAAACCAAGTTCTCATGGAATGAAAAACATTATTCAATGAAAACAAAACCTAATTCTAAAAACTTCGAGCTTCAATTGACAGCTTCAACCATCGATCTTCATATAATAGATAATTATTTTTAATTTTCAATAATATCTTAGTGTATTTTGGATACATATTAGGGACTGAGATCATGTTTGGTATAAGTTCTTTTTGGGATTTTGAATATTTCAATTCTATCGGATATCTTTTTAGGTTCGGGTTCGGTTCGGATAATATCCATAACCTGAAATACCATAAACAAGATTCATTCAATATATTTGTGGGGTTTGGATCGGTTCAGATTCATTTTTATCAGATCGGATTCGATTAAATTAGGGTTTGGTTTTTTGCTTAGCCCTAATTCCGACAACTGGTGACATGTTCTCGAGGCCAGTTCTAGCGGGACCCACTTGATGTGTACAGTTAAACGGGATCGAAGATACATTGACGTCAATACCCTCGAACAGAGGTTATTGCTATTGGACAGTATTTTGAATTTTTGGCCCAAATATTTTTATTACAGTGTTCTTTCATCTTTGTTAGTACAACTCTCGAAAACAATAGCAAAGTAACAAAACTTTTACTGGCCGGAGTATTGTTGGATCTGTGGCCACTTGTCTTTCCATTGGTAAAAACTTCTCAAATGAAGCAAGCTATAGTGTATACATTTTAACAATAACTTTTCTCTTACTACGCAAAAATAATATATAGCAAAATAACAAAAGTTTAATGGGGGTGGAGAGGAATTGTTGGACCTGTGGCTATTTTTCCTCTTTTCCATTTGTGAAAACTTCTCAAATGAAGCAAGCTAGGGTATACATTTTATAGAAAAATATGCAAGTTTTCTTGTGTTTGTGAGCGAACAAAAAAAAGGTTTTACAGATTGTTTTTTTTTTTTTTTTGCTAAAAGTTATAGGCAATTCTTTCAGATAGGTTTTTAAATTTCTGTCACAAAAATAGCTCTTAAAAAAAAAAACCAAAATAGCTTTTTTTTTTATTTTGAAAATTTTATTATTTATTTTTTATTTTTAAAATTTTGAAACGCTATTCCAAAACCCCACCGCTTAACTCTAAACCCTAAGTCTAGATTAGTTAACCCTAGAGTCAAAATATATTTTTATCTTTTAATAAAACTTATTTTAGTTATTTTTTTCAGAGTTATTTTTGTGACAAAAATTTAAAAAAGAGTATCTTAATTTTTTTTTCAAGTTTATAGTGATCGTTGTAGCGGTAAAAACTCTATGTATCATTATTAACTGAACCTATAACTGTTTTTTTTTACCAAATCAACTTTAGTGGTATGTGTTTTTGCCTAATTCATATTATGGATATATATAATTTATAGTAAAAATAAATTTTCTTTTAAAAATAAAAGCCAGAAATTCTTCATTTTGTTACTCAACCTAACAATCCCATAACGTTTCCTTTACTACAGAGATACGTATTTTACCGTAAAGCTTCTTGTGTATATACAAACAGACACAATGGGTCACGGACCCAACAATGACAAAGGCATATTATAAACACTAAATATCTCAATCGTCTCTCTCTGAAACACTCACAAACTGAGAAAAATGGATTCTGTTCTAAACAGAAGAGTATCTTTCTCTCTTCTAATCGTGATCATTGTGATGTTCTCTTCGTATAAAGCTGATTCCAAATGTGAATTCAAGGCAATTTTCAATTTCGGAGACTCAAATTCTGACACTGGAGGATTTTGGGCTGCTTTTCCGGCTCAATCCGGCCCATGGGGGATGACTTATTTCAAGAAACCGGTCGGCCGTGCTTCAGACGGTCGTCTCATCGTTGATTTTTTAGGTAATGAGTACTCTTTTTTTTTTAGGCAAAGGTAATGAGTACTCTTTAAGTAGATTCCATTTCAACGTTTTTGAATGTTTTGCGTGAGATATGAATAAATGTTTTTTCATATTTTTGTTTGTTAATATAGTAAACAAATTCAAAATTATTTTCCCTAAAATGTCTTATAAATCTGATGTTTACAACCATAGCTTCATTTGCATGTGCTATGAACCGGGTCCAATGATTTTGAATGTTGAATTATTCTTAGCGGAATCTCTTGGAGTGCCTTTCCTTAGCCCATACTTGCAATCAATTGGATCCGATTTTCGACACGGTGCAAACTTTGCGACCTTAGCATCTACCGTTCTTTTGCCAAACACGTCTTTGTTCGTCTCCGGAATCAGTCCTTTCTCACTCGCCATTCAACTAAATCAGATGAAACAATTCAAGGTTAGAGTAGACGAGTTCCATTCCTCAAACCGACAAGGTATATTCTACACTATACATACATAAAACGATGGTCAAAATAACAAAGCAAATGATGTGAACATGCTTATGTTACAATAGGGTTGCATATTTTACCGCCCAGCAATATTTTCGGAAAATCGCTGTATACGTTTTATATCGGCCAAAACGATTTCACATCGAATTTAGCTTCCATTGGAGTGGATGGTGTAAAACAGTATCTTCCTCAAGTCATTGGCCAAATTGCTGGAACGATTAAGGTACTGCATGCCTCCCGCTTCTAGTACAATAATTTATTTTGCTTATAAAGGTTGTCTTATGGATGTAGGAGATATATGGAATAGGGGGTCGGACATTTTTGGTATTGAATTTAGCACCGGTTGGATGTTACCCGGCGATTATAACCGGTTACCCTCATACTATTTCGGATTTGGACAAGTTCGGATGTCTCATTCCCGTAAACAACGCCGTCAAATATTACAACATGTTATTGGACAAGGCATTATCCGAGACAAAAACCGTACTGAAAAACGCTACCGTTATATACTTGGACACTCACAAGATACTGCTCGACCTCTTTCAACACCCCAAATCCTATGGTACGTGTAATGTGACAGACGGTTTGGTTTAATGGGACTTACCATATTCAAAATTGGTATTTTGTTTAATCGAATCTTTTTTTGTTGGTTGATTATATTGAAGGTATGAAATACGGTATTAAAGCTTGTTGTGGATACGGTGGACGTCCGTACAACTTCAATCAGAAGTTATTTTGCGGCACCACAAAAGTAATCGGAAATTCTTCTGCGACGGCCAAGGCTTGCCGTGATCCGAAAGACTACGTGAGTTGGGACGGAATTCACGCTACGGAGGCTGCAAACCGCCGCATTTCGACGGCCATTCTCGATGGCTCGATATCATATCCTCCGTTTGCGCTCAACCACCTATGTTCGTCTGTTTAACAGTCTTATTCTTTTGACTTATACAATTTTCACATGTACGTACTTTTGGGTTTAAAGCTAGTTTATATAATAAGGCATAAGCACTATTTCAAATCAATAGTAGTGCAATCTCCTAACATTCATGTTGTTGTACATACTGGAAGCATATTAGTTGAGAAATGGGTAAGATGTGAATTTTAAGACAATTCACCAACTAAGCATTTAAAACAAGAGTCCATAATATTATGCTTAACTAATTATAATACATAAAAAACTTTTTGTCCAAGGGTCCAATATAGTTTCAAGCCGGCATTGAGTACTTGTTGTATTATATATATGCTAACTAGTGAATAAAAATATTTAAGTACAAAACACTTCATTTTCGTCTGACTAATACATCTGTCAGTTGCTATTCAAATACGAGTTCCACTATTGATAGATAACTTTGTATTTTTAGTATATTCAGTATTGCATAAAGAGAGATAAATTTAACAGAAATAATTTATTGC
The DNA here is from genome assembly GCF_000309985.2 of Brassica rapa. Classification (NCBI taxonomy): domain Eukaryota; kingdom Viridiplantae; phylum Streptophyta; class Magnoliopsida; order Brassicales; family Brassicaceae; genus Brassica; species Brassica rapa. Next base: position 15,036,960 of record NC_024797.2, read on the forward strand.
CTTGATTAATCCAACATCTATCTTGATCCATTTTGAGTTTAGAGCTAGTCTTCAGTGAAGGTCAATATATGTGTTTTGATATAGATACAATTTTTCGGTTTATGTGGATACAAAAATACATATGGTAAAAACCGATACATGTATATTTATGTTCGATAGAAAAAATTTTTTAATTCATTCTTTGATGAACATATAGCATAATAGTTTCATATGTGTATTGTATATGTACACTCGTAACTATTACATTTCCCAATCTATCAACCAATATGACAAAAAAAAAATAATAGAAAAAACAATCAAATCACGCCGAATCGCCAAGCTGGACGCAGATGAATCAGATGAAGCGGACGAGCTGGAAGCAGAGGAAGAGGAGGAAGAAGATTTGGATTCATGGGATTAATAACAAGATTTCTTATAAAAGCAAGGAAGACTGTGCCAAAGAAGAGAGAGTAGGAGCGGCTTTGTTTTGGCTATAGGATAGAGGATTGCAAAGGAAGATGGTCGGTTCATCTAAAAAGAAAAATATGATCAAAGCTAGACTCTGGAAGAAACTTTTACACAAGTCTGATGGGGGGGGGGTGCGGGAGGTGGTTCTTTCGGAGGGTGTGGCTGCAGCGGCGGCGGCGCTCGTGCCTGAATGTACCGAATGAACATCTCCAATTCCATGGTTAGTGCAAACAGAACTCCTAAGAAGATGGAGACTCGTAAGATCTCTTTGTAGTAGAGACTCACAAACATCGATCCGCAGCTTGAATCAAAGTACTAGTTAGGTGAGTAATTTTGAATGTAAATGAGAGTTACTATAGTTTGATTTCACTATCACTAATTAGATCTCGCATAAAAATAAGAATTTTAATGCATATTGTCAAGTAAACTGATGGAGAGTAATTATCGAGGCTCTGGTAGATAAACGCAATCCTATTAGCATATAGCATTGTTTTAACCATTTGAGGACTGTAGATAAAGATCATACAATTTATTTGCTCATTCATTTTTATTAAATAAAAACAATGATATTAAGAATTTTTTTGTATAAATTAATCAAAATAGCAAGTTTATATATATAAAAATTATAGAAAAAAATACCACTACAATCAAAGTATAAGTCTTACTTACTATTTAAGTTGCATAGAGTGTAGAAAATCTCAAAATAGAGAACACACAAATAATATATTTATATATATGAAAACACTACAAAGTAACATGCAAGAATTGAAACATCACTTTCTAGATTGACACAATAGCACTTAATCTTTGAGTATAACAATTACAAAATAAACCTTACCAAATAAGGATAAATTAAAAATTTAAACTACAACTATTACGAGATAAACAAGAAAACGTCAAAATAGATCAAAAATACGATTATATGGTCCATTTTTAAAATGGGCCTAGAAGAGGCCTTAAACCCCGCAGAATGCAAGTATTCTATAATCACCACTGAGTAGGATTTCTGAAGATGAGAGAAGCGACCAATAAGAGCAGGAGAAATGTACACGTGTCGCTACGCGGAATCTTGTCTGGTCAAAAGCGCAGCAGAACAAACAAACAAAAAATAGAGTG